>NC_037535.1:5231774-5235583 GCF_001531365.2 Cynara cardunculus var. scolymus
GATGATTTGGGATACGTGGAGGCAAAATTAGTGAAAGTTCAAGAACATTTGGGGTCTATAAATAAGGATATGCAGACGAAGAAGAAATGGATGGACATGCTTATCAAATTACAAGAAGACAACTTGAAAAAGACGAATCATCTTGATTCATATTCAGGTTTGGGAAGAAATTCAGGAATTCGAAGCAACCAAACTGGGGTATACAATAATCCAGATCTAGTAGAGAAAAAGAAGAATGGAGAAAATTCAGAAAAGGAAAACATAAGAGAAATCAGAGGCAAGAAGGATGAGTATCGTTCATATGAGGTTATGGGTACATTTTTTTTTTCAAATATTAATTTCCTTGGCGACTTTAAGTATGACGTGGGCGTCCAAATGGGTAATATTTCCATGTCAGACCTCTGCTAGTCATTTCAAAAGCAAACCAATAAAGGTTGCAATCTTTTGAGATGATTGTAGTAGTTTATGCATGCGATCTATAGCAATTTTAATAGGGCATGTACAAAACCATACACTTTGAAAAGTTGTTTTTTTTTCTCATTTCCCTTGATAACAATGTATCTTTTGTTAGACTTCCTAATCCCCACTATAACGAACCGCTTCTCTTATCACAATCACTTTTGTCCATAAGGTCTTTGCCCGAAAACTCTTGCCAATATTTTGATGATCTTAATATCCAATATAAATGAAAGCACTTATTGGATGCACCCTGATACGGGGAACGAGATGATGTTTGAAAGAGACCCATGAATTCTCTCGAGAAATCTGCAATGCACAAACTCAACGAGTGAATTACGTAATCAAAGTTAATATGAAAAAAGTATTCATTATTGAACAACCATAAATTTTGAAGTATGAAGTAGAAACTAGTTTTACATCAATTACTGTTTACAACCCAATTCAAAGAAAGCTAAGTATATATTCAGACATTTACATAACTTTACTTTTCAATCGACATTAATGGTTATTAATTCAGACTTAAACATGGTCTTTTAGGTAGCATTTGGTATGCAAACAAGATTGTATTGGACAAGACTAGACAAAATTGGACAGGACAAGAGGGCAGAACTGAACGGGATATGACACGTGTATGTCTAGTGTTTGGTACAACTAGGAATGGATAAGACATAACTATACAAGTTGTTCCTAAAAGTTATTTGATGATATATACAGGGTTGAGTTCAAGTGAGACCAAGGGTCTTTCATGAGACCCGTAAGACCAATTTATGTTCATTGATCAACTTTATAAACTAATGATCTGATGGTCTAAAGTTGCACGGTGGTAATTTTATGATTATTTAGAAGTCTCGTGGCAATTTTGTGATTATGAATGTTTAGATTGTAGATCTAATCCAATGATTGAAAATTGGTCTTACGGGTCTCACGAAAAACTCTGGGTCTCACATGATCCCAAGTCTATATATATATATACCATATAATAGTTATAAATGACAAAAAATAAAGTAAGTAATTTAAGAATTTAACTTATAAACATTTTGACATAATTTTTTTATACATGTATAATAGTACCAAATTTGAATAAATTTTTTGATATAATTGATGGTAGTTCAAAAAACCTCGATTCGTACAAAGGTAAAACTATTTTTTATTTGGTTTGAAAGACTCTTATCAATTGTGGAAACACAGTGAAAGATTGTTGCAGCAACAATGCGTGTGGAGGTAGAGGCAGTGGCACTTGGTGGATTATGGTGGCTATGGAGGACATAAAGATGGTGGGTGGTGGATAGTAGTGGTGGATGAGATAGTTGTAACCAATATGGTGGAGATAGTGGTAGCAATAAACAATGGTGGTGGTGGTGGTTATGGTGGAGGGGATGTGGTGGCCGACGTTGATTGTGGAGGTAGAGGCAGTGGTGGTTGGTGGATAACGATGATTACATAGGACGTGGAGATGGTGGATAGTGGTAGGGGTGAGCAGCAGAACAGGGTACCCGGCTGCGGAACAAGAACCGCCTTGGAACCGCAGGTTCCGGAACCAATATGAGTGGTTTCGGTTCCTAAAATACGGAACCGATTGAGAATGGTTCCGGTTTCGGTTCTCAATTTCTCGTAACCGTTACCCGCCGGGACCGGGTACCCGGTATTTTTCAATAAAAAAATAATTATTTTTTTTTGATATTTTTCAATAAAAAAATAATTCTTATTTTTTTATACCAAATTTATATTAGGTATTTAAGTTTACATCTTGATTCTTGACCACACGCCGTCATGTTCATTAACTTCATTCTTCTTCTACATTCAGCATCTTCATTATTCTTCTTCTACATTCAGCATCTTCATTCTTCATCTAATACCATCTTCATTGAGTTCATTCTTCATCTTCATCTAAACACCCTAGAAGGCACGCCGGTCGCCGTACACGAAGCATGTCGGTCGCCGACTCGCCCCTCCTTCCCTACGAGGCTACGACCTGTCCGATTCCATACGAGTTCCGACCTGTCCGATTACATACGATCTGTCCGATTCTCCCTCTATCAGCACTCACTTCTCAACTATTTCTTCTGTTAATCTATACAAAAATGTCACACCCAATCTTACTTTTGTCTCATGTTGTCACATCTCATTTTTCTCCCATGACACACCAAACATGAGACTATTTGTTTGTGTCCCGTCCCGTCCCGTCCCACCTAGTTTGCATACCAAACGCACCCTTTGTCCCAATTCTTGTCCTTGTCCCATATCGCGCCAAATATGGAACAATGAGTTCCTGTCCCGTCCCGTTACTCGCCAAACATGGAACAATATGTTTTGCCTCATTTTGTCTTGTCCCATGTACCAAACGCAACTTTAAGTTTACAATTGTTTCTCAGATTTTAGTTTCTAAAGAATTAAAAAATCTCCTTAGGTGAGATTTCATTTATCCATCAAATAATCAATTATAATTCAAACATTTTGTAAAAGATAATGTTAGGACATACTCAAAAAATTGAAGTTGTAATAAACTGGAAAGTTTAAATGCTCCAAAATTCTAATTATTTAAGAAAATAATTAGTAATATGATTAAAAAGGAAAAAATTATCTATACTATATTATAAATTATTTAATAAAAACTCTTAAAAATCATTTTTTATGCATGAAGTACTGTTTATTGATCCATATTACTTAAAATTCAAGATTATAAGTAAATTGTACATAGGTACAACTTATTAAAGCTTCATGTTTGAGTTTGTGTAACTAACTACAGATAAACATAATCAAATAGAAAATAAACATCTCATTTTAAATATAAAAAATCTAAAATAATAATTAGAATAATTATTAAGTTCTAACAAAATACTTAATTATTATTTTTATAAAAAAAGTTATATCATTAAACCAAAAATAAAAAAATGAATTAAAGAAATACACAAAAAAAGAGAAATTTTAAATAGTTAGTTTGGTACCAATATCAATATATTTTTTTTAATTTTTTATGATATATATTTATATTTTATTCAAAAATAAAAACGTTAATTTTTTTCTTAAAACCGTATTATAACATTGACTTAGAAAATATTAAAATCTAAATGTATTTCGTTGCATTATATGAGTACTTTTCTAATATATATATATATATATATATATATATATATATATATATATAGACTTGGGATCATGTGAGACCAAGTGTTTTTCGTGAGACCCGTAAGACCAATTCTCAACCCTTGGATTAGATCTACAATGTTGTAGAGATACAATATCCAGCACACCACGTTTTAACAAGAAAAGTAATGAACATATGGGCAAAAAAAGTTGATTACCGACAACACAAACAGCCCCACATGGAACCAGCCTCCAAGGACACCAAT
>NC_037535.1:5235948-5240583 GCF_001531365.2 Cynara cardunculus var. scolymus
GATGATTTGGGATACGTGGAGGCAAAATTAGTGAAAGTTCAAGAACATTTGGGGTCTATAAATAAGGATATGCAGACGAAGAAGAAATGGATGGATATGCTTATCAAATTACAAGAAGACAACTTGAAGAAGACTAATCATCTTGATTCATATTCAGGTTTGGGAAGAAATTCAGGAATTCGAAGCAACCAAAATGGGGTATACAATAATCCAGATCTCGTAGAGAAAAAGAAGAATGGAGAAAATTCAGAAAAGGAAAACATAAGAGAAATCGCAGGCAAGAAGGATAAGTATCGTTCAGATGAGGTTATGTCGATTTCACCACCATCTTTGTCATCAATGTTACCTTTCTCACCACAACTGTAGTCGTCTTCGCCCTCCTCGATGTTGATTATCACCTTTCTACCATGACCTTTGTGGTCAAATTCGATGGTGTTTCCGTCATCATGATGTCCATCAATGAACATAACACATGCCGTGAAAAAGATGCGGATTATTGGATTTGGAAACCAATTTAAAAATGGAAGAGCCTAGACACCATCAAAGCCCAATTTAGTGATTCTAGTGAGACCCAATCTCAAACCCAATCTATGGACCAAGGCTCCACTGATTTTACTTTGGCCCAAGCATGGGTTTTGTCTCTGTAATGACAAAAAGGATGGAGAAGCGGGAGAACGGTTGGTCGATGGCCATTGGAAATTTCCAACACCATGACTGCTACCGTCGTTGTCGTTGTCGTTGTCGTTACCACCACTACTATTGTCGCCACTGTTACCAACACCAACAGTCATTGCTGTCAACTATTGGGATCAATTTCAATTTGATTTTTTCGCATCTTGAGGACAAGGTGAGAGTTTAGGGGGGGGGGCATTGTTATACCCTAGGTCAAATAGTCAAATAAGGTATGGTACGATACAAGTAACCATAGCATTAGTACAACTAGCTTTTAGTATAAATAGAGGGTATTATGGGTGGGGTTAATCATCAATTAGTTTTGTGATTGTTTTGGGTTTACGCCTATGGGAGAGAACTTGGCCTCTTGAAATATGAGAACATTCTGTAATCAATAGTTTTCTTTTGTGTTCAATTGATTCTTCCGATTCCGATAGCAATTTTGTGTTAGATAGATACAGTTTGTATCAAAAACTTGCATGCAAAGGGACTAATATAACACTAAAATGCAAGAAAATAAACGATTAAACATCTTGTGTAGCTTGTCTTGCTTGGCAACCCTATCAATTATCAGGAATTTAATATTAAAGTAGGCATACACAATATGAGATAACGAATTGTTAGAGGATAGGCAAAGAAATAGAGTAGAAACGGGGGGCATTCTTATGTCAATAATTCTTATTTTTTTATACCAAATTTATATTAGGTATTTAAGTTTACATCTTGATTCTTGACCACACGCCGTCATGTTCATTAACTTCATTCTTCTTCTACATTCAGCATCTTCATTCTTCTTCTACATTCAGCATCTTCATTCTTCATCTAATACGAGATGTCCGATTCTCATTCTTCATCTTCATTGAGTTCATTCTTCATCTTCATCTAAACACCCTAGAAGGCAYGCCGGTCGCCGTACACGAAGCAYGTCGGTCGCCGACTCGCCCCTCCTTCCCTGCGAGGCTACGACCTGTCTGATTCCATACGAGTTACGACCTGTCCGATTACATACGATCTGTCTGATTCTCCCTCTATCAGCGCTCACTTCTCAACTATTTCTTCTGTTAACCTATACAAAATAGTCACACCCAATCTTACTTTTGTCTCATGTTGTCACATGTCATTTTTCTCCCATGGCACACCAAACATGAGACTATTTATTTGTGTCCCGTCCCGTCCCACCTAGTTTGCATACCAAACGCACCCTTTGTCCAAATTCTTGTCCTTGTCCCATATCGCGCCAAATATGGAACAATGAGTTCCTGTCCTGTCCCGTTACTCGCCAAACATGGAACAATATGTTTTGCTTCATTTTGTCTTGTCCCATGTACCAAACGCAACTTTTAGTTTACAATTGTTTTTCAGATTTTAGTTTCTAAAGAATTAAAAAATCTCCTTAGGTGAGATTTCATTTATCCATCAAATAATCAGTTATAATTCAAACATTTTGTAAAAGATAATGTTAGGACATACTCAAAAGATTGAAGTTGTAATAAACTGGAAAGTTTAAATGCTCCAAAATTCTAATTATTTAAGAAAATAATTAGTAAAATGATTAAAAAGGAAAAAAATTATCTATACTATATTATAAATTATTTAATAAAAACTCTTAAAAACCATTCTTTATGCATGAAGTACTGTTTATTGATGCATATTACTTAAAATTCAAGATTACAAGTAAATTGTACATAGGTACAACTTATTAAAGCTTCATGTTTGAGTTTGTATAACTAACTGCAGATAAACATAATCAAATAGAAAATAAATATCTCATTTTAAATATAAAAAATTTAAAATAATAATTAGAATAATTATTAAGTTCTAACAAAATACTTAATTATTATCTTTATAAAAAAAGTTATATTATTAAACCAAAAATAAAAAAATGAATTAAAGAAATACACAAAAAAAGAGAAATTTTTTAAATAGTTAGTTTGGTATCAATATCAATATATTTTTTTTAATTTTTTATGATATATATTTATATTTTATTCAAAAATAAAAACGTTATTTTTTTCTTAAAACCGTATTATAACATTGACTTAAAAAAAATATTAAAATCGAAATGTATTTCGTTGCATTGTATGAATACTTTTCATATATATATACCCATAAAAAAATGGCAGTAAAAAAGAGGTAGCTAAGTAGTTATTTTTCCATAAATAATAATTCCATTACAACTGATATAAAACTAATTTATTAACCCATACATAATTTGATTTTGGTTTTTAGATTTTTCAATAGCTAAAATAATTAGATTTTAAGAATAAGGAAAGTTTTTAGAATAAAACTGATTCAATTGAGTTAAATGTAAAAAGATAAATTGTATTAAAAAATAACGTATTTTTATTTGATTCTTATTTTAAATAATGTACTTTCAGAACCTTCATTTTGGTACCTCAAATGTAAAATATCAAACTTCTAATTACAAGGTTTACCTACATATCAGATAACCGATTATCTTATATGATGTGTAATTATTTAATAATGACATGGAAATAATAATATGATGTGGAATTAATGACATGGAAACTTTTTATTTCTAAAACCTTTCCCCCAAAAGATCGCAACATGGCAAAATCGTCTCCTATCCCTAAGACTGAAACGTCACTCCTCTCTCGTCGCCAACATCCTGTTGGGTTATGGGATCTCAAGCACAATGGAAAATAAAATCGTAACCCTCTAAGGACCCATACGAACTGGAATAAATCGGGTGTTTCGAAATTATACCTCACAGATAGAGAGACTTTGAATCACAACAACAAACAAGACTTGATGTCTTCACGGTTTCCATACAAATAATCTAAATCTTTTACATTCTCGTGATGCTAGCCACGATTTCAAAACTTAGAAAGAAAATTGGAACATATGTTGTAGGTGATTTCTAAAGAGAAAATTGCAAGAGCAACTTACTTGCATAAATGTCAACATATATATATGGTCATGAAAGCATGGCCTAAGACCACAACCATCTGTACACCTTATTTGAGTGTAAGAGTGGCCATACACCATCACTCTTCTTTTGAAGACCATTCTTATTCAACAAATTTATGTCTAACATAAATAATATCTAATTTTTATTTAAATCAGATTAAATCAATACAAATCAAATATAATAAGTAAGCATTTTAATTATTGAAACTCCTTATTCTGATATGTTCAAAGCGTGTGATCCAATGGGTTCTCAACATGTTGGTGATATATATAAATCTCGTATTTATATTTATAAATGATGAGCGGTATCTAGTAATACATCATCACAAACCAAATGAAGAAAATCAGTGATGCAACAAATTATCGGTTTATAGTCAAATTTAGTTTACACATTTAATTCTTTTGTTCTCAATGTCCAGATTGAACACAAGACATTGAATGTATCATTCCCGTTATGTCCAATTATTTGAGCATGCATGCATGCATTTCTTTAGTATATATTTATCAAGTGGTATAGAGACAACACTCCTGTCATAAAGGATGGGCAAATCATATCTCGATACATGCTAGTTCTACCATGTGATATGTAAAATATTCAACAATCATTTTGTCACCCAATTAAGGAATGATTAGGATAAATGTCAAAATACATCACCCACACACATCAAACTCCATATTCTCAAGTCAAAAAATTACATGTACATTGACCACATGAGAAACACTTATGACACTCACATGACATCTAATTCAGTGTTCTCATAACGAGTCACGTCCGGTACATAAAATTTTCATCGTGTATTCATATACAGATTCTGTTAATGAATGCCCAAAAACCAATCATATGATGATTGTAACTTTGAGTTTTGTTTCATGAAATTAATAAATATAAAGGCATTGCCCATTTTATTATGTCTATATTATATTATGTGTTTTAATTATTCATAATAAATAACCTTAGAATAATGTATTCTAAATGTCTCTAGTTAAATATTATTTCGGGTTTAAGGTTGAAGTAATATGATAATGACTAGC
>NC_037535.1:5240848-5243547 GCF_001531365.2 Cynara cardunculus var. scolymus
TTTGTTATGTGTGAGTAATGTATTTTGACATTTATTCTAATCATTCCGTAACTGAGTGACAAAATGATAGTTGGGTATGTTGCATATCACATGATAGAATTAGCATGTATCGAGATAGGATTTGTCCCTCCTTTATGACGGGAGTGATGTCTCTGGGCCCCTTGATAAATATATACTAAAGAAATGCATGCATGCTTAGATAATTGATATGAGATATCATTATCTATTTTTTATTAGTATGTTAAGGAATCAAGAAACTAGAGATTGGATATAACGAGAATGACACATTCAATGTCTCGTGTTCAACCTGAACATCAAGGACAAAAGAATTAAATATGTAAAACTAAAATTGACTACAAACCGATAATTTGTTGTATCACTAATTTTCGTCATTTGGGTAACGGTGATGTATTGCTAGATACCGCTCATCGTTTATAACTATAAATATGAGATTTATATTTATTGCCAACATGTCGAGAACCCATTGGGTCACACGCTTTGAAMATATTCGAATAAGGAGTTTCAATAATTAAAATGTTTAATKATCATATCTGATTTGTATCGATTTAATCTGATTAAATAAAATCAGATATTATTTATGTTGGAAATAAATAAAGATGACTAGGTATGACTTTGTAAGAGAGTGATGGTGCATGGAAGATCTTACACTCAAGCATGGTGGAGGCATGGTGGAGGTATGGTGATGGTTAGGCCATACATCTCATGTCCATATAAAATGTATGACATTTCTTTATGCTAGTGAGTTTTTGGTCTTGCAATTTTCTCTCCTAAAAACCACCTACAACAATATGCTCCCTTTTCTTTCTAAGTTTTGAAACCGTGACTAGCATCACGATAAGACAAAGGATTCAGATTGTTCGCGTGGATACCGTGGAGGCATCAAGCTTTGTTTGTTGCTGTGATTCAAAGTCTCGCTAACTGTGAGGTATAATTTCGAAACACCCGATTTATTCCGGTTCGTATGGATCCTTGGAGGGTTACGGTTTTATTTTCCGATGTGCTTGAGATCCCGTAACCCAACAGATTCAATATCTCTATATGAATTCATACATATGCTAATCATTATCATGTTACTTCAACCTTGAACCCGAAATAATATTTAACTGGAGACATTTAGAATATATTATTTTAAGGTTATTTATTATGTATAGTTTCAACACATAATATAATATAGACATAAAAATTCCTTTTATATATTTTATTAATTTCATGAAACAAACTCTAAATTACAATCATTATATGATTGATTTTTGCGTATTCACTAACACATCCATCGTCGCCAACATCCATCATTGCCTCTTCTCGTCTCGTCTCGTCTCGTCTCGTCTCGTCTCGTCTCAACATCCATCGTCGTCTCTTCTCTCATCATCAAATGACTTTAAGGTTAGTCGACATCGTCGTCCCATTTTTTGTGGTTTCTAGGGCTTTGTGGTTTTTCGGTTAATCGTGTTTTTTTAATTATTCTTGCTTCTCAATTAATATTTCATCAATATTGTCGTTTCTCGGTTAATATTTCAACAATGTTGATTGTTGCTTGTTTCTCCATAAAACACATAGAGGGTGAAAGCTTTCGACCATGTTCATCATTCCCATATGCAAGTAGCTAAAATCAGATACATACATACATACATATAACTAATGTAATATACATCGTTTGTTTCTTTAGACCTGTAACAATTAATTTAAGTTTCCACCTTATCCCATGGGTCAACACATGGAAGGGCCTGAAATACATATCAGGCCCTCTTCTGCAGTTGATTCGTATCAACTCTTTTGACAAATCTGATATTGTGGTATTCATATATTTTACATGGTTATGCAATGATGTATTTCAATCTAACATTGACTTGTGCTCGTCCGTTTATTAAACCTTAGATTTCAACATAAAAATAGAACTCGGCGCAAGTATACACCTTGAACTACTGTCGTCTCGTAACAAGTAATAATGGTATAAGTACCAGATATCGTTCCCACAGAGATAGCTTGTAAAGTTATTTCAGAAGTCCAGTCTATAAAAACTAATTTCAGATGGCGAAACGAGGGATTTGATTTATCTAAAATTGAGTGATTTGATTAACAACTAAAGAAAAAATTTCAGTCTTAAAAAGAAGCATAAGGTGCAACAGTTGATTAAGACTTTAAACAAATGATTCAGTAAAAAGGTGACATAGCATTCMTGTCACAATTATCTAAAATCAATAAATGATTTTATATAATTATGACAGTATCAACTATCGGGTCAGACGGCCTCCCAAGAGTACACACCGATCAACGTGTTATCGATACGATATCATTTATGTTAGACGTCGTGAATCCTAGCACAACACAGTGTTACCATCTTACACCGTAGGAGTATAGCGTTTGTCAGACACTAAAGCTATTTATAGCCTTCTCCTATTACCTCAGATTTTGAAAGTCAATACATTTTTATACACAAAATTAATTGTCAATTAATTTTAATGTAATCATCAAATAAAATATTAAGCACCTGAAACAAATAATAGATTATAATGCTAATAAGATGTGACACCCCAAAATGAGGTAAATAAATAAATTAGAAAACAAAAAGAACAAGGAAAATAAAATAAAATGAGTTTTATTTTATTGGGAAAAAAATATATAAATATATTTGAAAATTGGATTAAAAATGAAGGAAAATGTCATATTAGGGGTGAAAT
>NC_037535.1:5243647-5249824 GCF_001531365.2 Cynara cardunculus var. scolymus
AAGCTCAGTGTATGATCGCTGGAACTGAAATTACAGATACATAAATACATCGAAAGGAAAAAGGGATTATCAACAAATCAATGAGAGAGAGGATCAACAAGGATGTTCCTACAAGACGGTTGTGACTTTGGTCTGTCATTGTTTGGAACTAATCTATAAATTTTGATGAGGAAATAAGGATGACATATCAAGGAGAGGTGTACCATGGGATAAGGGTGACATATAAAGGAGAGGTGTACTTTCATATATAAGAGTGGCATATCAAGGAGAGGTGTACCTTTGGATATAAGGGTGACATTTGTATGTGTGATTGTTATTATAACTCTTGCTATTATATCTTTTAAGATTGCAATAGTTTTGAGTTCTTACTTCTTTGTGATTTAAGAATTCAGGAATGTTGCTCTTATTAAAAATAGTAGTAATGATGTTATTGAGAAGGAGAAAGCTTGACTTATGGCCAAAAGATTTCGATAACTATGTTTTTGGCAAAGTGCATGATTTATGAGGAACCAGAGAGGCTCTGGTTGTTCCTTGAAAGGAACCAGAGGGGCTCTGGTTGTTCCTCGCATAGAACTAGAGGAGCTATGGATGGTATTTGAATATATTACAAGTCTTTTACAAATCTTTTACCTAGACTAGAGGCTCTGTAATTAGTACATAGAGGCTTTGTGTCAAGAAATGAGTTTTAAAAGTGTTCATAAGACTTCTTACTCTTATTTTAACTTAGAGAAATTTCTTTTACAAAATGCCTTTAACAAATAAGGATAAACCAGAGAGACTCTGGTTGGTCTTCACAGTTGAACCAGAGGCTCTGGTTGGTTGTGGATTTTGAGCCAGAGGCTGTGATTGGTAGAATCAGAAGCTCTAGTCATACTTAAGTTTTATATTCTACTCTTATACTTGGGAAAAACATTTATATTCATCCTCTATATTTGATTTGGTAAATTATGTGAAGGTTAACTTGAGAGGAGCTCTGGTTGGTATAACCAGAAGCTCTGGTTAGAAGAACCAGAGGGGCTCTGGTCCTGTATTTGATGAAAATATTTCTAAGTCTGGTTTTACAACCAGAGGCATGCTTGATTATGTGATTTATGAAATTATGCTCTTATTATATGGAAAGTTGATTTTAAATAATGTTTTGGTGATCTTCACCCTGTAACTACAAGAAAAAAGGGATCTCATTAGACCTTCAGATCTAATCCTCATTTTGTCTTTCAAATTTGTATTGCAGAAATAGCTGAGTTTAATGATAGTAAAGGAAAAGGGAAAATATAACTTGTTTCCCTTCATAGCTATGTGGAGACCAGTCTTTAGATGTGTTATGAAGGTTAAATGTTATGAAGTACAAGAACATGTATTTTAAAATTTTTGAGTTGTGTATTTTGTACTTTAGTTTATTGTACTATGGACCTTAGTGGGATAATACATGTATTTCTCTGAATGATTTATGTGTTATATGCAATGTGAGATGTGGGGTGTTACAGTAATAATTGTGGTGGCTGGTGGCCGATGTTTGTTGTGGAGGTGGTGGAGGAGGTCGTTGAAGTGGAAGAGGAGGTGGAGATGGTGGAGGAGGAGGTGGAGGTGGCTGACGATGGCTACTGGGTGGTGCTGGCGACTGTGACTAGTGGTGGTGACCACTAAAAAAAATATTGTATTAAGGTTATATATCAAACAGGGGTAGATTAACAATTTTTTAGTGTATGTCACATTGTTGTCTCATCTTGTTCTTTTTTGTCACACCTTGTCCCAATCTTGTCATTGTCCCATTTTGCACCAGATGTCAGACAATGAGTTCTTACTCTACCTCATGTCGCGTCAAACGTAGGACAATGAGTTCTTATCTTGTTTCATATCGCATCAAACGTGGGACATTGAGTTCTTGTCCTATCCCATGTCGAGCCGAACATGGGATATTGAGTTTTGTTCTGTCCTGGCCTATCTTGTCCCATATGCCAAACACAGCTTAAATGTGCGACATGCAACCTCATTATCGTAACACAAAATCTAAATGACTATGACAAACTAATGAGGTATAGATATGGGTGCAACAAAATGATACAAGGACACAACCAACTACCAAAGTACTATAATTCGTAAATCGTTTACAAAGCGAAAGAGTCACATACATTTTGGAGATAGAAAACTTTGTTCAGCTGTTATAACTGTTAACCAAAGAACAGAGTGGAATGGTGCGAAATGCTGATAGATATACCACTAAGAAACCGAAAGAATAGGGATACCATAGGTTAATTGATGATGCAAGTATGAATTTTGTTGGTGAACAACATATACAATGTAATATAAATTAACATCAGTCATTGTTTTAATTTATTATAAAAAAGTTTTTGTAATTTAAAAAAACTTGATATCATATAAATGATTCAAAATATAGACTAAATTATAAATTGTGTCCTGTGTTTTTATGAAAATTATGGATCAAGTTCTTTCAAACAAAATAATTACAAGTACCGTTATTGTGGTTTCATTTTTATTATGGATTGGATCCCTCTCTATAACTCCCTTAATATTAATTCTGTTAATCAAGGGCTTTTTGGTCATTTTATATTTTCTATTCAAAAATAAAATAATTATATACAATTTAAACAATGTATATACAAATGAACCCACCTTTCTCCACTCTAATTCATCATGACTCTTCTTCCTATGTGACTTTGACACCACCCTCCCTCCCATCCTCGAGAAATATCATCTCCGGCCACCGCTTTTGGACCCCCTTCTACACCCTTCTCTTCTTTTTCTTCACCCGCTTAACAAATAAAACCGAGATCTAACCCTAAAAACCAACCCTATAATGAAACCCATTCAAATATGTGACCAACAATGGTGGGTGTTTAAAATTCAATGGAGACTACTGGGAAAGAAAACCCAGATAGTTTGGAACTTGTCAAATTGAATAACATCTTAAACCTCACTCTTCAACAAATCCCCTTTCCACCTTACCACTCGGATTCGAAATCCCAATGGAAATGTACCTCACCCTAATAAATTTCCTCATAAAATTGGTTGGTGGAAGATGTGAAATTCTCGAAATTTAAGATGTGAAGTGGGTTGTTTGAGATGACCTAACCCAATAAGATTTGTGCTCAAATTGGCTTCCATGGTACCCAATTGGGTTTTGAGAAATCTTTACAAATGTACAGGATATATTGGGATGATGGACTCCATAGGTTTAGTTTAAGGAAAATAAACTTGGGGTTCTTCTATGTATATCAGAGATGGGAATGTGGTTGTAAAGTGGGGGAGGGAGGGGGAGAGCCAGAGTAACATATATGTGTATGTGGTTTTTGGTGGTGGTGATGAAGTTGTCTGGTAATAGTAATCAGAGAGAGCAAAGGAGGAGACAAAGGAGTGTATAGGAAGGAAGAAGATGTCACAGATGCTGGATGTTCAACCGAAATGGACATGTTCGATAATGGTAGAGATGAAGTAGAACGAGGGGAGAGGGAGAAAATCGATGTTGGTTTTGTTTCATGCCGATAGTAGTGAGTGGCTAGACTAGGCGGCGATGAGTTGCCGGAAAGATTAGAGGATCGGTGGCGGTTCTCTGTGTGTTGGGAAAGGGTCGTTGTAGGGTTGTTCTATAGATCTATACTTTATATTAATATATAAATGAATATGAAAATTGTGTTAAATTAATATTGTTATATAAACATTGGAAAGGACTATATTAGCCCTGATTTAACAGATTATAGGTTAATGTCGTTAGGGTGAGGGACTTATTCCATAATAAACTTGAAACCACAATAATAATATATGTAATTAATTCGTTTGGGGGACCCGATCCAAATTTTGATAAAACCACGGTGACTAAATCTGTATTTTACTCTTTAAAATAAAAATATATATATATAATTGTTTTATTTCTTTATGACAAGTAGATGGGGGCATGGAGCTACCTAACCCAATGACTTTTGCCTTAATGGTTAAGCATTGGCACTATAAAATCACATCTCTCTCCCTTCTACCACAAACATAAAGAACCAAATAATACAAAGAAGAAAATGACCAAACCACCTCCACCATCAAGCCACCACCATACACCACCACCGGCGCATCACCCTCCACCACCACCTGTGGTCCACCACCCTTCACCACCTCCTGTCGTTCACCACCCGTCACCACCCGTGGTTCACCACCCTCCACCTCCAGTCGTCCACCACCCTCCACCACCACATAAACACCACTGAAGAGATGCAGTTGTTGATCTAGTAACACCACGTGTTGTGTACAAGTTTTTTGCTATGCAATTTTATGTTCATAGCATATATGTAACTCGGATCATGTTCTAATTTCCTCTTTTTTGGTGCTAATAATTGTGGTGTTATTTGGGGATTTATGAAGTATTATAACATATTTTAATGAGTAGTTTATTCATGCTTTAATGAAATTCTAATCGTTATGTATGTATGTGGAAGAAATGATTTAAAGATCGTTACATACCCAATGGACTAAATTTTAAGTTTAAATTATATGCTTGTAAATTGATTCTCAAACTATCCAAATTACATTTATAGACAAACGACAATAACTTTAATCCTCTCGGTTCTGTTTGTTGTATACAAATCTCGTACTTTTACATGGTTTTTAAACCATAAAAGAAATTATATCAAAACTGATGAATCATATGATGTTTATAAAATTATAGCAGGAGAACCAAGAGGGTTCAGGTCTAAAAAGAGCTACCCAATAAGGGAAATGGTGGGGACCGATAGTCATGTAAGTGACGAATTAAATAAGAACTTAAACATTTTATGATAATATTTATGTCTCATTTTCATATTTAAAATTTTAAAAACTGAATAGAAAACAAAAACATTTAAGTATTAAAAACAAATCAAAGATCGATCAAAGGTCGTTAAATGACATTTATATACTATAAACATATGACTCATTTATTTATTTATTTTTTGTTCTTTTTCGGAAAAAAATACAGTCTTATCATATCAAACCAAACAAGCCCAATAAAGGGTCTTATCATATGTAGATGAATTGTTTCCATGAACAAGTGGTCTTATCATACGTATTTGGATTTTTTTTGGTTAAACAAAAATCATACTGTGTGTCCCAAAAATGAAATAATTATAGAAAACGTGAATGTGGTTTACATTTTCACACGCCTTTGGTCCCTTTGTCCTAACATCGTTAGAAAAATTCTGTTTTAGCTCTAAGGGTATTTTAGTCATTTTATTTATTTCTTATTATTAATTAAAAAATAAGCGTTTGATTTGAAAACATAGGCCCCAAGAATGTATATTACTCTATCTATTTATATAAATTTACATATCTCTCTCACACACATACATATATACATATTATATTACACAGATAACATGCGTGCGCGCGTGCACACACACACACACACACATATATATATATATAGAGAGAGGTGAATTATTTTACAACTCTTTACATTTATGCAATCAATACAACTCAATCTCAACCGTCCATTTAATTTGATAAATATGTGATTTCATAAAAGTTTTGATTGTTTCCTAATATAAAGTATTTTAATGAACTTTAGTTATCTTCCATAAATATTCAAATCATAATAAATGAACTCTCATCATTTCCATAAATATCTCAATTGATTGGGTTGCATTAGTTATACAAATAGACATGGTTGAATTTGAAATATACTCTCTCTCTCTCTCTCTATATATATATATATAGAGAGAGAGTTTGTTTTAAATACAACTTGTTGCATTTGTACAACCAATGCAACCCAATAAATTGAGATATTTATGGAAATGATGAGAGTTCATTTATTATGATTTGAATATTTATGAAAGATGACTATGGTTCATTAATTATGATCAATACTTTATATTATGAAACAATCAAAACTTCTATGAAATCACATATTAATCAAATGAAATTGACGGTTGAGATTGGGTTGCATTGGTTGCACAAATGTCATGAGTTGTATAATAACCAACCCTCTCTCTCTCTCTATATATATATATATATAAATATATACTAGAAGCATATTCGCGTAATACAGCGAGATACATCGTGATTTTAATATTTCATTTTATTCTTTATCTCAGTCGATGTTATAATTTGGTTTTATGTGATTTTGAGAAAGCGATGATGTTTTTATTTTTGAATAAAATATATGTTTGAAGATATCATAAAATTTTGACAAAAATATAT
>NC_037535.1:5252924-5293395 GCF_001531365.2 Cynara cardunculus var. scolymus
TAAAGATAATAATTAAGTATTCTGTTAGAACTCAATGATTATCCTAATTATATTTTAGATTTTTTATATTTAAAATGAGATGTTTATCCTGTATTTTATTGTATTTATCTGCAGTTAGTTACACGAATTCAGATATGGAGCTTTAATAAGTTGTACATATGCACAATTTACTTGTAATCTTGAGTTTTAAGTAATATGCATTAATAAACAATACTTTACGCATAAAAAATGGTTTCTAAGAGTTTTTGTCAAATAATTTATAATATAGAATATTTTTTGTATATAATTTAATTTAAGTTTAATAATAAAACAATTTATYTTTGGTTTAATATTATAAATTTTATAAAGATAATAATTAAGTATTCTGTTAGAATTTAATGATTATACTAATTATATTTTAGATTTTTTATATTTAAAATAAGATGTTTATCCTGTATTTGATTGTGTTTATCTGCAGTTAATTATACGAATTCAGATATGGGATGAAATCTGATAGGGATGAAATCGTTTAGGGATGAACGGGTTTAAGAGTTTTTAAGAGTTTTAGCCAAATGCTTTATAAGATAATATAGATATAGATATAGATATATATCTTACACAAATAACACACATATGTATATATTGTATATGACAAATATATGTATATATGAACAGATCGCTGATATGACCCCCCTCGTCGCCGGAGATGCCACCCTTGTTGCCGAAGAAACCATCCCTCTAAGTCCTCCTCATCTTCTCCAAACAAACCCTAAATCTAAATAGAACATCACCTCCCCTTTCGCCGATGAGATTTGGAGATGTAAGGAGAAAACCACAACGATTTCGCACCACAACGATTTAGCTTCCCTCCCCCCAATAAAGGTCTGGATACATAACGAAATCCATACCAGAGCACCAAAGATCCTGATCCAAAACCGACATATCTCCCCCCATCTTCGTTCTTGCTCCGGGAAAAATCCCCCCTCCCCCAAGACAACAATTCATAGTCTTCACTAGTAACATATTGATAAGGATGATGTTGATCTTGAAGCGAATCCCATCCCCACACCCATCATTGTCCCTAACGAATCTAGACCAGACCTATATGTTCTTGTTTGTTTTGAGAACGATGGTATTTGACGGTGGTGAGAGTGGTTGGTGTCCATCAGTCTTGAACTTCATCGAAAGATTTTAACCCAAATATTTTGTAGGTATATACATTTTTCTATAGTTTAGGATTTGTATACAATTTAGGGTCTCTATTCAACCCAAATTTTAAAAATTTAGATTGAGGTTTTTGGATGAATTTTGGTTGTTGATTGAGATTTTTGGATGAAATGAAATGGTTGTTGATTAAAGTTTTTGGATGAATCTGGTTTGTGTTAATTGATGTACCAAGAAAGGAGATGTAGATGGGGACTGGAGGGTGGCCGGTGAGGTGGGATGACATCATCGTTATCCATAATTAATCTATTTAACAGACGTCTCTAACGGTGTTAAGACAAAGGGATCAAAGACGTGTGAAAATATAAACTAAGGAGACGTTTTCCATAATTATTTCATTTTAGGGATACCCAATATGATTTTATGTAAACCACAAGGACCAATCATGTAATTTACTCTTTTGTTAATGTTACAAGAAAATATACGTAGAAGTTGTAAGTATTACCAAACTATGCCTTACTTTTTATGCTTTTTCCATTCACAACTCTATTTATATTACAAAATATTAGAGGGGTGCTCACACGATACAGCGAGATAAATCTCAATTTTAATGTTTAGTTTTTATTTTTTGTTTTTATCGATATAATACGATTTTATGTGTTTTGAGAAAAAAAAAATATTTTTATTTTTTGAATGAAATATAAATTTAAAAAAATAAATCGATATTATTTTCAAATTAACTATTTAATAGTTTTCATTTTTTGATGTAACTTCTTAAATTTAATTTTTATTATAATTTAATTTAAATTTAATAACAAAGTAATTNCGTATTATAATATTAACAGAGACAGAATAAAAGTTAACATTAAAATTAAGATGTATCTCACTACATGCAATTATCCTTTCAATATAATTTTATATAAAAATAACAATTAAACATTCTGTTAGATTTCAATGATTATGTTAATTATATTTTATATTTTTTATATTTAAAATAGATGTTTATTCTGTATTTGATTATGTTTATCTGCAGTTAGTTACATGAATTTAAAAATGAAGTTTTAATAAGTTGTATTTATTCAAAATTACTTGTAATCTTGAATTTTAAATAATATGCATCAATAAACAATACTTCATGTATAAAAAATGATTTTTAAGAGGTTTTGTCAAATATTTTATAACATAGTATAAATATAAAAACATAAAAAAACACATTTTTTAAAAATTATTTGTACATTCAAATAGTAATTTTATTATTGTAAAATAATTTTGATAAATATTTTACTATGAAAATAAATCAATTTTTCAAAAATAAAAAAGGAAAATAAAGTTTAGGGTTTTAATTGTAATTACTTAAAACATGAGGTGGTAAAGTTGAAACCTATCAAATTACAATACACCGTCTTCAATATTTGGAGCAAAGGCCGAATCTGAAACCATCTCCCACACACTCACGCACGGAGCTTAAACCCTTCTCTCGTTCAGCTCCGAAACCCTTCCTCAGGCCACCCACCGTCAGTCTCTCCGGCAACGCTTCGGGTTAGCTTTCTTTATACCTTGATGTTTAGATACATTTTCCATTGATTGATAACTTTATGTAATTGATTTCTTCTGTATATACGTCAAAAACAAAAACCTAAATTGATGAAATCAATTGATAGTATAGTTATTGTTACATCGTCTTTTCTTTCCATTTTCTCTGCTAACCCTCGGTTTTGAGTTGTGAAATCTTGTGTAGTTAGATTTTTAATTATTATTACAAGTATATATATCTATTTGAAAGATTTTACTGACTCGGTCCCGAAGGAAAGGTTTGCGGAGGTGTAACAGATTATTTTCAACCTCACATTTGAAATGGATTGGAATTAATGGAATTTTGAGGAATAATAAATAATGTATGTGTTTAATTTGTAATAATCTTTTTGAAATGGAAAAGCACTTGTTTTAGTGGAATGACAAATTTTTTTTTTGGAATGGAAGGAGTCCAAGTATAGGAAGCAATGTTAATGTTTGGTTAAAAAATTTCTGAAAAAGAGTCGAATGTGTCTTTATGGGTATTGATGTACCATGAAAATGTTAGGGTTTTGGTGATAGCAGGATGGATGACAGCTTGTATGATGAGTTTGGAAACTACATTGGACCTGAAATCGAGTCTGATCAGGATAGTGATAGAGAGGATGAAGATGAAGATCTCCCAGAAAAGCCCGAGGATGATAGGGCTGAGTCTGATGAAGAGAATGTGGGTGCTGGACCCAATGGGTGGA
The DNA here is from genome assembly GCF_001531365.2 of Cynara cardunculus var. scolymus. Classification (NCBI taxonomy): domain Eukaryota; kingdom Viridiplantae; phylum Streptophyta; class Magnoliopsida; order Asterales; family Asteraceae; genus Cynara; species Cynara cardunculus. The sequence goes on from NC_037535.1 coordinate 5,256,332, forward strand.
TAACTACTACTGATGACGTTGATATGGAAAATCAGATTGTTCTTGCAGAGGATAAAAAGTATTACCCTACTGCAGAAGAGGTGTATGGTGAAGAGGTGGAAACACTAGTAATGGATGAGGATGAACAGCCCCTTGAGCTACCCATAATTAAACCGGTTAGGGATATTAAGTTTGAAGTGGGTGTTAAAGATTCGTCCACCTATGTGTCGACCCAATTTCTTTTGGGTCTCTCATCGAATCCTACCTTGGTTAGGAATGTTGCTTTGGTTGGACACTTGCAGCATGGGAAGACAGTCTTCATGGATATGTTGGTTGAGCAAACTCACCATATTTCTACTTTTGATCAAAACAGCGAGAAGCATATGAGATACACTGATACAAGGATAGATGAGCAAGAGAGAAGGATATCAATCAAGGCAGTTCCTATGTCACTTGTTCTCGAGGACAGCAATTCGAAATCCTATATGTGTAATATCATGGATACACCTGGTCATGTCAATTTTTCTGATGAAATGACTGCTGCCCTCAGGCTTGCTGATGGGGCAGTGTTGATAGTTGATGCTGCTGAAGGAGTCATGGTATGTGCTACAACATTTTTTTGATCTTACATTAAAATATAAATTTGTAAATCCATAAACAAGAGTTTTTTGGCCACTTATAGTTGTGGTGAAATCATATTGTGCTTCTGCGCATTTTATGCAGTATCTGTCTGTTGCAAGTTTTTTTGAGGTATATAATACTTATATGTCACAAATACTCACTCATGCTCCTTGCCTCTGGTGAGGTTTGAACCCTTGACCCCTAGGAGGCTAGGGTTTACTGGTAACCGGGATGCTGCTGGGCCAATGGTCCTTTTGTTGCCCGTTGCAAGTTGTTAGTGCATTGTGTTTTATCTGCTAGCTTGCTTTGTGTTGGTTCTGTTTGTTCCTGTTAATTTCGCTTGTAATGCATTTTTGAGAGATATTACAGAAACTGTAAGTTTATGGCATGAGTTTTTGTTAGTTGTTACTGCCATGTATACATTCTTTAATTATCAATGAAGCTGCTCAATTTGCAGGGAGGTAACCTGTAGCTAACATGACTTGGTTGTTTTCTAAATTATGGAAGATGTTCTATTTCTATCCAGCTGAATTTGTTGAAACAATTTTGACTTCAAGTAGTTCACTTTCTTCTCACCTTTGTAGGCTCATCATTAGTGTTCCTGGTTGCAATGAATATTGATACATTCATATATTTGTGTGATTCAAATTATCTTTTTGTTGCATGTATGTGCTTTGGAATGTAATGCTTTGACCTTGTATTATTGACTAAATCAGCGCCAAATAATGTTACCAATAAAACAAATTTAACATCTCTTTAATGTATGGTGACACCAAGGTGTTTATCTCTTATAGGACAACATAAATCTATATATGAATTATGTACCATATTGAATTGGAATTTCCTTCCCTTCTGCATTACCTTTTAGTAGTTGTCTTGCTTAGCTGCTTTATATAATTGCCTAGGGAACATGTAAATATGTAATTCACTTGTAATGGGTAAATATTAAATGACATCGACTCATGAACAGGTAAACACAGAGAGGGCGATCCGGCATGCGATCCAAGAGCGCCTACCTATAGTAGTTGTCATAAACAAGGTATTCCTTCTATACCTGGTACCGCTCAAAACAGTCAGGATTTTTTGTATGCAAAACAAATATACTAAGAACTTTTGTTTATATTCGTATTTTATTGAAGTTTCAGTTCTACCCGTTTATGTAGGTTGACAGATTAATAACTGAGCTAAAACTACCACCAAAAGATGCCTATCATAAGTTGAGGCATACCATTGAAGTCCTCAATAACCACATCACTGCAGTCTCTTCAACTGCTGGCAACGTTCAAATTATTGACCCAGCTGCTGGAAACATATGTTTTGCTAGTGGTAGTGCAGGATGGTGCTTCACTCTGCAATCGTTTGCCAAATTATATGTTAAGCTTCATGGGATCCCGTTTGACGCTAACAAATTTGCGACTCGACTTTGGGGAGATAATTATTACGATCCAGCCACTAGAGCTTTTAAGAAGAAGCAACCTTCAAGTGGGGTGGAAAGATCGTTTGTGCAGTTCATCCTTGAACCTCTCTACAAGATATACAGCCAAGTAATTGGAGAACATAAAAAAAGTGTGGAAACAACTCTAGCAGAACTTGGTGTGACTTTGAGTAATGCTGCTTACAAATTGAATGTTAGGCCTTTGCTTAGGTTAGCTTGTAGCTCTGTTTTTGGGTCAGCCACCGGCTTTACTGACATGCTGGTCCACCACATCCCTTCTGCTAAAGAGGCTGCAGCGCGGAAGGTTGATCATATTTATACTGGGCCTAAAGATTCCGGAATTTACAATGTCATGGAAGATTGTGATCCTTCGGGGCCGCTTATGGTCAATATTACTAAGTTGTATCCTAAATCAGATTGCAGTGTTTTTGATGCATTTGGAAGGGTTTATAGTGGTGAAATTCACACAGGGCAGACTGTTCGTGTGCTCGGAGAAGGTTACTCGCCAGATGATGAGGAAGATATGACTGTAAAAGAAGTAACGAAACTGTGGGTTTATCAATCTCGTTACAGGATACCGGTTAATAAGGCTCCTCCTGGTTCTTGGGTTCTTATTGAAGGTGTTGATGCTTCAATTATGAAAACTGCCACCCTTTGTAATTCAGAATACGATGAGGATGTATACATATTCAGGCCTCTTCAATTCAACACTCTTCCAGTGGTGAAAACAGCAACCGAGCCCTTGAATCCAAGCGAGTTGCCGAAAATGGTCGAGGGTCTTAGGAAGATCAGCAAGAGCTATCCTTTAGCTATTACTAAAGTTGAGGAGTCCGGAGAACACACTATTTTAGGTACTGGAGAGTTGTATCTAGATTCTATAATGAAGGACCTTAGGGAGCTATATTCAGAAGTCGAAGTCAAGGTACTATAATTGTTTTACTTCTCCAACCAAATTTGATTTTTTATTTTTCATTTTGTACTTCCTTTTAGATATCTTTCTGTATATTAATTTTACCAGTGACATGCTTTTGTTTTTTCTGCTTTTTATGTATCAAACAGGTGGCAGATCCAGTTGTCTCGTTCTGCGAAACAGTGGTGGAGTCTTCATCGATGAAATGCTTTGCTGAAACGCCTAACAAGAAAAATAAAATTACTATGGTATACAAGCGATACCGCTAATTTTTAGTTCCTGTAGTGCTTTTCGGAATGATCTTTTCCTTGTCTTATCAAAAAATTTATTTTATATTGTAATATTGTTTAGATTGCTGAACCATTGGAGAGAGGTCTTGCGGAGGATATTGAGAATGGTGTTGTAAGTGTGGATTGGCCTAGAAAGAAACTAGGAGACTTTTTTCAAACCAAATATGATTGGGATTTGCTTGCTGCAAGATCTATATGGGCCTTTGGACCGGACAAGCAGGTTAATAATTTTCAAAATTGTATTGCATAATTTCTTGTTATCAATTAATGCCTTGATTAGTTGTCATTCCCTTATTTTACGTTTGTTGTTCTAAATACATTTAATCAACTTGCAGGGACCTAATATATTATTGGATGACACACTCTCAAGTGAAGTCGACAAAAGCTTGTTGAATGCTGTGAAGGATTCTATTGTTCAAGGGTAAGTAGGTCCTTTTATCTGTTAGCTACCTTTAGCATCAAGTGTCCTCGATGTGTAGTTTTTATTCATATTTCGGTTGCTACCCCATACTAAGAATCTTTTGCTAATGTCATGATAATGATTAGTTACTAAACTTTAGTTTGTGGTTTAGTACTAACATAAAATTTAACAGATTCCAGTGGGGTGCACGTGAGGGTCCTCTATGTGATGAGCCCATCCGTAATGTTAAGTTCAAAATAGTAGATGCAAGAATTGCACCAGAGCCATTACATCGTGGAACGGGTCAAATCATTCCAACAGCCCGACGGGTTGCCTATTCAGCTTTTCTTATGGCGACACCACGACTTATGGAGCCTGTATATTACGTGGAGGTAATTACCGTTGCTACTTCAATAGATTGCATGTTTTGTCCATCCTCAGAAACTCTTCCAGAAATTAACTAATAGCTAAAGTATCCTAGATTCCAAGGTTCCTCGTGAATGCTTAAGAGCTGAGCAATATCAAATTGTATATTTATATTTCAGATACAAACACCTATAGATTGTGTTTCTGCTATATACACGGTGTTATCTCGAAGACGTGGACATATAACTGCTGATGTTCCTCAACCAGGAACTCCAGCCTATATAGTCAAGGTTAGTATTCTAGTCTTACCATATGTGAATTGTGGTTTCTTGTTCCTATATAGTCAAAGTTACTGAATTCAGACTAATGTAATTTGTTGAATCTTTATATGAATTTTCAGGCATTCCTACCTGTGATTGAATCATTCGGTTTTGAGACAGACTTACGGTACCATACCCAGGGCCAGGCATTTGCCCTCTCGGCTTTTGATCACTGGGCCATTGTTCCTGGTGATCCATTGGACAAAAGCATTGTCTTACGGCCACTGGAGCCTGCACCAATTCAATACCTTGCACGTGAATTTATGGTTAAAACAAGACGTAGGAAGGTATGTTGTATATTTACTTCCTTGCTTTTTTGATCTTTTTTAATTTTTATTTTCAAGTATTTCCATCAGGTAGCAAGTCAATTTTCATATGCTTATATGTTGCTCAGCTTTAACAAACAGGCAGTTATATAGAAGTTATTAATCCCTATCTAATATTATTGCCCACATTAAGCAAAGGATGACCTACAACATCTGACCATTTTGTTGGACCAACATTTTCTTTTTATATCCATTACTCAATACTCCCTCTGTCTCAAAATAAATGCCCACGATGAAAAATGCATATACCGTTTTAAATTGTGTAGTTATTGCACTTTTTGGTTAACCAAATAACATTTTTGCCCTTAGTAGTAGAGACTCTAATGAATTTCTCCATCTCATGATTAAGGGTATAATTGGAAAGTAGGCATTTAGTTTTAAAAGCGTACACTTAGTATGGGACGATATAAAATAGAAACGTGGACCCTTATTTTGGGACGTAGATAGTAATGATTCAAGATCCATAACTTTGTTGTTGGTGTATGAGGGCACGACTTCCCTTCTTCGAAAATCGCAGAATAGTATATGTTCTACAACAAAAAAAACACTTTGATTTACTACTTTGTAGTTCCATTGACATGCTTCTTGGTAGATAAATTGTCGACTGCTTTTTTTCTGTAGGGAATGAGCGAGGATGTGAGCATCAATAAGTTCTTCGACGAGGCTATGGTGGTGGAGCTTGCCCAACAGGCGGCCGACCTCCACCAGCAGATGATCTAGTGGTTGCAGTCAACATCATCGGTCATACCAACAGAACCTTGAATTTATTTGTAGTTCTCCTATAACACTAGCTATCAATGTACAAAAATGACATATGCATCTGGCCAGGTCGACCCGAAGTGGTGAATCTAATTAGTCACGAGTTGGGAGGTGAACGGATTCGAATTGATAGCGATAACGGGTGAAGTATGGATTAAATATTTTCGTACGAGGAATGATTTTTGTAGTACATTTGTTGTTGATTTAAGGTTTTGCAGATGGACTATATCTTGTTCGGTTGTTTGTACCCATATGAAAACATTATTCCTCCCCTTCATTTTGTTTCTAGCGAAGGTCATGCTGAGTGAATCAAAATGGGAAAAAAATCAACGTTACTTCATTTTGTTTAAAACAATGCAAATTTATTTTTATTTTCTTCTTTCACTTTAAAAAATACAGCCACACGGGTGGTAAGGTTCTAGGATTTAATCCAATGAGAAATAAAAATCTTTTTGGCCACGGAGGTTCAAATGCGGTGACTTCGGGCTAGGTGATTGTCCTGAGGTTAGTCGGCTTGTATATAGGTTAATCAAAAAAAGAAAAAAATATAGATAATTCTTTGATTCAAGTTTTAAACTCGTAAATCACAAATAAATATGGGCAAAATGCGTGAAATAGCAACCTATTTTTTTATTATAGTATTTTACTTTTAGTTTTACTTGTTATAACAATGTACTTTCAAAATAATTTTTATTAGAGTATCGTACTTTCAAAAATTTACCCGTTATAGCATTGGGTAACCTGTTACCTTTTGAACAAATTTTTCTTTGTTGGCGTGTCAAACTTAAAATGATATGGAAGCCACATAAGAAAAACCTATTACATATGAGATAGCTTACATGTCATTTAAAAGAAAAATATAGTTTAAAAACAATTTCTAAAAAGGAAAAAAACCTTTCTTCTTCCTTATCAATTTCTAAAACCCCCCTCCTCTTCCATGGGAAGGAATTGCAGTTATGGGTGGCGTTAGTAGTATCAACAACGACAATGTTGGTGGTGGAGGAACTTATAATCCTCCTGCACTCAAGGAATTGCAGCAACAAAATCGATTGAAGGCCAGAAGATACTTTTCGAAGAAAATATTCAATCATGATGGTAAATCACCCCCTTTTGCTCCGAAGAACATCACATTTTTTCTCATTCGTGCAAAGGAAGCAAGAGGCATCACATCCTTGTTTTCTCCATTCCCCCTTACGGCTGTCGTGCTTCCCACACCAAAATTTTCTCCATCGAGAGAGGTTTTAGTCGACATGGTGAAAGAAGAATGGAGTGTCAATGCGTATGGTTCTATGAAAGGCTTAATTAGGCTTAGGTCGCCTGGGAATGAAGCCGATGTAGCTGAAGATGAGGAGGATGAAGAAGGTGAGTCGAGTGAGAGCGATATAGAGGAACATCTAAAGGTAGAGAGACGATTGGATCATGACTTGAGTAAATTTGAGATGATTTATCCAAATTACGGTGTTGCAGATCAATAGTAGTTATCATTTGGAGAACATAGTTGATGATCAAGACTACTTTTTTTCGAGATGAGCTTTGGTCGTGATTCCATTTGAGATGGTTCCCGTTCAAATTAGTGAACAAATTAGTATGCATTTGATATATAAAATTAGTATGAAACTCGAAGATTTCATATTACCAATCGAACTTCTTGTTGGTAGGTTCATAAACATAATATCATTCAATTTTCAAAATGATAACTACTATGATCTGCAACTATGTTCTCAAAATGATAACTACTATGATCTCCAACACCACAATTTGGATAAATCATCTCAAATATGCTCAAGTCATGATCCAATCGTCTCTCTGCCTCTAGATGTTCCTCCACGTCGCTCTCACTCAACCCACCCTCTTCATCCTCCTCATCTTCAGCTACATCGGCTTCATGCCCAGGTGACCTAAGCCTAATTAAGCCTTTCATAGAACCATACCCATCGACACTCATTCTTCTTTCGCCATGTCGACTAAAACCTCCCTCGATGGAGAAAAATTTGGTGTGAGAAGCACGACAGGTGTAACGGGGCATGGAGAAACCAAGGATGTGATTCCTCCTGCTTTCTTTGCACGAATGAGAAAAGATGTGGTGTTCCTCGGAGCAAAAAGGGGCTGATTTACCACCATGATTGAATTTCTTCTTCGATAAGTATCTCCTAGCCTTCAATCAATTTTGTTGCTGCAATTCCTTGAATGCAGGAGGATTATAAGTTCTTCCACCACCAACATTGCCGTTGTTGATACCACTACCGCCACCCATAACTTGCAATTCCTTCCCATGGAAGAGGACGGGGATTTTAGGACTCGAAAACTTTTTCCTTTTTAGAAATTGTTTTCAAATTAGAATTTTTTTTTAAATGACATGTAAGCTATCCTATGTGGCTTCTATGTCATTTTAAGTTTGACACGTCAACAAAGAAAAATCTGTTTAAAAGGTAACAGATTATCCAATGCTATAATGGGTAAAATTTTGAAAGCATAACGCTTTAATAAAAAATATTTTGAAAATACGTTAGTGTAATAAGAAAAACTGAAAGCAAAATATTATAATAAGAAAATTTGTAAAAATAAGTTAGAATTTAATATATTTTAGCCTTGAAAGGAAGTCAAAGTTTGTGGAGGAAAAGTCAACCTCTTCAGAATCTTGAAACACACACTGTCCTTTCCTTTCCCTCCCCCCTACCAGAAACTTGAAATCTCAACACAACTTCCACCATTCTTCTTCTTCGTCTGCAAATCTTATGCTTTCACTGTTTTAATCCATTTTAATGAAAGATCCAACAACCCTAACGCCAGATCATCCCCCACYACCACCACCACCGCCACCGGGCTTCTCCCTCTTTCCAACCCTCAACCCACCACAAAAAACCCTAACGTTCCACCAAATCTCCACCCTTCTCATCACATTCCTCGCCTACGCCGCCTTCCACGCCTCCCGGAAACCCCCCAGCATCGTCAAGTCCGTCCTCGGCCCTGACCCCAACACATCAAACCCCACCTCCGGATGGCCCCCTTTCAACTCCGCCCGCGGTGCTCACCGTCTCGGCGAGCTCGATCTCGCATTCCTATCGGCTTACGCTATCGGTATGTATTTCTCTGGTCACGTAGGCGATCGGATCGATCTTAGGGTTTTCTTAACGATTGGGATGATTGGTAGCGGTGTTTTTACTCTACTTTTTGGATTAGGGTTTTGGCTTGATGTTCATTTGTTAGGTTATTTCGTCATGATTCAGATTTGTTGTGGGGTTTTTCAGTCGATTGGGTGGCCTTGTGTGGTAGCCGTAATGGGGAATTGGTTTGGAAAATCGAAAAGAGGATTGATCATGGGGGTGTGGAATTCACATACTTCTGTGGGTAACATCATTGGATCCATTGTTGCATCATCGGTTCTAGGGTTTGGTTGGGGCTGGGCATTTGTGTTGCCTGCCATTCTCATTCTGATTGTGGCCGTGATTGTTTTCTTGTTTCTTGTTGTAAATCCTGAAACTATTGGTCTTGAGTTGCCTGAAGACGATGAAGAAGAAGGGGTGGAAGTGAGCACTGAGGGAATGTCGTTGGTTAACTTGCAGAAAGTAGAATCCGAAGAAGATGATGATAACGAACGATTGGCTGAATCTTCTTCAAACGGGGTTTCTTCTTCGGCTGCGATCGGGTTCTTAGAGGCGTGGAGGTTGCCAGGAGTTGCACCATTTGCATTCTGTTTGTTCTTCTCGAAGCTCGTTGCTTACACTTTCTTGTATTGGTTACCCTTTTACATAAGGCACACAGGTATGCCTTTATTCACCATTTTCGACATCGCTGTCATCATTTACAGGTTTCTTGATCTTATATTCTGTTAATTCAATTCATATAATGTTCTCATGGACTTATATTATCATCATTTCAAGATTTCTTGAAATGATCATTGGTTGTTAATACCATTATCATCATTTCCAGGTTTCTTGATCTTACGATCTTATAATTCAATTCATATAATGCTCCCATTGGCCTATATTCAAGTTTCGATCCAAATACCATCATTTCAAGAATTCTTGATTATGATAATTGGTTGTTAATATCAATAACCGAACCAATGTTATAAACCAGTCACAAAAAAGTTGGCATATGTGGACATGTTGGCTTTAGACATTTACGAGGACATGACTCTGATAGGAGTTCTTGGAGACGCACGATTTGAGTAGAGCAGACTAGGGGTGGGGATGTGGTCGGGAGGAAGGGAGCTGGAGAGGTAGAGTGTAGGGGATAGTATAGTGAGTCGGTAATTAGGTTACCAGAACCTTAGGAGTGTGCAGTTTCCGCAACATGGTTATGTTTTTCCTGTACTTGCTGCTATTTATATTGTTGTTGCTTACTGATATATAGTTTTCAAAATTTAGCATATATGCCTTTCTCTAGCTCTAGTTGTATTGCTGTTGTTTACTCATATCTAGCTTTCCGAATTTTAGCATATATGTAGTTCTCCCTTTCAAACACTTTTCACTAGCGAAGGGTATTCATGGATAGAGGTCAGACCTGTGTACATTTTACCTCTTAGTGGGATATCATGTGCTAGTTTGGTTTGGTTTAATTGAATGTACACTTATGGTTTGATTTTTCGTTTTTTGTATTAAGCTGTTGCTGGTGTGCATTTATCTCATAAAACTGCTGGAATACTCTCGACGGTATTTGATATCGGAGGAGTCATTGGCGGGATTTTGGCTGGATATATATCTGATCTAATCGAAGCTCGGGCAGTCACTTCAATCATATTCTTGACGCTATCAGTTCCTGCACTTATTTTCTACCGTTTATATGGAAGCATTTCTATGTTTAGCAATGTTTTCTTGATGTTCCTTTCTGGGTTACTTGTGAACGGTCCATATGCGCTAATTACAACAGCCGTTGCAGCCGATCTTGGTACACAAAGCTCGATTAAAGGTAATTCTCGAGCGTTAGCCACAGTGAGTGCAATCATCGATGGCACTGGTTCGGTTGGTGCAGCCCTTGGTCCACTTTTAGCCGGATATATATCAACAAGAGGATGGAACAGCGTGTTCTTTATGCTTATACTATCTCTATCGATTGCTGGTTTGTTATTGATTCGAGTTGTTAGAACCGAGATTAAAGGGAAAGTAAACGAGGGAAAATGGCTTCGGTTTAGTGCAATTGCATATTGAGCAAGAGTTGATCAGCCATTCGTGTTGTAGTGTCGCCCATGCATATTGTATTTTTCTTCGGTAACCATGGGTTTCTGAGCCAGCTTGCATGCACTTCTACTAATCTCATAGTACCCTGAAGATAACAGTCAGAAAAATCATCTGCATTAGCCCTGAAACACATTTATTTGTCAATTGAGCTGGCGTTTATTCGTACCGTAATTGGAGGCCTTTTTTGGAGCAGTTTAAGATGTATACATATAAGATTTTGTGTATTTTCATGTATAGATTAGATACAAAAACTACACTTAATATGTTCATGGATCGAGTGTAAATTCATAGATAAGGTACATAAATATGTATAAACTTTACAGATTGTTTCCCTTGTTCTACATGAATATATTTACAAAAGCTACAAACAGTCAGAAATAACAATTCAGTAAAATGAGAGCAAAAGGAAAAAGCTCTTTTACCCTTCAAGATGGAATTTAAGATTAAGCAGGCCTTCTGCAGAAATGCTTCTCCGAACTCTACCTCTCTGCACCACCACAGGTGGTGGTGGCTCCGCCTGAAAACACACAACCACCACTGTCAAATTATCAATCGCTCCTCTCTTCATTGCTTCCTCCACCATATCCTTGCAGCAACGCTTCACATCGTTGTGATCCTGCAGCCGACGCCTGATAAAATCCACTGCATTTTGGTTCCTGAAAACATCCCAAATTCCATCGCTTCCTATGATCAAGAACTCATCTTCTTTAGTTAGTGTGACCAGTTTGAGCTCGGGTTCGGCACTCAAAGGGCCAACCTGTTCGCCACTTTCTTTTAGGCCTTTGATGTGCCAGTTACCTATGGCTCGAGTCACACCTAATTGACCGTTCAAGTAGCCATCTTCCACGAACCCACCTAAAGATTCGACTCGAACCCTTTCTTTGTGACAGCATGGCCTGTGATCTTTTGACATCTCAAAAGCTAATCCGTTTCGAGACAGAACTGCCCTACAATCTCCAGCATTTGCCACAAGAAGAGATCTGAACAGATGTTAGTTGGTGTTAATCGTGGAACTGCAAATTATCTTTATGACGGTAGGATGGATTTTGGTTCCTAACGGTCTTCTAGAGGGAAAACTTAGACCTTTGCGTTTGGTACGTGTGCTAGACTGGACGAGACTTACTTGACATGATGGACGGACGAGAGTGAGGCGGGTGAAGGGATTTTGTAGAGTTTTAGGGTTTTAATGTGACATGGGTAGTTTAGTAATTTATTAATCTTGTCCCCATCACCCAAATTTTTGTTTCACTTATTCTGGTGGTATAGAAAAAATGCATCTTTGTCCTACTTAGGTCCTATACTGTCCCGATCTAGTGTCGTGCCAAACATGGGACAACAAGAATTTGTACTGCGGTACTGCCCTTTCTCATTCTATCCAACGTAACAAATGCAAACATTCTTGTTAAGCGTACGACAGAAGAGGGATGATGAAGAAGATAAGTGACTAACCTCCCGAAGATCATTGCAGTAAGTGCGGTCGTGCCAGAAGAAAGAGATCGTTCGGTAGAACACGACTTGGCAAATGCAGCATCCGTCTCCATGAAAGACCTCATGACGACTTCCTCAAGCTCTAATGGGAAATTAGCATCCTCGACGATGATTCTTGGTAAATGATCTCGAACAAAATGTGATGCTCCCTTTCCTCCATGCCCATCAAATACCTTTTCCCCCAAAAGATGTTTGTTAGTTTCAAACCAACATTCTTTATAGATCACATTAAAAGAGAGGTGAAACTAAAAGCTCACTCCATAAAATGAGACAAGTTCTTTGCTAAGAAGTTTATCACTGAAATTTTCAGCTAGATTTGGAATGCATATGTGAGTATCCTCCATATATGCTCGCTTTCCGATATCAGACCAGTCTCCAGAACGAAGAACGGGGACGAAATCGCTCTGTTTCTCATATGTAACAACTGCAGTCTCACCAATGCTATCCATCTGATGAAAACAATGACTTGTTATACAACTTATACATGTATGATTTAACTTGACTCTTATATGCAATACTTTTCAAAAGAGCCCTTAAAGTGAGAAGAAAGTTACATATCGAGGATCAATGATCTAAATTTAGCGAACATGTAACTCTTACATGCCCTCTTCAAAGGAGGCTATATATATATATACACGGAGCACCGCGTCAAGAGGGGGTTAGATGGGTATATTATCAAAGTCCATATATTGGTAAATCTCGGCTTAGATACAATGCGATTATGTGGTAACTCCGTTAGATTACTCTAAGAAAACCGTTCCGAACATATATAAAAGAGATGGACTCTTTAACACTTGCAAACCAAATCCATCATAATTTCTCACAAAATCATGAAAACCCATCAAATCAATCCCAAATGCAATTCGATTCAATTCAACAAAAACATAATAACACACAAGAAAATTGAAATGTTCTTGGCAAAAGGATCAAGCTTTTTTAACACAATTCAAGAAACATTGGCAAGCAACAAATCTGAAGATCAATTATTATTAAACGCAAAATCAGGGGTTGCATTAATCAGAATCAAAATAAACAAAACCCAGTTCAAATTATCAAAACAAAAAGGAAACATAAAATAATTAGAACCGAAAGAGTCAAAATCAAAGAAAAGCATATCATCAAACAGGTTGTAAGCAATATATTGAAGAAAGGAATATAGAGTTTACCGGAAAAGATGTCGAAAGAGTGATCTGATCAGAAGCAAGCTGAGCGGTGCTATCGTCTGCTGAAACACCCAGATTATCCTTCACTGCGTCGTGTACACACATATTAATGGATGAATTTGGTTTCAGTTTGTAAGCAGAATTACTTTAAAACACCCAAAAACACACACACAAAGAGATGAAGATTGGATCAAGAAAATGTATATCTGAAGAAACTTGAAAGCAGATCAAGAAAGTGTTCTATAGTTCAAGAATTTCAGAGAGAGAGAGAGGGAGAGAGGGAGAGAGGGAGAGAGAGAGAGAGAAAGAGGGTAGGAATGGTGGTGGTGGTGGTGGTGCTGGTGGTTCTGCCTTTTGGTACTCCCTCTGCTTATTAAAAAAAACAACCATTTGGTACATCTACTAGATAAATGGTACATCCTTTAATGGATTCTTTAAAAATATATATATTTTAAATTAATAAATATTTTTTTTAAATTTTGAGAATTCTTTAAAAATTATTAGAGTGAGAAAAAAATATATTTTTATTATATAATTAATATTATAATATTTAAAATAAAAAAACTGATGGAGTTGGATGTAATTTTAATTTAAAGATTTAAAATTTTAATTTTTTTATTTTGGATAGTTTGTTGGAGATGTTTTAAAGTATGAGTTTTCTTTTTACCAACTATGCTAATACGTACAAAATTTTAATCTGTATTTTTCGTTTCATATTATGAACAAAAAAAGTTTCACGTGTATTATTTCACCACGTGAAGTAGGGGTGCTCATGGGTTGGGTTGATCGGGTTGAAGACATTTGAACAACCCAACCCAATGCTTACGGTTTGAAAAATCTTAATCCATCCTAACCCTAATCAAAGTGCAACCCAACCCAACCCAACCCAACCCGTACGGGTTGGTCGGGTTAGTTGGGTTTGGTACATTAAAATATTCTTCTAACTTAGAATATGTTATTTCTCTCCTCATATTTTTTTCATAATCAACTATTTGATACAACTTATCGATACTTCTTATTTTTCGTTTTATAATTATATTATAAAAGGTCTCTCTCGATATTTTACAACTGTTTCTACAAAATGATCGGTAAAATCGAGCGGAGTTGGAATACCAAGGGGCCATTTACCAAACACTTACACGGGTAAGCGTTTATCAAGTCACATTACCTCACCGGATAAAAATGGTATAGACTAAGAATCTTACCCGGTAAGAGCAAGACAAGGACCATGAGTCTTACCCAGTAAGTGAGGGAGATGACTCTTACTACGGTAAGCGCTTACCGGGTGAATTGTTGCATACAATGTCGTTTTGATGGATTAAAATCTTACCCGGTAAGTAAATAATAGTGTTAAATTTTACCCGTAAGCACTTAGCGGGTAAGTGTTTGGTAAACTGTCCCTAAGTATGAAACAATCATATTTCAACATGCCACTTGAATATTCCCATTCCGTTGTACATTCTCGGATTTGATCACTAATCTCAAGTTGACACAAATCAAGACGTCAACGTATATTTATGTAACTTATATATATGTACATCAGATATAAATGCTCACAAACAATATGGTACAATTTATTTGTAATCAACAAAATAAATATAAAAACGTCACACGTTTATATCAACAAAGTATTGTAATTATTTAATAAAAACTATAATAATATTGAGATATGTTTTTAACATAAAATAAACCAAGAGTCAATGTTGTGATACAAATATAAATGATTAAAAATAATTCGTAAAACTCCTTCTAGAAAACGTGTTGTTATTAGTATATAATAAGTTGAATAACACATAGCAATTATTGTATCTTCATTCATATGTATATAGAAATAGCTTATCTGGGTAAGCAATTATTATATCACACTATTTACCGGATGAATATGCTAAAGACCAAAAATCTTACTCGGTAAGTGAGGACAAAGAGTTTTGTCACAGTAATAGCTTACCGGGTAAATTGTTGGATACGATGTCGTTTTGGTGGACCAAAATATTACCTGGTAAGTAAATAATAGTGTTTAATTTTATTGGTAAACACTTACCAAATAAGTGTTTGGTAAATGGCTCCTAAAACGTTGTGAAAATGTAAGAATGAAATATTAAAGATTGAAAATTTTATAATGTCGGTTCACATATGGAAATTCAAATGCATTTTTTGGTGGATTCACATATGAATCTTTGTTTAATCTTCTTTTCTTATCTTCTCACGATATTTTGTCTTCTGATTTGAACCGACCCCTTTATAGAGGCAAGTTCAGTTACAAACTTGATTTATGTTGCGAATCTCGTGAGGAGCGAGGGAACTGTAACGAATCGAGTGTTTATTGATCAAATGGATTGGATAAATCAATTGGAGCGCGTATATGTATGCTTTCCTAATACACTAATTCGACCATTATTGGCTTAGGTATCATGAATTGAGCATTTGGATGATCCAAAAGACCACTCAGAACCTAAAGGCTGTAAAATTGAATTCTATATACACCTAGAACCAGGACTCTCACATATTTATATGAGAGATCGACGATTATGGATAATCAAGCACTATTGATAACTGCACAACAGTTACAGATAAGAACAAAACATGAATCAAAAGGAAATTCTGAAGGTACTTCAAAATCAGAAGCTTTTGAATGTGAAGTCAGAGCTTCTGAGATTGAACTCCAAGACTTGTAAATGTGAACTTAGAAGCTTCGTACCTTATGAAATTCACTTTGAACCCAACTAAGGGCGCTGTACCTAGGACCCCACAAGGGGCACATCCCACTTTGATGTTTACGTTATGGCGATGACAGAGGATTAGAGGTGACATTTATGAGTGTGTACTATGCACCTCCTTACATTATGTTTGCCTTATCACCTAGTCAAGCCCATGTAAATCACAACTACACTAAAACACTTAATTATATTAAAATCACCGATAAGAACCACAAAAAAGTTACAAACCCGTGATAACCAATATCAAAATATTTCTTTTACATGATTTTTTTAATTATAAGCATGATTTTCTGGTATTGTTTTACATATATTTATGTTCATATTATGAAATAATATATGTAAAAGCTATTTTTTTCGTGTTATGAAACAGAAAATATACGTTGAAAATTAATTATATAATAAAGATATATTTCCTTTTCACTATAACAATATATGTACCAAATGATTGTTTTTTTAATAAGAGGAGTACCAAAAAGCAGAACCACCATCACCATCTTCATTTCTACCCTCCTCCTCCTCTCTTCAGTGTCCACGTACCCCATGGAAATTCTTGGGCTATGGGGTGTTTGGGATTGTTTATAAAAAATAACTTTTTGATTTATTTCGGTGTGACAACGGTAACAAACACTTTTGAGTGTTCGGGTAAATAACTTATACCGGTGCCAAACCGGTAATAAGGAGTTTTTGAAGAAATTAAAACCTTTTGACTTATAATAAGTTGATAAGTACTTTTATAGAAAAACATAAGTTGTTTCAAATTTCTTCATCCAATCTTCATCTCTTTGTGTGTGCTTTTCGGTATTTTAAAGTAATTCTACTTACAAACTGAAACCAAATTCATCCATTAATATGTGTGTACACAACGTAGTGAAGGATTATATGGGCGTTTTAACCATGGACCGATCTGATGTGAGGTGGTGGCCTGTGATTGTGATACGGTTTCGTTACTTCGTCATAGTGCAAAAAATTATAGGGACGTGAAAAGTGTCACCGTATCAATTTCTTGTGTGACACCATATATGTTTTTGAAACTGCTATGAGGACATAAGTTTCACTTGGTAGAGCTACAGTCGAGTTCGAATTTTGTTAGTGTCATTTTCTTAGTTTTTAGCTTTTAATTTCAGATTTATCATGTTTTTGAAATTTTTTTGCAATAAAAGACATGAACATGAGATCTAACATATGAAAAGCAAAGAACTAACAGACACACCAACAATGATTTTGTGAAAAATATCCTTATGTTTGTTTCTTATTAGTCAAATGGGGCCACCGTTTGAAAAAAAAATCTGGGTCAATCCTTGGTTTCAGCAGATGATAGCACTGCTCAGCTTGCTTCTGATCAAATCACTCTTTCAACATCTATTCTGGTACACACTATATTCCTTTATTCAATATATTGCTTACAACCTGTTTGATGATATGCTTTTCTTTGATTTTGACTCTTTCAGTTCTAATTCTTTTGTGCTTCCTTTTTGTTTTGATAATTTGAAGTGGGCTTTGTTTATTTTGATTCTGATTAATGCAAATGCTGATTTTTCGTTTAATAGTAATTGATCTTCAGATAAGTTGCTTGCTAATGTTTCTCTTTGTATTGAAATTGTGTTAAAAGCTTGATCTTTTTGTGAAGAACATTTCAATTTTCATGTGTGTTATTATGTTATGGGTGAATTGAATTGATAACAGTTGGGATTGATTTGAGGGGTTCTCACGATTTTGTGAGAAATTATGATGGATATGGTTTGGAAGTGTTCGAGTCCATCTTCTTATATATATTTGGAACTGTTTTCTTAGAGTAATCTAACGGGGTTACCACATAATCACATGGTATCTATGCCAAGATTTACCAATATATGGACTCTGACAATATACCCATCTAACCCCCTCTTGACACTATGCTCCGTATAGCCTCTGTTAGAGAGGGCAGAGGGCATGTCGGAGTTACATGCTGGCTAAATTTAGATCATTGATCCTCAATATGGAACTTCCTTCTCACATTAAAGGCTCTTTTGAAAAGTAATCTAAATGCGTTTGCATATAAGAGTTAAGCGTAATCATGTGTAAGTAGTATAACAAGTCATCGTTTTCATCAGATGGACAGCGTTGGTGAGACTGCAATTGTTACATATGAGAAATAGAGCGATTTCATCCCCGTTCTTCGTTCTGGAGACTGGTATCATATCAGAAAGCGAGCATATATGGAGGATACTCACATATGCATTCCAAATCTAGTTGAAAATTTCACTTCTTAGCAAAACAATTATCTCAGTTTATGGAGTGAGTTCTTAGTTTCACCTCTCTTTTAATGTGATCTATAACAAATGTTGGTTTGAAAATAACAAGCATCTTTTGGGGTGAAAGGCATTTGACGGGCATGGAGGAAAGGAAGCACCACATTTTGTTCGAGATCATTTACCAAGAATCATATCGAGGATGCTTATTTCCCATTAGAGCTTGAAAAATTCGCTTTGAGGTCTTTCATGGAGACGGATGCTGCATTCTGGCAAGACCATGCTTACTGCAATGATCTTTGGAAGGTTAGTCACTCATCTTCATCATCCCTCTTTCGTCACATGCTTAAAAGGAACATTTGCGTTTGTTATATTGGACAAAATGAGATAGGACAACACAAAAACTTGTTGCCCCATGTTTGGCGTGACATTAGATTAAGATAGTATAGGATCAGAGTATGACAAAGTTGCATTTTTTCTATACCACCAAGATACCAAGATAGGTGAAACAAAAATCTTGGTTAGGACAAGATCGGTAAATTATATAACTACCTATGTCACATTAAAATCCTAAAACTCTCTAGAACTACTTCACTTGTTATCTCACTCCCGCCCTTCCAGTATATCGTCTAGTCCAATACCAAATACAAAAGTCAAAATTTCCCCTCTATGGACAAGATAGAAAACATTAGGAACCAAAATCAATACTATCATCAAAGGACCTTTTGCCTAGCGTTAGCATAGTCTTTGGCCTCCTAGGAGGCCAGAGATTCAAACCTCATCAAAAGTGAGGAGGGTGTGCGAGTTTATTTGTTGCATTTGCTGTATATAAATATTATATACTTAAAAAAAATCAATACTATCATCATAAAGATAATTCACAGTTCTCTATTAACACTAAAATCTGGTCAGATCTCTACTTGTGGCAAATGCTGGAGATTATAGTGCAGTTCTTTCTTGGAACGAATTAACTTATGAGATGTCAAAAGCTCACAGGTCGTGCTGTCACAGAGAAAGGGTTTTGGTTGATCCTTTAGATGGGTTCGTGGAAGATGGCTACTTGAATGGTCAATTAGGCATGACTCGAGCCATAGGTAATTGGCACTTCAAAGGCCTAAAAGAAAGTGGCGACAAGGTTGGCCCTTTGAGTGCCGAACCTGAGCTTAAACTGGTCACACTAATTGAAGAAAATGAGTTCTTGATCATAGGATGCGATGAGATTTGGGATGCATTCAAGAACCAAAATGAAGTGGATTTTATCAGGCATCAGCTGCAGGATTACAATGATGTGAAGAGTTGCTGCAAGGATATGGTGGATTTTATCACGATATTGTGTTTTGAACTTAAGACATAGATCTATCTTATCATTTGTAGTTCAAAATTATGTTTCTCAATTCTAACATATTTGATTTAACTAAGTGCTATTAGTTCTACTAATCCACTTGTACATGGCCATATATAAATCAAACTATGTCATAGAGGGGTCCAAAAAATATCTCTCTAATCTTGAAAGGAGCAAATCCCATATCGCATGTACACGACGTATATATAATTGATGTTATACCCAATGTAGTCCTTATGGTTACCTAGTTAAAGGTAACATTAAACTATATCAAAGCATACCATGTAACACCCTGTTTTAGGGGCTAATATTTTAATGTACATAAAGTGTAAGAACCAAAGTAGTCGAATAAAGAAATATTGGGGACTTAGAGTTAAAGCATGACCAAATCATATGGGATAGGTAGTTGGATAAACTCATAATCCCATTATTCACGTACGGCGATTATGATTTCCTCCATGGGAACGGTCGGCCCGTGCGGGGAACGGAAGCACGACGTGTGGGGAACGAAAGATTATTAGCAGGTGAAGATGAAGGGCGAAACACGAACGTTGTAGCCTATAAGATCGAATATAATATTATAAAAATTCAAAGATCTAGATGATGTGAACGTAACTTTTTTTCGCATTAGCAATATTATAGGATACTATTTGAAAAAGTATCATATCAAAAGATGAGTTTATAAAATATTTTTGAATATTATATAAAACTGGTAATATGACGCTTTATACTAAAAGTGTCCTTAAAGAACTTGTTAGGAAGTCCAAAGTGTCCTTTAAACTTATTACAACTCTTTTAGATAGAACATTTTATTTTTCTGGTCCTATAAACTAAATCCTATAAAATAGTATTTTAAGACGCTTAAAAATTGATGACATTCTATAGATTCAATTTTATTCTAGTGATAGATCTATTATGTTGTTGGACTATTAAAATCTAATATAATAACCATAAATTATTAATATGACACTATATATTAACATTATTTCTTTATATTATTTAAAAACTAATTTTTATATACAATTGATATTAATAATTTAATATTTAGTAGATGGAAAGAAAAACTAAAGAAATGGACAAGTGCAAAGTATAGGACTCGAAACCATGAAATGAGGACAAGGGCCATATGTTGATAACCAATCAAGCCACCCATCAAATGTGTTTTTATAAAAGGTCCGGTATTTGGGGAAAAAAGCGGGGTGGCCATGGCCCCTATGGTGTTCCGCCCGCGGTGAAGATCGATAGAAAGGTTGAAGCATTCTTGAAGGTCCGACCAAAACGAAATCGTGCATTATATTTTGTAAAGAAAAATATCGTTCAATCGGTATGTGTTTACTCCTATTTATATCGTTTTAGACACGAATTTGTAACACCCCCAAATCACACATTGCATATAACACATATTTCATTCACATAATACATGTTCAATCCCACCAAGGTCCATAATACAAGAGTCTACAATACAAAATACACAACCCAAAAATTCCAAAATACATGCTCTTGTACTACATAGCATCTAATATCAAAATACATCCATCGATCTTTATAAAGCTAAGCACATAGAGATATTTCATAATTTGTCCTTTCCCTTACTATCATTATATTCATCATTTCTTGCAATACATATTTGAAAACACAAAATGAGGGTTAGACCTATAGGTCTAGTGAGATTCCCTTTTTCCCATGTAGTTGCAGGGTGAAGTTCACCAAAACATTTATTCAAGTAAACCATTTCTCATAATGAAGAATAAAATCACATTCTGTTTGAGTCCATCGGACCTCTGGTTCCAAAGACCAGACTTACAAAAATATTTCAACAAATAAGAGGACCAGAGCCCCTCTGGTTCCTCTACCAGAGCTTCTTGTTAAGCCAACCAGAGCCTCTTACTTAACCAAAATTCTCACAACGTTCATAGACTAATATCTTATATATTAAAATAGCAATCTCAAGGATAAAATGTGTGTTTAAAAGGATTTTGTATGACCAGAGCTTCTGGTTCAAAATGCAAGACCAACCAGAGCCTTTGGTCCAACACGCAGGCCAACCAAAGCCCTTCTGGTCTGTTTTTCCATAAAAATTTCTAAGTTCAAAACCTTTTGAAAAGTTCTTTTATAAAATATAATTTAGGCACAAAGCTCTTATCTATAGATACAGAGCTTCTAGTTTAACTAAAACATTTAGTAAAAGATTCATAAATCTCAAATTATCATTCAGAACCCTTTGGTTCTATTATGAGGACTAACCAGAGCCCCTCTGGTTCCTTTCAGGGAACAACCAAAGCTTCTCTGGTTCCTCTTTAATCAAACACTTGTTCCAAAACAAAGTTTATCCAAAACCATTGGCCATAGGCCAAATTTTCCCCTTCTCAATAATATCATTCTATTATTTCTAATAAAAACAACATCTCTGAGTCCTTAAATCACAAAGAAGTAAGAACTCAAATCTATTGTAATCTTAAAAGACATAATAGCAAGAGCTATAATAACCACGCAAAATTTCCACCCTTATATCCAAAGGTACACCTCTGCTTGATATACCACCCTTATAGCCGAAGGTACACCTCTCCTTGATATGCCACCCTTATCCCATGGTACACCTCTCCTTGATATGCCACCCTTATTTCCTCATCAAAATCTATGGATTAGTTCCAAACGAAGACCAACTAAAGTCACAACCGTCTTGATGAAACATCCTCCATAGTTTTATCCACAAAATCTATAGGTTAATCCCAAACAAAGACGGACCAAAGTCACAATCGTCTTGATGAGATGTCCACTATAGTTTTCAACCAATAATGGTTTCCAAAACAGTTTTGTCATCAAAACCTTTAAACTCAAGAACAATTCTGTTCTTTAGTTGATTCCTCTAAAACCTCAATTCCCTTTTAAATCTTCAAAACATGATATCAAATCCAAAACTGTTTTAAAGAAGCAATCTTTTCAAAACAGTTTTCTATACTCAAATTTATAACCATAATACCTTTATATTGTCAAAAACATTTTTACCATCTTTTCTTCAAAACCAACACAAACCCAACAATTTATATAACAATAAAAATAAAGGTTTTTACTTATCAAAAACTCACCTTATCAAGCACAAATTTGATAGATTAAATCCATACAACAGATTCTTCAAATAACACAGATTATTCAAATACTTTTTGAGCACAGATTTTCCTCAATAACACCCTCATCGCCACAAAATACCTTTTTCTCTCATAACAGGCTTCTTTCTTAAAAATGATAAGGATATCATCTTATCTCCTTTTTCTCTCTTTAAATATCTTTACAAAGGCGGTGGAGAATTTATTTTAATATAAAATTCTTTGGGCGGTAGAACTTATATAATATATTAAAACCCCTTTTGCTTCACCATGAAGATATCATATCTTCATATATTAAAATAATTAAACTCATACATGTATTACATCAAATACAAACTCACATAATTCATATATGCAGTATATCACCTTTTTCACATATATGCATGCTACTCATGCATTTATTTAAATAATCATGAATGTTGTCACGTAATTCAAATAATATTCACGTATAAGTTACCTCAACCAAGTTGTTTTAAGCCTGGTTATAACATTATCTCCACCTCAAAAGAATTCTGTCCCATAATTCATTTAAACAGCCAAGGGTAACGGGTTCTTATTTCGGATTCTAATTCCCACGTAGCTTCTGAACCCTTATGATAACGCCACTGTATCTTTACCAAACTGATTTCTTTGTTTCTCAATACCTTAATCTTTCTGTCAGTTACGGCTTCCGGTGTTTCAGCAAAATTCAACTTATTGTCTAGTTTGATCTCAGGAAGCGGTATTGCTAGATTTGGGTCTGCCAAACACTTGCGCAGATTTGATACATGGAAAGTGCTGTGAATCTGATGAGTTCTTCTGATAACTCTAATTGATAAGCTACTGGTCCAACCCTCTTGCAGATTCTGAACGGTCCAATATACATTGGACTAAGTTTACTTGTCTTTCCAAACCTTATAACACCCTTCCACGGGGATACCTTTAACATCACAAAATCTCCTACGTTAAATTCAATCGGCTTTCTTCGTTTGTCGACATAACTTTTCTATCGATCTTGTGCTGTTTTGATTATTGCTCGAATTTGTTCAATCTTTTCAGACATCGTTTGCATGATTTCAGGACCTGTTAATTGTTTTTCACCTACTTCATTCCAACATAATGGCGTTCGACATTTTCTTCCATATAAAACTTCATAAGGTGCCGCCTGTATGCTGGAGTGATAACTGTTGTTGTAGGCAAATTTTATCAATGGTAAATGATCCTCCCATGATCCCTCGAAGTCTATAACACAGGTTCTCAACATGTCTTCAAGAGTGGATAGTTCTTTCACTCTGCCCGTCTGTCTGAGGATGATATGCTGTACTTAATCGTATCTGTGACCCCAAGGCCTTTTGCAAACTTTTCGAAAATTTTGAAGTAAAGCGACTGTCTCTGTTTGAAATGATAGATAATGGGACCCCGTGTCTTGTCACAATTTTCTTGATGTAGATTTGAGCCAATCTTTCCAAAGAATAAGTTTCTTTCATCGGTAGGAAATGTGCAGATTTTGATAATCGATCCATTATTACCCAAATTGCATCGTAACCTTTCGGGGTTCGGGGTAATTTCATGATAAAATCCATCATAATGTGATCCCATTTCCAGACTGGAAGTTCTAAAAAATTGCAGATTTCCATACGGTCTTTGATGCTCGATCTTAACTTGTAGACAAGTTAAGCATCGTTCCACATATCTTGTTATATCCTTCTTTAATCCTGGCCACCAATAGAAAGGTTTCAAATCCTTATACATCTTATTGGTGCCTGGATGGATAGAGTAGCGAGACTTGTGACTTTCGTTCATAATGGTCTCCTACGCATTCCCATAAGTTGGTACCCATATCCGATTTTGGAAGCACAAAATCTCTTGATCATTCTTTTCCAAGGTAGCGATCATCTTACCCCGTCTCTCTGCTTTTAAATGATCTTCTTTGGCAGCCTCTGTTTGGTACTTCTGTATCTCTTTATGAAGATCCGAAGTTAAATTTATTCTCATTGCTATCGATTTGATGGTTCCACTTCTTTCTTTTCTGCTTAGTGCGTCGGCCACCACATTTGCTTTTCCCAGATGATAAAGTATTTCACAGTCATTCGTTAACGAGTTTAATCCATTGATGTTGTCTCATGTTTAATTCTTTCTGGTTGAACAAGTGTTGCAAACTCTTGTGATTGGTGTAAATTTGGCATTTGGTTCCCAAGAGATAATGTCTCCATATTTTCAATGCAAAGACCACAGCTGCTAATTCCATATCATGAGTCAGGTACTGTTTTTCATGATCTTTAAGTTGCCGAGATGCTTATGATATAACTTTTCCTCTTTGCATCAAGACACAACCCAAACCCAATTTTGATGCATCGTTGTATACCACAAAGTCTTCTGTTCCGTCGGGTAGAGTCAATATCGGGGCACTACAAAGGTGATTCTTTAATAATTGAAAGGCTTTCTGCTGTTTTTCTTTGCACAGAAACTTGACTTTCTTTCAAGTTAACTTGGTCAAAGGCACGACTATTTTGGAGAAATCTTGGATGAACTTACGGTAATAGCCTGCCAATCCTAAGAAACTTCGGACTTCAGATGGTGTTTTTGGTGCCTCCTATTTTGCCCACGACTTCAATCTTTGCTGGATCTACCCTTACTCCTGTCTCTGATATAACATGGCCCAGAAACTGAACTTCTCTTAACCAGAATTCACATTTTGACAGCTTTGCGTACAACTTTTCTCTTTTGAAGAGCTCAAGTATTAGCCGTAGGTGTTTTGCATGCTCTTCTTTGGTTTTAGAGTATATGAGAATATCATCGATAAATACAATGACAAATTTATCGAGGTATTCATTACATACTCGATTCATTAAATCCATGAACGCTGCAGGTGCGTTAGTTAATCCGACTGGCATAACCAAAACTTCATGATGTCCATACCTCGTTTGAAAAGCAGTTTTAGCAATATCTTCTTCTTTTATTTTCAGCTGATGGTAGCCTGATCGTAATCAATCTTTGAGAAGTAACTTGCTCACACTAGTTGATCAAACAAATCATCGATTCTTGGCAACGAGTATTTGTTCTGTATGGTCAATTTATTCAGTTCCCGGTAATCGATACACATACGCATAGAACCATCTTTCTTTTTCACAAATAGAACTGGGGCTCCCCATGGCGAAGTACTTGGTCTGATAAATCCTTTGTACAACAAATCCTTCAATTGTGTGACCAATTCTTTTAATTTTGATGAAGCTAATCGGTATGGTGCTTTGGCTACAGGCGCTGCTCCGAGTATCAAATCAATCCCAAATTCAATAACTCTGTCTGGTGGTAAGCCGGATAAATCTTCTAGAAATACTTCAGGATAATCACTAACAATCGGTATTAATTCTTGTTTACCCTTCTCTTTCTTGGCATCAATTACATAAGCTAGAAATCCTTGGCATCTCTTTTGAATACATTTTCTGGCTTTCATTACAGTTAATAGGCCGGTATAACGATTTTGATGATCACTGAATATAAAAACTGACCCTCTGTCTAGCAACATTATTCTAATCATCTTTTTATCACAAACAATGCTGGCCCAATTTTCTGCCAACCAATCCATTCCTACTACCACATCAAACTCTTTCATAGGCATGGGAAATAGTCTAATCGGTAGTTCACATCCCTCAATCATAATAGTGTAGTTATTGAACATATAATTCACAGATACTTGACTATTAGCAGTATCAACTACTAACTTGTCGTCAAGAGGCACAGAGTTCATGCAAGCATATAGAGCAAATGATGAGGATACAAGCGAGGAGTTTGCACCCGAGTTAAATAACACTTTAGCATGTAACGAGTTCACGAGAAATGTACCCGTAACTACATCGGGTGTAGTTTCGACTTCGTGTTTGGTCATTTGAAAAGATCGACCCCGCTCCCCACCCGATCCCCCTCTGCCCATGCTTGGTCTTCCACGGGCATTCGATGTATTGCTTCCCATAGTAAGCTATGGAGCTTTCAATTGCGGACAATTAGGCTTGAGATGATCTGGTGAATTGCTAGTAAAACACTTCTTTGTCATCGGGCAGTTTCTTGATAGATGATCTGCCTCTCCACATTGATAACATTTCCTTGGATCGGTTTTACAGTCATTCTGATGAATCTGGTGACATCGTGGACAAGCTTTCTCAATGAATCTCTGTACGGGTTTGTTTCCATACTTTACAGATTTTGGTCCTCTGTATCCGGTTGATGGACCTTCCCATTTTCTCTTTTCTATTACTTTACCTTCTTCTTGCCTGTTTTTCTTCCTTTCAGTTACCTCTGTTGTGTCAACAGTTAATGAGAATGTAGCCGGGTTCATGGCAATTACAAATCCTCGGATTGATGGCTTCAATCCCCAAATGCATCTTTCTATCTTTCTTGATTCAGAGGATATGTAATGCTCTGCAAACCGTGAGTATTCTATAAACTTTTCTATATACTCTCTCACGGTTCTGGTTCCTTGTTCTAGTTTTAGGAAATCTTCTTCCATTTTTCTAATGGCAGCCTTTGGGCAAAACTGCTCCTTGAACCTGTTAACAAATTATGTCCATGTCATAGTTTGTAGGATGTCAGGTCTGTCTAAAGATTCCACTTTCTACCAAAATAAAGCATTTGACTTTAAAACAGAAACTGCAAATCTGACTTTGTCTGTTTCTGCACATCGAATGGTGTTGAATACAGATTCTATCTCTTTAATCCAACACATGGCTTTAATTGGATCTCTTTCTCTTGACAAGGTTGGTGGTTTGCAAGTCAAAAACATCTTGATATCCCCTTCTTTATTATTGATAACCGAGACTGATGGATTAATCTCAATCCTTCCAGTCTCGATTCTGGTAGGAATCCCCATAATGGAAGTCAAGATTTCCCTTAACTTTTCCATTTCTTCAGCCAGCATGTCTCTTGTCACGTATTCTGGCTGAGGCATCTATCCTTATTCATATTTTCAGAATTAGATTCTGCTTGATCTTCATTAATTTTTGGCTGGCTAATTCTGTCTCTAGTTTGTCCTCTGCCTTTGCCTCTGCCCTCAGATGTGCCAACAGAGGCAAGAAAAGAAGAATCCACTTCTTCAATGGGATTGGGGCGGGTGATCCTTTCAGACCTTCTGGATCTACTAGTCATCTGTAGATATTAAAGTTAATAAACACATTTTCGTATTCCCAAATATAATGAAGTGTCCAAGTTCAATTATGTATCTGTAGATTCAAAATTGCATTGGCCAGAAGTAATCCGAATGTACCTTACACATTGATCTCTTAACTTATCATATTTATTCCAAAGGTGCTAACTATGTCTGAGACCCTTAATATGCAATGAAACAGTTTAAGTCTAGGCATCATGCATGTTAATACCTAAAACCCTTAAACTCAGGCTCTGATACCACCTTCTTGTAACTCCCCCAAATAACACATTGCATATAACACATATTTCATTCACATATATATCTTCAATCCCAACAAGGTCCATAATACAAGAGTCTACAATACAAAATACACAACTCAAAAATTCCAAAATACATACTCTTGTACTACATAGCATCTAATATCAAAATACATCCATCGATCTTCATAAAGCTATGCACATAGAGATATTTCATAATTTGTCCTTTCCCTTACTATCATTATATTCAACATTTCCTGCAATACATATTTGAAAACACAAAATGAGGGTTAGACCTATAGGCCTAGTGAGATTCCCTTTTTCCCATGTAGTTGCATGGTGAAGTTCACCAAAACATTTATTCAAGTAAACCATTTCTCATAATGAAGAATAAAATCACATTCTGTTTGAGTCCATCGGACCTCTGGTTCCAAAGACCAGACTTACAAAAATATTTCAACAAATAAGAGGACCAGAGCCCCTCTGGTTCCTCTACCAGAGCTTCTTGTTAAGCCAACCAGAGCCTCTTACTTAACCAAAATTCTCACAACGTTCATAGACTAATATCTTATATATTAAAATAGCAATCTCAAGGATAAAATGTGTGTTTAAAAGGATTTTGTATGACCAGAGCTTCTGGTTCAAAATGCAAGACCAACCAGAGCCTTTGGTCCAACACGCAGGCCAACCAGAGCCCTTCTGGTCTGTTTTTCCATAAAAATTTCTAAGTTCAAAACCTTTTGAAAAGTTCTTTTATAAAATATAATTTAGGCATAGAGCTCTTATATATAGATACAGAGCTTCTGGTTTAACTAAAACATTTAGTAAAAGATTCATAAATCTCAAATCATCATTCAGAACCCTCTGGTTCTATTATGAGGACCAACCAGAGCCCCTCTGGTTCCTTTCAGGGAACAACCAGAGCCTCTCTGGTTCCTCTTTAATCAAACACTTGTTCCAAAACAAAGTTTATCCAAAACCATTGGCCATAGGCCAAGTTTTCCCCTTCTCAATAACATCAATACTATTATTTCTAATAAGAACAACATCTCTGAGTCCTCAAATCACAAAGAAGTAAGAACAAAAATCTATTGTAATCTTAAAAGACATAATAGCAAGAGCTATAATAACCACACATAATTGCCACCCTTATATCCAAAGGTACACCTCTGCTTGATATACCACCCTTATAGCCGAAAGTACACCTCTCCTTGATATGCCACCCTTATCCCATGGTACACCTCTCCTTGATGTGCCACCCTTATTTCCTCATCAAAATCTATGGATTAGTTCCAAACGAAGACAGACCCAAGTCACAACCGTCTTGATGAAACATCCTCCATAGTTTTTTCCACAAAATCTATAGGTTAATCCCAAACAAAGACAGACCCAAGTCACAACCGTCTTGATGAGATGTCCTCTATAGTTTTCAACCAATAATGGTTTCCAAAACTGTTTTGTCATCAAAACCTTTAAACTCAATAACTATTTTGTTCTTTAGCTGATTCCTCCAAAACCTCAATTCCCTTTTAAATCTTCAAAACAGGATATCAAATCCAAAACTATTTTAAAGAAGCAATCTCTTCTTTATCTTTTCAAAATAGTTTTCTATACTCAAATTTATAATCATAATACCTTTATACTTTCAAAAACAGTTTTACCATCTTTTCTTCAAAACCAACACAAACCCAACAATTTATATAACAATAAATATAAAGGTTTTTACTTATCAAAAACTCACCTTATCAAGCACAAATTTGATAGATTAAATCCACACAGCAGATTCTTCAAATAACACAGAATCTTCAAATACTTTTTGAGCATAGATTTTCCTCAAGAACACCCTCACCACCACAAAATACCTTTTTCTCTCTCAACATGCTTCTTTCTTAAAAATGATAAGGATATCATCTTATCTCCTTTTTCTCTCTTTAAATACCTTTACAAAGGCGGTGGAGAATTTTTTTTAATATAAAATTCTTTGAACGGTGGAACTTAAATAATATATTAAAACCCCTTTTGCTTCAACATGAAGATATCACATCTTCATATATTAAAATAATTAAACTCATACATGTATTACATCAAATACATACTCACATAATTCATATATGCAATATATCACCTTTTTCACATATATGCATACTACTCATGCATTTATTTAAATAATCATGTATGTTGTCACGTAATTCAAATAATATTCACGTATAAGTTACCTCAACCCAAGTTGTTTGAAGCCCGGTTATAACAGAGTTCCCAACCCAAGATGTTTACGTCGTTTGGCCTCGATTTAGTGAGCAAAATCGATGCCGAGAACTCATCGTTTGGGTGAGATCGGGTAGATCTTGTAATTGTGAAGAATACTTTTTAAAAATATAAAAGTAGTCGACAATTAACTTAAACGTTGTTGGATCATATTAAGACCAAAGTAGAAGATCATTAAGTAAAGATGTCAGCATCATCATAACCGAAACCGCCGAGCAAATAATTGGTCTAGAACGTTTTCTATACGAAAATTTATCAACTCTTTATATGAGAGTTTATTTTGTAAAACATTTGATATGGATTTAATTGCCAATGATTAAATTAGAAAAGGGGTTTTATGATTTTTGTTCAAGTGTTGGCTTCTGAAATCTTATTTAAATAACCTTGAGGTATTAAGTTTATAAAATTCTTCATTTTAGCATTTCGAAGGTTACTAGAGGACTCAACCTTTCCACTGGGAAACGTGCTTGGACTTTTAACGATGGTTAACTATTTGCAAGTTAAAATGGTTAACTATTTGCAAATTATATATGTTTTACAATATTTTTAGTTACATGCTTTTCACATACGATAGTTTTGAAAGACATGAGATATGTGATTTTATGTATGTGTTGGGTTTTGACGGACTAGGGCAGGCAGGGCTATCCCATAGGCTGTTAAATCGTTTTTTAGAATAGGCCCCCCAAAATTTTGGGGATCAAATTTCACACCCCTTCCTTCTCCATTAACGACGCTTCAATCTCCTAATTCAGATTCATCGTTGGTGGTTTTACATAAAAGTTCTGCTGATCTACACCTTCCTGATTCATCAACTCATGATTCTCATTGTCTCATCGTCACCTCGTCACCACTCACCAAATTAGGCAAATATGTCTCTCATAATCTCTTCATCACCACTCACCAAATCAGACACACCCGAATCCAAAGTCAGCCCTTTGTTGACAATATATTGGTAACTGGTAAGTTTTAATGGTTGAAATGTAGTCAATTTCATGTTAATTTGTCGGATTGTTGACTTAGATCGATATGTAGTTCTTGATTGGGAAATAAGATTTTGCATTCTATGTGTTTGATTAAATTCCTCACTCAAAAGTCAAAATACAAAATTATTGTGGCCTGTGGGTCTGTTCACTGTTGAATACCAACACAACAACACTCCCTAATTGCAGTATCAATTTGTAGGTAAAGATGAACAATCCAAAGAGATACTGCATTTGTCCAAATACTAGAGTAGTTTTGCCTCGATCAACATGTGATGTAATAGGTATATTTCCCTAATTAGGTTTTTCATCATAAAGTTTATCTATTTTGTTGCTGAGGAATCCTCTATGAATCAGAACTTAATCCAATTTGATAAATTATAAAGTTTGTTCGACTTTCATGGTCCATTCACAATTTTCAAACCTGATATTGAATTTAGTTGAATTTGGAAAGGAACTTTTTGGAGTCCTATTTGCGCTCCACAATGACACAAGATACAGACTTGCCTTGATGTTAGGACTGAATTTCAGTGTTAAATTGTATTCGTCTCGAAAGTTACTATTATCTATAATTAAATAGACATCGTGTTTGACTTTGTATAGTTAGTTTGACTTTGACTTTCAAGGATTCAAGTTTGACCCTGTATATAGATTAGTCTTAGTGTAATTTTAGAGAGAGGAACTCAATTGTAATATTCATTTACGTAATATAGAGTTTGACCAAAGTTTGACATATTCTCTTAACTATCCTTCTCATGTTCTTGAGTGTTTTTGAAGATTGCCATGGATTCATAGAAATTTAACTGAAGATTGATCATATTGGACTTTCAATTGGTATCAGAGCAGGATTTGCAAGAAATCAAGAAAAGAAATCAGGGTTTTGAAGAGTTTTTTTCTGGAATTTTTTTTATGTTCTTCGTGTTCTTAGTTTTTTTCTTGTGTTTGATCCAATTTTTTTTTAAATCTTGTGTTTTTGTGTTAAATCAGTGATCGTTGTATGCGTTTTTGCTTCGTGAATCTTTGTTTTACACAAAGATTTGCGTTTTTATTTTTGTTTTTCATGTTTTTGGTGAATTTTGTGATTTTAATTTTTTTTTGTGTTCTTGAATTTTTTTTAAAAATCAGTGTTTTGATCCTATTTTTTAATACTTTTATTGTTTTTGTGTTTTTGGATTTTTTTTGTAAATCGCTCAGCCCATATCCGGATTTGGCCCAATCTATTAAGCAATCCTTTCATCGCAAGCAGTCCAACAGATTTTGACTTCAGTTTTTCTCATCTTCATCGCCATAGTCATCGCATATTCATCTGGAAGACTAAATCAGAGTCTTCTTCATTCAATTTCTTCATAAATCGCTCAAGGTTTAGTCAAATTCAGTTAAGTCGAACAAAGCTTCATCCGATTTAAGGTTACATCGCACATAGGGGTGACCAGAGTTGTGTTTATCGATCAAAGGCTGATCGATTTAAGCTTAAATCGCTTAAATCTTCGCTCTTCTATCTTCTAAATCGGACAAAGGCACAATCGATTTCTCCTAAACCGCTCACTGCCTCATCCGATTTCTGCCTATATCGAACATTGGTTCATCCGGATTAGACTTGTTCGGTTTACATCATCGTTCAATTTTTTGTCTTCCGATTTAGCTTCTTCTTCATAATTTTTCTTGTCCAAAATCGAAGAACCCCCTGTTCAAATTCATATTTATTAAAAAAAAAAAATTCTTGGTCGATTTTACCTTAATCACATACAATCGATTCATTTTTGAGCTTCTGTCATCCAAAGCAATATCCAACTAAAGGTTGTCCATGATCTAAGTAGCTGGGAAACAGAGAAATTTTCTCTATTGAAGATTGCTTTTGTTTCTGCAGGACTGTTCATTACACAAGATTGGAAGGTACATTTAACATTGGAACTGGAAAGACAACATTGATTGATAGCTCAATTCATATTAGTAGTGGCTCTTTTGCTGCTTCTATCAAGAGAATTTTAGGAGGTTTTATCAGCCAGCGACCTACTGACGATGTGGAGAAGCTCAATCTCAATCTTGCAGAGCCTGTTATTTTCAGATCATTGCAGGCTGCCAACTCAAAAGTTCGTCAAAATGCACTGCACTTACTGATAGATGTTTTTCCTCTTCAAGATTCTAATGTCATAATTGGTTCTGATTTGGTGTTATCATAGTGTCATCATGTATCTGGTGTGATTTTGCTAGTTATTAAGGGATTCTGATACGGTTCTTAATTGGTTCATATATACATTCACAATTATCACGGTTTTAAGTCCAATAAAGGTGACTGTCATTTTTTTGAAAGAGTTATCCGGATATAGCTTTAACCGGATATAGTGTTGTTTGCTTAATAGGATAGCCGAGTTCAAGGTTTTTCGATCATAGACTCATCCGGTTTTGGTTTTATCCGCACACAAGCTTGAATGGATTTGTAGTTCTTTGGTAAAACTTAGTCTCGAGCTAGTAAACATCGTCTAATCCTCGTTCTTGAGATTGACTACCCGAACTTTGTTCTTGGACAACCTCTTAGTTGTGACTCTGATTGGTACTTGGTAATCCTTGTAACTGGTTTAGCCCATTCTCGGCCAAAGCTTAGTCGGGATATTCTTTTTTCGAACAATAGCTTGATTGATTTGTATCTAATCGCTTGCTGTTTTCATCTGTATTTGACTGTTATCACACAAGTCAGACGGATTTCACTTAGATTTTGATTGCTTGCATTTAGGGTATTTTGATTTTAGCCGAGTTACTTCAATCCTTCATCGCATCCAATCTAAATCCATCTTGGACTTTCTTGTTTTCCCAAGCCCATTTTATGTGTATTTTTAGCCCATTTTGTCATTTTTTTAAAATCCTGTTTTAACAATTTTTTTTGATTTCATTTTTTGGATCACTTTTTGTTTTTAAGTGTTTTTTTTAGAATTTTTATTGTTTTTGAACTGTTTTAAGAATTTTGAACTGATTTGGATCGCGTAAACTGTGTTAATCAGTTTTAACTGTTTTCAACAGTTTTTGACTGTTTTTACTGATTTTTTACAGTTTTCGTTGTTTTTCTGATTTCTGAACAATTTTTGTGTTTTTTGAGCTTAATTGATTTTCATTTCTTTGAACTGATTTCAACGCATTATATTCATTAATCAATGTAAATGTCAGTTTTTGTTGAGAAGGAGAATACATAAATGAGAATTATGATTTCAGAATTGGAAAAGAGCGTGAATGATTATAAAGATAAATATGTGAATGTATTTCTTGAATATCACACTAATTTGGAATGGGCTAAAGACTTGAAACAAAGTCTTGAAAAATCTAAAGAAGAAAAGAAATTTCTTCAAGCTGAGATTGATGTATTACTTGGAAAAGATACTTATCTCAAGAGAAGTCAAAAGAGAGACTTTGATTTGTTAAAGGACAATTCCGGGCTGAAGTCTAGGATTTTTGAACTTGAAAAGATTTTAGATTCTGAAAGAAAAGAGTCAGATGAAGAAGCAATAAAGCAGAGCAAAATTAAGCAAGAATTGGTAGATAAAATCCATAAAGCTGAGTTTGAACTGAATGCTGAAAGGAATTCTCAAGGGAGTAAGAATACAAAGACTGAGGACTTAACCGATAAACATCATAAGTCTGAGAGTGATCTGAGTGAGTTAAAGAAGTTACTGGATATAGAGAAAGAGAAGGTTCTAGAAGCTGAGAAGAGTTTGGATGTTGAAAGGAATCAATTTGAGAAAGAGAAGAAGAGGGTGATTGAATTAGAGAAAAAGTTTGGTATTGAACGCGTATCTTAAGAAAATAAGATCAACTCTCTCGAGCTAAATGCGATAATGCTTTTAAAGCAGATCTCAGATTTTGAGTAGCTGATCATCTTAGAACAAGCCAAGATAGATAAAGAGAAGAAAGATATCACAGAAGAATGTCTGAGCCAGACTCAGAAACTGTCTGACAGCATTGCTAAGCAGAAGGCTTTAGATGAAGAAAATAAGCAATTTGCGCTTGAAAAGAGAAATACTACAAAGAAATATGCAGCTATTGCTAAAGAGCTTGCTGAAAAGAAAAAGTGACTCGACATTGCTTCTGAGAATGAGAAAAGCAGCTCAGATGAAGAGAGAAAAGAGTTTAATAATCAGAAGAAGAAATTTGAGATGCTGAAGAAGGAGTTAGAAGGTAAACTCCTGGATACTTCAAGGAAATTGTCTGATCTAAAGACAAAACTTGGAACTGAACTGAAAATGAGAACTGAACTCAAAGAGAAGTATGATTTAGTTGCTGATGAACGAGACCGGCTTTTAAAGAAAGTCAAAGACTTTTCTTGTGCTCAAAGCTCAACTGGTTCTCCTTCACAGTGTAAAACCAACTTTTATGACTGTTTCAAATCTAACAGTCATTCAAGCAGCCCTAAATCTACTATTTCTAAGAACTATTATCGTTC
The DNA here is from genome assembly GCF_001531365.2 of Cynara cardunculus var. scolymus. NCBI lineage: Eukaryota > Viridiplantae > Streptophyta > Magnoliopsida > Asterales > Asteraceae > Cynara > Cynara cardunculus. The sequence goes on from NC_037535.1 coordinate 5,292,010, forward strand.
TTCAAGTCAGTACTATCAAGGGTACGCCATCGGATCACCCAATTATTTTTCTAAAGTTAAAAGCATTTGGGTTAATAAGTCTGAATCTGTTGCATCCTGTAATTCTGTTGTTACTAACAATCTTCCTTGTTTTGTGAGATCCACTTCTGACTTGATAAATCTTAGCAAGAAAAGGATCATGTGCTCCACATGCAAAACTATTGATTTTGTGAACAGGAGGAGGTACAACAGATGGAATGCAGACAACAAATATCAGAAAAGTTGGAAAGGTAATAACAGGTATGATAACAATAATTGATATGGATCTTACTGTGTATATGATCATCCTGTTAAAAGCGCGATAAATAAAACATCAAATAAAAATGGGCAAATTGCATGAAAAAATAACGTACTTTAACTTGATTCCTATTTCGGGGAACGTACTTTCAAAACTTCCATTTTGGTACCTAAGATGTAAAGTTTTAAATATTTAAGTACCCAGGTAACTGAAACATTTCTTAAATCTGCTTTCTAGGGGGAGTCTCTAGAAGTTTTTGAATAAATGTTTTTGAAAAATGGAATTGTTTTCTGAAACGACTACACTTTCTGAACAGGTATTTCTCGAGATTTTACTTGCGTAATTTCTCATCGAACATAATTCCAATACATGTTTAAGCTATCCTTTAAACTGTTATTATCACATCTCTTAAAATGAAAATTATTTTCGGTGATAATACGCTCGTTAGTAATCAAAGGTTGTTTTTCTGATTTTGTTTTCCTTGATTGATATACACTTTATATTTTTTTTCAAAATCTGTAAACTTGTACTTACAGATTAGTGATAACTAGATCCTAGTTATCACCCAAGATAATTAATGTGTGTGAATATTTGATAAGTGATTACGTGATAGCAAGATAAATTTGTTTTATTTGATCATGCTAGTGTGTGAAAATTATGTGCATAATGTAGATGCATGTATGAGATTATGTGTATATGTAGAAGTATATANGATAAATTTGTTTTATTTGATCATGCTAGTGTGTGAAAATTATGTGCATAATGTAGATGCATGTATGAGATTATGTGTATATGTAGAAGTATATATATATATATATATATACACACACACATGCATGTTATGAGAATGCATGGGGTGTGTGTGTGTGTGCATGTGGCCGACTTTCCTGTTAAGAAAAGGTATAAAAGGAGGGTTTGACCCCCCTATTTTATCTTCTTGGCTATTCTGATAATTTGAGCGATTTAGAAGGGAAAGACTTGCCCGAATTTTCTTACTTTTGCATTACAAGAAGGTTGTTTTCAAAAGGCTTGATAAGGTGAGTGATTCCTAAACCTCTTTCATAAAATTTGTACTAGTTTTATTGAATGTTGCATATTATTTGGAAGGA
>NC_037535.1:5294565-5299749 GCF_001531365.2 Cynara cardunculus var. scolymus
TTTCTACATGAAGATCTGTCTTTGATGTACAGTTTTGATTGATGAACGTTGATTAGTACAAGAAATGTATTTGAATTTTTGGACCTTGTATTCTGTAATGATAGATTCTTGTACTAAGGGACCTGAATGGTATATAAACGTGTATTTCTTCTGTATGAAATATGTGTTACATGCAATGTGTGGTATGGCGTGTTACTGGAAAGTGATATGAGAGCCTGAGTTTAAGGGATTTAGGTATTTAACAGCATGATACCTAGACTTAAACTGTTTTTATTGCATGTTAAGGGTCCCGGACATAGTTAGCTCCATTAGAAATAAATATGATGGGTGTGTAAGGTAAATTTTAATTACATTTGGCCAGTGTAATTATGAATTTACAGGTACATATCTGAACTTGAATACTTCATTATATTTGAAAATGTGAATACGTGGTTGTTAACAATAAAATCTGCAGATGTCTAGCCAAACCCGAAGATCTGAAAGAATGGCTCGTCAAGAATCTAAGGAAAGGGAAGAATCGCCTGTTAATCTTCCGACTAGCACATCCGGAAATATAGGTCAGGGAAGACCAAGGGGACGAGGTAGAGGAAGAAGTCAATCTCAGGGAAGGGGCCGGACCGAAGTTCATTCTGAACATGAAGAATCCCATTCTGGGAATGTTCAGGAGAGATCAGTGCCACACCCTGAATATGTAACTAGGGGCATGTTGGCAGAAGAGATGGGGAAATTGCGAGAAACTCTAACTTCTATTATGGGAATACCAGCCAGGGTAGAAACAGAAGGAGTAGAAGTTCATCCCTCGATGCCAGTTACTCACAACAAGGAGGGGGATATTAAAATATTTCTGGCATGTAAGCCACCAACATTCTCTGGAGAAAGAGATACAGTGAAAGCTGTATGCTGGATCAAAGAAATGGAATCTGTGTTCAACACCATTCGGTGTCCGGAAACAGATAAAGTTTGATTTGTTATTTCTGTATTAAAATCAAATACTTTATCCTGGTGGGAAGTTGAATCGTCGGCCAGAACGGATGTTTTACAGACTTTGTCTTGGGTAGAATTCATGGACCAATTCAAGTACCAATTTTGTTCTAAGACAGCAGTTAGACAAATGGAAGAAGATTTTCTAAAATTCGAACAAGGAAATGGAACAGTTCGGGAGTATACTGAAAGATTCATTGAATACTCTCGTTTTGCTGAACATTATGTTTCAACCGAATCCAGGAAGATAGAAAAGTATATTTGGGGTTTGAAACCCTCAATTAGAGAGTTTGTAATTGCCATGAACCCCAATACCTTTTCATTGATGGTAGACACGGCCGAAGTGACCGAACGAAATAAGAACCGACAGCCAGAAGGAAAGATTGTAGAGAAGAGAAAATGGGAGGGGCCTTCTTCTTTTCGAGGACCGAAAACGGTAAGATATGATAACAGATCTGAACTGAAGATAAGTGAGAAAGTCTGCTCATAGTGCCGACAGGTTCATCAGGGTGAATGCAAGATGGACCCAAGAAAATGTTATAAGTGTGGTGAAGCAGACCATCTGTCTAGAAATTACCCAACTAATCGAAGGTGTTTTAACTGCAACTCTCCGGATCACATTCGACCGAATTGTCCTTTGTTAAGAACTCCACAACTGACAATGGGAAGTAATGTGTCGGGTATTCAGGGAAGGCCTATAGTGAACAGAGGAGGGCATGGAGGGGCGCGAGGACGGTCCTTCCAGATGACTAAGAACAAGGCAGAAGCATCGCCGAATGTAGTAACAGGTACATTCCCTCTGAATTCAATACGTGCTAAGGTGTTATTTGACTCTGGTGCAAACTTTTCGTTTGTATCACCATTGTTTGCTCAAACTGCATGTTTGAATTCTATGATACTTGATGATGAATTAGTAGTTGATACTACTAATAGTCAGGAAACTGTTACTAGTGTGTTCAATAACTGTATTATTGTTATTGAGGGTTGTGAACTCCCGATTCGGTTGTTTCCCATATTTGATGTAGTGGTGGGTATGGACTGGTCGGCAAGGTATCAGGTTAGTATTATTTGTAATCAGAAAATAATCAGAATTATTCTGCCAGACCAATGAATAGTTGTTATTTATGGTGATTGTCAGAATCACCATACCAGTATTTTGTCAATAATGAAAGCCCAGAAAAGTATTCGAAAGAAGTGCCAAGGATGTTTGGCATACGTAATTGATCTGAAGAAAGAGAAGGGAAAAGAAGAATCGATTTCGATTGTTAGTGAATATCCAGAAGTCTTTCCAGAAGACTTATCTGGATTACCACCAGACAGAGTCATTGAATTCCGAATCGATCTTGTAGCAGGGGCTGCATCAGTAGCAAAGGTGCTAGACCGGTTAGCTCCATCTGAATTGAAAGAACTGGTTGCACAGTTGAAAGATTTAACTGACAAAGGATTTATTAGGCCCAACACTTCACCTTGGGGTTCTCTGGTCTTATTCGTCAAGAAGAAGGATGGGTCTATGCGAATGTGTATAGACTATCGTGAATTGAATAAATTGACAATAAAAAACAAGTATCCTTTACCAAGGATTGATGACTTGTTCGATCAATTGGTAGGAGCAAGTTATTTTTCCAAAATTGATTTAAGGTCAGGGTATCATCAACTCAAAGTTAGGGAAGAAGATGTTGCCACAACAACATTCAAAACTAGGTACGGGCATCATGAATTCTTAGTTATGCCGTTCGGCTTAACTAATACGCCCGCAGCCTTTATGGATTTGATGAATAGGGTATGTAAGGAATATCTTGATAAATTCATTATTGTATTTATTGATGATATTCTTATATACTCTAAGACTGAAAAAGAGCATGCGGAACATCTTCGTCTGATACTAGAATTGTTGAGGAGGGAAAAACTGTACGCAAAGTTATCTAAATGTGAGTTCTGGTTAAGAGAAGTACAATTCCTGGGTCATGTCATTTCAGAAGCAGGGGTAAAAGTAGATCCAGCAAAAATAGAGGCAGTTGCAAGATGGGAAGCTCCGAAAAATCCTTCTGAAGTCCGACGCTTCTTGGGATTGGCTGGTTATTACCGTAAGTTCATTCAAAACTTTTCTAAGATAGATGTGTCGTTGACCAAATTGACTTGGAAGAACGTTAAATTCCAGTGGGAAGGAGAACATCAAGAAGCTTTTCAATTTTTAAAAGATCATCTTTGCAGCGCGCCGATATTGATTCTACCAGATGGATCCAAAGACTTTGTGGTTTACAGCGATGCTTCAAAGTTAGGGTTAGGATGTGTTCTGATGCAGAGAGGAAAAGTGATTTCTTATGCGTCAAGACAATTGAAAGATCATGAGAAGCAGTATCCAACACATGACATGGAATTAGCTGCAGTGGTATTTGCTTTGAAAATCTGGAGACATTTTTTTCTGGGAACAAAGTGTCAGATTTTTACTGATCATAAGAGTTTACAACATTTGTTCAGCCAGAAACAATTAAATATTCGACAGCGTCGGTGGATTGAGCTGGTTAATGATTATGATTGTGAAATCCTCTACCACCCGGGAAAAATAAACGTGGTAGCTGACGCCTTGAGCAGAAAAGAAAGAAGTGGAACCATTAAAGCTGTGGCAATGAGAATAAATTTGATCCCTGACATTCGTAAAGAAATTCAGAAATATCAACAAGAAGCTGTGAAAGAAGAATTTGTTAAGATAGAAAGGTTGGGTAAGATAATTACAACCTTGGAACAGAATGACGAGGGACTAATGTGCTTTCAAGGGCGAATCTGGGTACCATGTTTTGGAAATATCCGAAACACTATATTAAATGAAAGTCATAAGTCTCGATACTCTATCCATCCAGGTACCAATAAGATGTACAGAGATTTAAAACCTTTTTATTGGTGGCCCGGATTGAAGAGAGACATAGCTAGATTTGTGGAACAGTGTCTGACATGTTTACAGGTTAAGATTGAATATCAGAAGCCGTATGAAAGCCTTCAATCTTTAAAGATACCTATATGGAAATGGGATCACATTACTATAGATTTCGTCATGAAGTTGCCTCGAACTCCAAAGGGGTATGATGCAATTTGGGTAATTGTTGATCGTCTGTCTAAATCTGCGCATTTTCTACCAATAAGAGAGAGATACTCTTTAGAGAAGCTAGCACAGATTTACATCAAAGAAATTGTTACCCGACATGGTGTTCCATTATCTATTATTTCTGATAGAGATAGTCGATTTACTTCGAAGCTTTGGGAAGGGTTGCATAAAGCTTTGGGGTCTGAAATCCGAGTAAGCACAGCTTATCATCTGCAGACTGACGGGCAGAGTGAAATAACTATCCTGACTCTCGAAGATATGTTAAGAAGTTGTATTATTGACTTCGGGGGATCGTGGGAAGATAATTTGCCATTAATAGAGTTTGCATATAACAACAGTTACCATTCCAGCATCCAAGCGGCACCGTATGAAGTGTTGTATGGATGTAAATGCCAAACGTCGTTATGTTGGAATGAGGTGGGTGAAAGACAGTTAACGGGTTCTGAAATTGTCCAAGAAACTTCTAAGAAGATCGAACAGATCCGCGAAAGAATCAAAACAGCACAAGATCGCCAGAAAATTTATGCTGATAATCGTCGAAACTCGATTGAGTTTGGTATAGGTGATTTTGTGATGTTAAAAGTTTCGCCATGGAAGGGTGTTGCCAGATTTGGAAAGAAAGGAAAGCTCAGTCTGAGGTATGTAGGGCCGTTCAAAATATGTAAGCGAATTGGGCCAGTAGCATATTAGTTAGAGTTGCCAAAAGAGCTGAGTCTGATTCATAACATTTTTCATCTGTCGAATCTGCGGAAATGTTTGGTTGATCCAAGTTTAGCTATATCGTTGCCAGAGATTAAATTAGACAGTAAACTGAATTTTATGGAAACACCAGAAGCCGTAATTGACTGAAAGATCAGGGTGTTGATAAATAAATAAATAAGTCTGGTTAAGGTTCAGTGGAAGTTTCACAAAGGACCAAAGCGATATGGGAATTGGAGTCAAAGATGAGATCAGAGTACCCATGGCTTTTTGATTAAAGGAATTCCKGGACGGAATTCTTTTGAGGGGTGGATAATGTGATAACTAGATCCTGGTTATCACCCAAGGTAATTAATGTGTGTGATTATTTGATAAGTGATTACGTGATAGCATGATAAATTTGT
>NC_037535.1:5301339-5317105 GCF_001531365.2 Cynara cardunculus var. scolymus
GTACAGTTTTGATTGATGAACGTTGATTAGTACAAGAAATGTATTTGAATTTTTGGACCTTGTATTCTGCAATGATAGATTCTTGTACTAAGGGACCTGAATGATATATAAACATGTATTTCTTTTATATGAAATATGTGTTACATGCAATATGTGGTATGATGTGTTACAATATTTTCATTCATTTCTTTCGCATACCGAATAATCTGATCCTTGTCGTATCACTCCTTCACTGATTGTGCTTAAAAGCCAAATATCTTGATTAATTTTTATCTGATCATTGTGCTTTATTTGCAATACTATTTTTGATCAACTGTTGTGATCAACTGAGCTTATAGTAACTTAGGAGGGACTGTGTGTTTTATAGAAATACCTCTATGGAATGTCGGAACCGACAAACCTACCCAAGAGGACAACCATATCTGAGTGAGCTTAAACTCAAAAATGGTTTGTGTGCAGAGCTTAAAATAAAAAAGAGAGGGGTAGTTGTTGTGAGACAAAAGAATTGATGAGTATTGTGTCAGGATTAAAAGAACGTACAAATCCTGTTCTAAACTTCAAATTACCGAGCTTACCATATAATCTATTAGTTCTCAATTCTTTCGAGACTAATATTGAAAAAGGCAAAGCCCAGGCCAATTCTTGTCACAACCCCACCAGTTACTCATTTATCTCTTAACACATAAGTGTTTCAATAACATTTGCGGCACGCAGCTCACAATCTATCAGTTTCTTATTCAGAGAAATTTGATATTGAAATAGAAGGATATATGTCTCCCCTTCAAGTCTTTTTGATCACAAATTGAGTCTGATAAATTTGTGTAGTCCGCGCTGTTTATCATTTTGAGCCTAAACAAAAGCATATGTTGCTTTATCTTTCTACACTACACAGATTTTGCAAATTATATGTTATTTTGCCGAAACATTCATAGATATATTTTTTTAAGATATCGATGATTGAATGGAATACCTGGTGAGATGAACCTCAAAAAGTCTCATATATAAAGTACATCCGTTGTACTGAGTATATCTGTTATACTCACAGACCAATCTTTTTTTAAGATTGAAAACAATTTCATACGTTGAAATTGGTTGTTACCTTCCCATTCCCTTGATCTGAAAAGATTATACAAGTGGATTTGAAAAGATCTGCTTACATTTTTATGAATTGACGGTTCTCGTTGAAGTTTCATTCATTCTGAAGTATGATGTAATGATTCTCATTTTATCATAAGGGGTAGTATGTAATAATGAATGAAATGTTCAATTCCGAAAGATATAATGGGAATATGTTGTAAAGATCAAGGGGGGAGTAACATCAAAGTCGGCAAAAGACTCAAATGAGTGTTGACTAGAGATAATTACATAAGATTATTCATGTGCTAAAATGTCTGAGAGTTTTTGAATGTGAAGATCATCGTTTCAAAAGTTTACTGACAGAGATTTCTCGTTGAAGAGAAAGTTTATGAATCTTTGTCTGAAGAAATTCGTTTTTGGGAAGAATGTTAGTGATTTGTTTGTCTGAAGATTCTTTGAAGATCATATCTTGAAGATCGTTTCTGAAGATCTTTGCTGATACTATTCTACATTGTCAAAAGAGAAGATCATCGCTGTTCTACATTCGAGAGGGAGAAAGTTAGGAGATTTTCTCAACAAAAGATAATATGAAGATTTCAATGTAAAGTTTGTTTTGAAGTTTTTTGAAGAAGTCATAAAGAGTTTAAAGAGACAAAGTTCAAACGAGATTCAAAACGCGTAAATTCTTTCAAGCCTGAATACAAAGGGGGAGATTGTTAGGACTGAATTTCAGTGTTAAATTGTATTCGTCTTGAAAGTTACTATTGTCTATAATTAAATAGACATCGTGTTTGACTTTGTATAGTTAGTTTGACTTTGACTTTCAAGGATTCAAGTTTGACCCTATATATAGATTAGTCTTAGTGTAAATTTAGAGAGAGGAACTCAATTGTAATATTCATTTACGTAATATAGAGTTTGACCAAAGTTTGACATATTCTCTCAACTATCCTTCTCATGTTCTTGAGTGTTCTTGAAGATTGCCATGGATTCATAGAGATTTAACTGAAGATTGATCATATTGGACTTTCACTTGATCGCGATTGAAAATAAATTTTTGGATAAAGTTGATTATGAAGAACTCATTGAAGACTTTGTTTCGAAGAATGTTAAAAGAATGATTTTGTTTAAGTGAATTTCATATGTTACTTTGTCATTTTTAAGCATTTTTGTTGTTTTACATTCTAAGGCTTTTAATATGATGTGAACTTTTATATTTTGTCTTGTTTATTGCTTGTTTTAGATGAGCTATGATAGCAGTACATGGTAGCAGGTGTAACAGAGCCTCCAAAAAATTAGGACGGCCCTGAGGGCAAGTTTCTGCCAAAATAGCATGCCGGTATTATTTTGGTCATATAGCTTGGGGAGATAGCCCCAATAAGCACGACAACCTTTGTGTAGGCCAATATCATGGTGAGATAGCACCTACACGTTTAGCGGAATAGCTATGTCATGATAAAGTACATGTTACAAGTTGTATGTTTTATTGCATATATTTCTATAGTTTAAAGCATGTTTTCAGTTTAGTTATTTCCATTAAGCATGTAAGAATACCGTTACTTCATTAAGCAAAAGCTTACATTTTAGTATGCATCTCTCAGGGGGCGTTATAACGAGTAGCTCAAAGGGTAAAAAGAAGATTTAAATGTGACCGGAGGCTGCTCCATTAGCATTAAGTATTTTAGTTGATGAATTGTTTATTTTCTTTTAGTTGATTTTGATTGTGTTTTATACTTTTGTTGTTGAGATTTTAGTTTGGATTATTATTCATTTTGGGTGATTTTACTCTTATGATTAGTAATCATAGCCCTGATTTTTGGGGTGTGACATAGTACTCTTTAATTTAAATCCAAATGCACATCTCAAGTTTGTGGATAAGAGTGTTTACCATTTCAGGACTCACTTTATGACACCGATCTATGAAATGATCCTGACTGTGGATGAGTTCAACTCCAATCAACAAGAACAACATCGCCGAGTGGTGGCTGTCTAGATCTTGGACCAAGATTGACCAAGGAACCAAGCCAGGAAAAGAGCCACTGTTAGGTAACGGAGGTGTGCAAAGGTTTCCTCGGGCGGGACGGAGATTGGCCCTCGAGTGCAAAGGCAGAAGGGAGCTTGACTGCAAGACCCACCCATTGAGAAGGGATGAAAGTTGGCCTTAGTGATTAGTGATAAAAGTTACTCTAAGGATAACAGGATGATCTTCCCCAAGAGCTCACATCGACGGGAAGGTTTGGCACCTTGATGTCGGCTCTTCACCACCTGGGCTATAGCATGTTCAAGGGTTGGCAAAAGTTACAAGGCAGTCGACAACCGCAGTGGGGATCGGGTACGACAACAACCATAATTTTATGGCGGCAAAATTCGTATTGTGGCACGAGGTGGGCTGCGATGCGAGAACAACTTTCGGCAAGGCCACCTTGCCCATACAACAACAACATAGCCATGGGGTTGGAGGCGTGAACAAGCTACAACGACATCAGCTGCATCGAAACATCAATAGTGGCCAAGGACGCCAAAGGGCGTTGGTCGAAAACAACAACAACCATGGTGTGGGGGGACGATGGTGCAAGGGTTGAGGCAGCGACGTTGCCGCGTGATTGATACGGCGACAACCCAGTCATAAGTACAAGGTGAACGTAGTTTTAGCCGCTATGTTACGGTCTGACACAACACTTGGATCTAAACCTTAGTGCACATCATCGACCGAAAAAAAATCCCTTTTTTCGAATTTGTTTAATTCTTATCTGATTAATTTGTCTAAATGTCAAAATCAAATCCAGACACTTTAGATAAATGTGAAATAAAATCATTTAAAATACAAAAAGTGTTTAACTTACAAACAAGTCAAATTTTTGATTTGTAAAAATAAAAAAATAAATTTCTTTTAGCCTTTTAACATCCTACCCATTAAAAAAAAAGGAGAAGAGCAACAAAATTTCTTTTGAGAATCATTCACTACTTTCAACTCTACATATACTCTCAACTATCAACCACTTTCACTTTAACAAAAGAATATAACTTGTGTATTTTTACATATTTTCTTAAAAATAATTTTAATTATGATTTTAAACGTAAAACAACCTTTCCCCAAAGTCTCCTAACCAATTTGGTATTTGATGGAATAAATATATCAAGTTTAAAGTACTGTTTGTTTACTTTTTAATAGTTCTATTAAGAGGCAACATCTAAATCGTTAAGAGATGAATTTTGTCTGGCAAAGAAAAAGTCTGCCTCTTTAGGTTCTAAAAATCTCTGAATGAATTTTGTATTTTGGGCCTCTCTTAACCATTCAGCGCCCAAATTTTATTCTGAACAATTACCAAACAATTACATTTCATTTTACAGAATATCATAAGAACCTCTTAATCATTCTGACTACTTAATTATCCTGCACCAAAACCATTCAACAACTATGAACCGTCCAACTAAGTATATTATCATATACCTTTCAAATATACAACTTTGATTATTTGATTTCTTAGTAAAATATTTATATTGATCACCAAAATATTAATACTGTTGTAGAATAAGTGTTCCATGATATGACGATATATATATATATATATATATATATATATTAGAGTTAGATTAAATGAAATATCTCGTAGTTATCTACTTGTAACTCATTCCTATAAAAAGAAGTCTATGATTAATGAGAAATATAAATTCTATCTCTCTATTCTATTGTTGTTTCTTTTTCAATTATTCTTTAACACGTTATCAGCACGTGCTCCTTAAAAATTATCAGGATTCATAGGAGTAAAAGATCAATTAGAACAATCAAGCACTTAAAATAGAATTTATTTTATAGTTTTCAACTCTTTCAATCAATTCAAGTAAGTTTTCCTCCCTCCATTACTCATTACGTTCGATATTATATCAATGTTTATGCTAGTGTTTTGGGTTGAAAAACAATCTGATGTTATTGTTTTGGCAACTGTATACTACAAAAACTTGTTTTTTAACGAGTATGTCACTCTTTCAACTATATTATATCATATTTAAATGTTTATCTTAATTATAATTTTCAATTTATTAATCATTTTTTGGAAGTTACACTTCCAACTCCCATAACTTTTGTCTTTTTGCCAAAAGCTCCAAAAATTAGCATGAAAATGTTAAAATATTATTCAAATGCTTATCTTGATTATGGGTTTCTACTAATTATTTTCAATTTACAATTAATATTTGGAAGTTACACTTTTAACTCCCATATATTTTGTTCTTTTACCAAAAGCTTCCAAAATCTATTAAGAGGTCATTTACTAAACACTTACCCGGTAAACACTTACTGGTAAAATTCAATACTATTATTTACTTACTGAGTAAGATTTTAGTTAATAAAAACGGCTTTCTATGCAGCAATTTACCCGGTAAGAGCTGACCATGGTAAAAGTGATTGGCCTCACTTACCGGGTAAGACTCTCAGGTTGCCTCGTTTTTACTGGATAAGATTTTTGGTCCTTACTATATTCATCCGGTAAGGTAATATAACTTCGTAAACGCTTACCCGAGTAAGTATTTGGTAAACGGCCCCTAAGTGTTAAAAGTTTGATTTTGAATTTATATCAAAACCAACATTTATTTGTCTCATGAAAAAAATCTCTCATAATACCATTACGGTACTAAAACACATTGAAATTGGCTTCATATGCCAAGCTCGTATTCTTTTTGGCCTCATGCCAAAAGCTATATAATTAGTAAATGTTATCTTCAAAATTAAATAAATCAAAAAATATCGAAACGAGTGTAAATAGCCCTAAGGTTTGTAGAGACTTAAGAAATCATGTGATTTCCCTACTACCTGAAATCCAAGAGATTGAGTGATTTCTCTGGCAAACTGAAATATTAATGAAGTATTATCAATAAAACGTAAACATACAAAAATCCAATATTGTTATGATAATGAAATTTCACGTGCATAGTAGTTTTTCTTCTTATGAACAAAAAAAAGTCCATGTATTATCCCTTATTCATGTAAATGGTTGAAAATCCGAGATTTAATGCCGTAAACTCAAAAGAACTTGAGTACTATTCAATGAAAAGATTACTTTTGTCGGAAAGGTACAATAATACACCTAAAATCCATAAAAATCTATTGACCCTAAAAAATCAATTGTTAAGGTACAAGTGAATACCTTGAGATTTTTGAGATTACACATAATTCACAATCTTTATAGGGAAGATCCTTGACTAAAATCCCCCAAGAACCGTAGGATATCCTGAAAAGGAAAATTGGGAGTATTCATTACCATGTACCTCTCAATCTTCATGGTAAGGAACTCGCAGAAGATGACATGATTCATACTTTATTTCCATTTTTTTATATATCAGTAAATATTAATGAACCAATATAAGTTGGAATGTAACATTTAGGCAAACTCATCAACCTACTGCAAGTGGTTGAGAGACATAAGAAGATTCTTTTGAATAACAACACTAGACATATCGAAGCAAAGAAAACTTCAGAGATCAATAATGAAAGAGTTAGAGGTGAAAACAACTCCAAAAGATTGTGAGATAAAAGCAATTTCACACATGCACCATGTGGACGAAACCGTGGAAAGGGTCAAGATCATGGCAAGAGTATAGAATAAATTTCAAATCCTTGGAGCAGAGATGCAACTACTGCCCATAAGATAATGGACAATGAAAGAGAACAAGTTGAAAATGAACTATATCATATCAATTTTAAGATTGATTAAGCATAATGTTATTTGAAATTTATTCTAAGTATTAAATTAATTTCATTTGCTGATGTAAAACCGAATATATAACCATTATAAATGTAAAGATCTACATGAAAACAAATATAAAACTCTCAATATTCTCAGTTCCGTGTAGGAATGTATTGAGGAGAACTTGAGTGTTTTTGTGGGACCTCCCACACAATCTTAAAAGATATACTAATATTTATTTTGTAATTCCTCCTGCCATAATAATTAGACAATGGACTGTCATTTTCTTGTTAATACAAGATTAATAGTCACTAAAATTCTATATTAATAGAAACCTTGTTAAGATATTTGTATTAACTGTAAATGATATTAGAGAATGCAAATGGGTGTATGTACATTAACTCTAACGATATGAAATGAACATATATTAGAGAAATATATAGGAAACAAGCTGGGAACCATCTACAGCTTGAACACTTCTTCTTGCCTTTCAATCTCGACCTACGCTTGGAATAGTGGCTTTCCTGTAGTAAATAAAATGTGTCAAAGTAGTGGATTATTTAGGTCGTTGAATCATATATTATCTATAATAAAGAACTTTGGGACAATGACACATATATGTTTCAATATGACCATGTGGAACACCATGGTTAGGACATAATGATTCGCGTGTTGCAAGATACACATCAATTCATTTTATTTCGAGTGAAATACAAAGTTAGGTAATTAACAAAATTGCAATTGTTGACTTCTACAGCACAAGAAGCAACCTACCATCATCATATGCTCTCTCGAATGCCTACAAACTTTTGTAAACCCTGATCCTTAGCCAAAACAGGAATGAGACTATCCTAAAAGCTAAAAATATAATACAAAAATATTCCATTCTTACAATGAATACAAGGTGATGTTTATGGACATAAATATCCAGAATGCGGGCCATTAAATTATTTTATGGTTCTGGTTGACACATTAACACAATGGACACATGTCGCACTATTATCACACGAAATGCTACATTCACAAAACTCCTAGCACAAATTATACGTTTAAGGGCTCACCATAATGATTATCCTATCAAGTATATACGACTTGATAATGCTGGAGAATTTACATCGCAAGCATTTATGATTATTTCATGTCTATTGGGACTTATTAGAGCATCATGTACCCTATGTGTATACACAAAATGGTCTTACAGAAGCTACTATGGATACAGATGGTAGCCAGGGCAATGGTTATGCACACCAATTTACCCACTTCCACATGGGGTTATGCAATATTACATGCAACACTATTTATTCGCTTTAGACTTACTGCTACCCAACCATTTTCTGCCTATCAGTTGGTAATTAGATATGAGCCTGATATTTCATATTTATGCAAATTTGGTTGTGCAATATACGTGCTAATTGCGCCCCTATAGCACACTAAAATAAGCCCTCAAAGACGATTAAGTATATATGTTGGATATGAATCCCCAACAATTATCCGCTATTTAGAACCCTTGACGGGTGACCTATTTAGCGCAAGATTTGCGAACTATCACTTTAATGAGACAGTCTTCTCGTCGTTAGGGGGAAATAGGAAAAATAATTTTCCAAGAGAATGACAGGAATTGTCATGGAATATTTCCACTCTATCTCATTTTGATCCCCGCACTTCACAATGTGAAAGTGAAGTAAAATGAATACTAAATCTTCAAACGAATCAAACTCGATACCTGATACGTTTAATGTTATTAAAGAAGTGACAAGATCACATATACCAATTGAAAATATACCCGCAAGGTTAAAAGTCCCTAAATAAGGGCAGAACACCACTGGAAAGTGCGCCGCAATCACACATGGTGGAGGTATGGTTGAGGCTGTGGCTCTCAAAAGGAAATGGGGGAAGCTACTTGGTTCGATAGATATTCATCTAAAGGAAAAGAAGAGTAAGGCACAACCATTTATCATCAATACATAAACCTCTGATTAAAACTATGTCTCTGAATCATTATTGGAGGACGCTCCGAAGTTAATATTGATACCAGAGATCAAAGAAATCTCAAATGAACTATAAGAGTGCATATGAATCAGTGGACAGATCATACATACTCATTGATGATATATCATACTGTTGCTAATAAGATGATAGAGCATGATGACATCGAACCATGCTCAGTTGAAAAATGTCAATGAAGAGCAAATATGGCCTAAATGAAAAGAAACAATCCAGGAAAATTATACTTTGACAAATGAATGGGTATTTGGTCAGGTAGTGCTAACCCACCAAGTATAAAGCCTGTAGAACATAGATAAATCATTTGTCAAAAAGTGTAATAAGAATAATTAAAGTCATAATGCATAAGGCTTCCTTTTGGCGCAAAGTTTCTCACAGCGTCCTGGATTGACCACGAGAAGACTTACTCTCATGTGATGGACGTTATAACGTTCAGCTAATTAATTAACTTAGTAGTTCCCAAAGGACTGAAAAATGCAGCTCATGGATATGGTTATTACATATTTCTATGAGGATCTAGATTCATAGATATATAAAAGTGATTGATGGCATTACATTACCCAGATCAAGTAAATCTAGACCATGGAGTGGGTTTGCAATAAAATTGAAGCGTACTTTATAGATTAAAGCAATCTAAGCGGATGTGGTATACCTGCCTAAGTGAATACTTGATTGGGAAGAGATATAAGAACGATGAACAGTGCCCTTGTGTATTTATAAAGTAAACGAGTTATAGACTTTCAATTATAGCTCTATATGTCGATCTTATGAACATAATAGGCAATCTTGATGAAATAAGAGAAACCAGAAGCTACTTGAAATCTAAATCCGAGATGAAAGATATTGGGAAAACTTGGTTTTGTCTAGCTATTTGAGCTAGGACAACGAGTTTGTGGAATATTATTCACCGATCCACATACGTCTAGACAATGATTAGGTGGTTTGATATGGACAAAGTGCATTCGGCTAGCACTCCTATGATCGGTCGAAGTGTTGGATATAATGAAAGATCCATTTTGTCTAAAGGATGATGACAAAGAGGTGTTGAGAGCTGAAATTCCCTATCTAAGTGCAATAGACGCATTATTATACTTAGCACATTGCACTCGACAAGATATTGCATTCTCAGTGAACTTGTTGGTTAGATTTAGCTTGGCGCCAATGCAACGTCATTGAAATGGTATCAAGAATATATTTGGATACCTAAAAAGAACCATCGACATGGGCTTATGCTTTCCCTATGAAGAAAAAAATGGGGTTACAATACCTACTAAAAGTATTAACAAAGAAAGCGTTATCCCATACAGTGAAGCCCCAAATGATATATTAATAGGCTTTGCTGATGCTGGGTATCTTTCTGACCTACACAAAGGTAGTTCCCAAATAGGATATGTTTTTACAATTGGGAACACGACGATTTCTTGGAAATCTACCAAGCAAACCCTTGTAGCTACCTCTTTGAACCATTCATAGATTATTGCTCTACATGAGGCAATTCAGGAGTGCATATGCCTAAGGTCTGTCATTACACATATAAGAGGGGCTAGTGGTTTAAGTTCAACCACTCAAAATCCTACATGCATATATGAAGATAATGCAGCTTGTATCGAACAAATGGAAGTAGGATATATCAAGGGTGATAATACAAAACATATATCGCCAAAGTTTTTCTATAATCAGCAGCAACAAGGGTGGTTCCTGATTGGTTTGAGCTTGGCTCCAAAGCTCAA
Source organism: Cynara cardunculus var. scolymus (assembly GCF_001531365.2). Classification (NCBI taxonomy): domain Eukaryota; kingdom Viridiplantae; phylum Streptophyta; class Magnoliopsida; order Asterales; family Asteraceae; genus Cynara; species Cynara cardunculus. The sequence continues at coordinate 5,311,835 of NC_037535.1, forward strand.
AAGTGCCTGGAGGTCCTAGGTTCAAATCCAAGAAGGAATAAAAATCCCCTTGTGGCCACGGAGGGTCAAATGCGGTGACTCCGAGCTACCCGCAAAGCAGGTGGTCGCCCTAGGATTAGTCGGCTCGCATAGCGGGTTGAATATTCAGGTTAATTAAAAAAAAACAGACTCTCCTCGAGATTCAAGTAAGTTCTGAGGAGAATGTGGCTGATTTGTTACCAAATCACTGCCTAAGGCCACATTTGAGAAACATGTGGAAAACATTGGAATGCGAAGACTTTCCAAACTCTCTTGATTAATGTATGTACGAGGGGGAGTATTAGACAAAAAGTGGAGTCTACTATACATGTGATATTGGTATGTTGTGCTCTTTCCTTTACCCAATGTTTTATTTTTCCCATTGGGTTTTGTTCCTTGGTGTAAGATTTTAGTGAGGCAACAATTGATATACCATCTTGCTTTCTTAATGCTCATGATTAGTGTATGAATCTGAGAGATTGTTAGACTAAAAGGAAAAGTCTATGTATTGCAAAGAAACTGGTACGTTGTACTCTTTCCTTCGTCCTAATTTTATTTTTTCCTACTGAATTTTTATTTTGGCGTAAGGTTTTAATGAGGCAACAATTGTGCACCATCACTCCTTTGACTCAGCACAAAGGGAAGTTTTGTAGGATAAGTGTGTTATCTTCTAAATGATATGACGATAGAGATAGAGATAGATATATTAGAGTTAGATTAGAAATGAAATATCTCGTAGTTATTTACTTATAACGCATCTCTATAAAAAAGGCCTATGATTATTGAGAAATATAGATTCATTCTCTCTATTCTATTGTTATTTCTTTTTCATTTATTCATTAACAAATACGAAGAAAACAAAACTCCAGTTGTTTTTTATATTTTTTTGACCAATCTTTTTATTATATTTTAATCACATGTAAAATCAATTAAAAATGTTATTTAAATTCAATTAAAATTACAAAGTATATTCTAAACAATTTAGACAAAATTTCTACCATATCCACATGATTCGTGAGTTTTCATCGAAATTTACACGTTATTTATTTATGTACACAAATTAATTTGTAAAATGTACACAAATTACTATCCGACTTTATAAAGATATCGGTTTACTTTTTTTTATTACTTACTTATATATTATAATTCATACTATATTATAAAATATTTGATAAAAAATTTTAAAAACTATTTTTTATGTATAAATTACTGTTTATTGTTGTATATTACTTAAAAATGAAAATTACAAGTAGATTGTGCTTAAGTATAATTTATTAAACCTACATTTTTGAATTTGTGTAACTAACTGCAGATAAATATTATCAAATACGAGATAAACATCTCATTTTAAATATAAAATATATAAAAGATAATTAAGATAAAAATTATTTTCTAACAGAATTCTTAATTATTATACTTATAAAAAATTATATATTATTAAACCTATTAAAAATTAATTTGTTATTATAAATTAAATTATAATAAAAAGATTGAATTAAAAATTATCTTTATAAAAGATATTATATCATTAGACCTAAATAAATTACTTCATTATTAAATCTTAAATTAAATTATACTAAAAATATATAAAAAATGAGAACTTTTAAATTGTTTGTTTGATACTAATATCGATAAAAAAATTATGGGTCTTAAAATTAATATTTTATTCAAATATATAAAAGCATTATTGTTTCCTCAAAACCATATTATAAAACGAAACATTAAAATTAAGATGTATCTCATTGAATTGCACGAATAAGTTTCTAGTTATACTAAAAACAATTTCTATTTTATTTCTTAAAAACTCCTTTTTAAGAATATAATGTAAAAACATTAGTATAAATTAATAATATATATATATATATATATATATAATTAAAATATTTTACACATTTTGTAACAACTAAAAGTGTACTCACAAAATACAACAGAATACATACTGATTTTAATATTTCGTTTTATTATTTGTTTACGTCGATTTTATAATACGGTTTTATATATTTTTTAATATGGTTTTATATATTTTTTAATAAAATAATAATATTTTTATATTTAAATAAAATATATATCCATATCAATTTATGCAACATTTTTTGTAACTATTAAATCTAAATAAATAAAAAATAGAAAACTATAACAACTCAATTTTATTCGTAGTAAGTTGTTATATAATAATTAAAAAAATATAAAAAAGACAAAAATAATTGTCGCTAGAAGGAGGGGTTGAACCTCCGACCTTGTGGTTAACAGCCACACGCTCTAACCAACTGAGCTATTCCAGCAACCTGTTATATGACTATCGAAATGAATTTTTAGTAGTTTACCTACTTTTTTTTTATTCAGAATTCTAATTCACTATTTAGAATTTGAAATAAAAATTTTAATCTAAAATTTTCATTAAAAGGATGATATCTTGTGACAAATTTACGGGGCAAAATCTATCTACACAGAGAGAGAGACACTTGAGATCATATAGGTTTTTTGTGAGATTCATAAGATTAATTTTTAACTTTTGGATTAGATCTACAATTTGATAATCTGAACATTAATAAACGGCACAAGATTTCTCAATAATTATAAAATTGCTACTGTGCAACTTTAGACCATTAGATCATTAACTTATATAATGGTCTAAAGTTGATCAATGTACATAATTTGGTCTTACGGGTCTCACGAAAACCCTTTGGTCTCACGTGAACCCAACCCTATATATATACATATATATATATATATATATATATATATATACATATAATCCTAATCAAATGAGAAATATTTTGTTTGTGGTAACCGTGAGATCTAATCTCAACCATAAATCAAAGGTTAAATTAAAAAATTAATAATTTTGTTAATTTTAACTTAAAATATTAATTAAGGGCATTTTAGGGATTTTTTAAATATCATCTCTCCTCTTTCCTCTCTCTGGATACCTACAAACGATATTCACTGTGATACCCAGATATACATACAAGGTGCACAATGTGATAGCTTTTGTAAAGTAATGAAAATAACGAAAATGCACACTATGATACATTTCATAAAACAAAAAAATACATTGTGATACACGTGAAACATTATGAACGTTATCACCATACACTTTGATTCACAAACGTCTTTAAAATACGATGTATATTAGGTAATTGATATAGTAGGTAACTAATTTTAATAAAATATTTCTTTTTAAAAAATTTAATTAAATATTCTTATTAGTTGTCAAAAATAGAATTATTAAATTACCCTTTTAGCTTATTTAAGAAATATCCTTAAATATCTCAAATGAGTGGTTCACATTGAACCTCACGGTTACCACAAACTAATCAGTTCTCCATTGAATGGACCCATATATATATATGGGTCCATTCAAGGGAGAACTGATTAGTTTGTGGTAACTGTGAGATCCAATCTCAATCACAAATTAACGGATAAATTAAAAAAATAATAATTATGGTAGTTTGAGTTAAAATTATAATTAGAGGGCATTTTAGGTATTTTAAAAAACTCCTCTCTCCTCTCTCATCTCTCTGACSTCCAATCTCCGACCTCCGGTGAACATTAATCCGGCAGGTATCAAGTAATCACAAAGATACACAATGTGATACCCATTGTGATATACTGTGATACCATTGTGATACCAACCATGATACCAACTCAAACCTTAAAAACAAAGATACACAATGTGATACCCATTGTAATACACAATGTCATACCCATTGTGATATACTGTGATACCGATTTCACCGAAGGCCGGAGATTGGAGGTCGGAGAGATGAGAGTGGAAAGAACAGAAAGGAGAGAGGAGTTTTTTAAAAATACCTAATATGCCTTCTAATTATATTTAACTCAAACTACCATAATTATTAAGTTCCTAATTTATCTATTGATTTGTGGTTAATATTGGTTCTCACAGTTACCACAAACTAATTAGTTTTCATTTGATTAGGCCCCTATATATATATATATATACACACACACACACACACCTAATAAATAAGTAACTTGGATGACACATGTCATCTTCTGGTGAGTCGGTTATCTTATTTACCTTCCTAAACATGTATCTAGACACAATTTACATTAGTAGTTCAAAGAGGCCTATTTGATTGACATCTGTCCCTCTAAAAATGTATCTTTTTTTTATCGTGGTTTAACTGATTTCCCTACTAAACGGGATTTAGTTCAGACTAATTTCTTTCAGCTAATCTGACACCTTATTGCTGACAACCTTCAGCTTGTGTTTTCAACTTATCGTGACAGCTTTCAACTTATCACTGACAGTCTTCAGCTAATCTGACAGGTTATTGATGACAACCTTCAGCTTATCGCTGACAGCCTTCACCTTTCAGCTTATCCCTGACATGTTAGTGCTTAGAGTCTTCAGCTTTCATCTTATCGCTGACAGCTTATCACTGACAGTCTTCAGCTAATCTGACAGGTTATTGCTGACAGTCTTCAGCTAATCTGACAGGTTATTGCTGGCAACCTTCAGCTTGTGTTTTCAGCTTATCGTGATAGCTTTCAGCTATCACTGAAGATGCAGCTTTCAACTTATCGTTGACAGCTTATCGTGACAGCTTTCAGCTATCACTTGCTGATGTTGTCAATGAGTTATGTAAGACGAGTTTTGTTGGTTAACATGCCGACTATAAAAAGGTTTTTTTTTTTGCCAAAAATATGTCTATATTTGTTCAAAACAACACATTTAATTTTATTCTAGGGTTGACTTCATTTTAACTAATTATTGATATAGTTTCATTTCTAAATTCAAGTCTAAAGTGTCATTTTCAGAGTCATTCTTCAGAGTTATACTTCAGAATTATTTTAATAGTACAAGTCTGAAGTAGCATCGTACTTTCGATGATTATTCATATATGTAAGATAAGTTCCCGACATGATTTAATTTTTTTCAAATTATCCCGTGTAATACACGGGATCGAACCTAATATATATATATATATATATATATGGTTGAGATTATGTGAGACTAGCCTGTTTCCGTGAGACACGTGAGACCACATTTTTACTCTTGAAATTTCACAACAAAACACTGTGAAGGTAAAAAAACCAAACCTTCGCAGCAAAAACACTGTGAATGTTACCTTCAAAGTGTTTTGCTGTGAAGTTTCAAGTATAAAATATTGTCTCACGGGTCTCACGAAAACAGACTAGTCTCACGTAATCCCAAGTCTATATACATACATACATACATACATACATACATACATACATACATACATATACATACATACATACATA
>NC_037535.1:5317716-5319716 GCF_001531365.2 Cynara cardunculus var. scolymus
ATGGGACATTTCTTGAGAACTTATAAAATTGTGATAATTTTAAATAGTATATCATGTGCTATTTCATATGACTTAAAATATTGATTAACATGTATTTGTGTCACTTTAACAATGTCAACCATTTTATCTTGTATCTAAAACAAAAGTTACACGTAAAAAAGTTTCACATTATGAAACGAATACATATAAAGTAAGGACATTGTGAAACATATATACGTTTATCAATACATTAAGTGCTAGCTTTATATTAGAAAAGTTCATGTGAAACAATATGTTGATGATTATTACAATATATGTAGTTCTTATCTGATTATATAGCATATCTATACTATATTATAAAGCACTTAATAATTAATTTCTAATATTTTTAAAAATAAACAATGCAATTGAGAGGTACTTTGGGAATAAGAAATAATACAAATTGCATGAAAAAGTAACGTATCTTAACTTGATTTCTATTTTGGGTAACATACTTTCAAAACTTTCATTTTAATATGTAAGATGTAAAGTTTTAAACATTTAAGTACCCGGATAACCGATTATCATGCTGATGTGGTACTTCATCAATGAAATGGTGTTGCACCATTATTTGTATCCAAAGAAATTTAATTCATCAAGCAAATCTAGTTTGTGAATATAATGCATACTATGTGTATGATGAAATGCATAAATGACCCTATTCATTGTCATTGGTTTGATGCTCATATGTATTACAATTGTAAACCTCTTAAGTGTAGGGAAAAAGTGGTCTTGAAGGTTTCATGAAATTTTTAGATTCATTCTTACAGTTTCCATGAATGGTCTTGAACCAATATTTGTGGCCAATGAAATTTGATTCATTAAGATTTCCATGAAATTTTTAGATTAATTCTCACGTTTTCCAGTATTTGATCCATTCTCATAGTTTTCATGAAACGTTATTAATATGGATGTAACACTAAATGAATGGTTTGATCACCATTCTAATTGAGTATAAGCTCCATACATCATTCTTATGGGTTCTTACGTTATGGGTTCATCAACAATATGTTGTCTAATTTACTATATAATTAAACAAAATGAAATATGTGTTTAGTTTTGATACGATGACATAGAAGATACATAAACCGTTCAAAATCTGGGCTTGGTGAAGTAAAGAGAGAATCTAATGTGCATAATATTATATCAAGCAAAAGACAAAATGTTGCAGCAAAATCAAAATAGTCGATTGAACATGAAGATAAGGGATACGAACATGAATCTACCAAAGGTATTTAATACATTCATGATTGAATATGTGGTAGGTATCATTACGTAGCTTCTTACGAATAAATATATATGATGATATGTTGATCAAGAAATAAAGTTTATTGGCAATAGGTCGACACGAAGTGATTCATCATCCTCAAACATGAGCCGACTATCGACCCGGGGCGCCGGTCGGGAAAGTCATAAAGGGGCGTCTTTGGCTCAAAGTCTGARCTCTTCTATCTCCTCACTTTCACATTTAAGGATTCCCTCAGGGAAGGACGTTGATCGAGCTTTTCCATGCCTAGTCCCAGTTTCGACTAAAGACCCAGAACAGGCTACTAAAAATCTCATACTTTTCTTGGTTAACCGCCATGCTACTCTAAAAAAAAGTAAGACTGTTGTCCCGGGTTGGGTTAGGGGAACATCCGAGCGATTTCCTTCGCGGATCCAAACGCGCCACTTCAAATGGGCGCTTCGCCCCTATTTTTTTATTAGAAAGAGCGGGGCCTTACATATTCAAACATTGAGAAATGTATAAACAAAATATCATGTAAGTAATTGTCACGCCCCGATTTTTTTTTTTTACTTTCCATTCGAGTGCCGTGACGTCATTCTTAATAACTTATGTCGTGAACAAAAATACGAACTTAAAATTCCAAACRCACATAATATGTTTAACATAATTCGTTACATAATTGCGGAAGCGTAAAATACTTTAACATAATCAATGCTAATTAAAATATCTAATCAAGCATGATTCAAAAACATAG
>NC_037535.1:5320371-5326884 GCF_001531365.2 Cynara cardunculus var. scolymus
TTATACCATTCCTAAGCATATAAAATAATCGTAATTAAATTGATTACTATTCCTTGGAAATCTTATCACGACTTTTCTTTTTATTGATCAACCCCGGATACCATCATGTCTCATGTTGCGCTCAAATATTTTCTTGAAATATTATTAATAATGTGACGTCGTTAAAATATTAATTGTTGCTCGTACATTTTATAAAAACTTCACATTTTCTTGAATAATAAATATTTTACCAAAATAATTAAMCTAAATAGTTCGCAACGTAAATAATGTTTTGCGACCAAAACGTCTCGTTTAAAATTTATAAGTGAATAATGGTGACAACATGTCACACCCATATAAATAATGGTCATCTTATAACTTTAAAGTTCAACATAACTAATACTCGAAATAATGTTTAGAATACCAATTTTCCAAGTCTAGGGGCATTTTGGTAATTTTATTAAGCAATACTCAAAGTATTGTTAAAATACCGATTCCCTAACTGTGAGGTCATTTTGGTAATTTCATAAGGATAACAATCAAAATAAAGCATAGATACCAATTCCCAAGATATAGGGTCATTTCGGTAATTTTATAAAGCAAATACGTAAAGTATCGCTAAAATACCGATTTCCACATTGTAGGGTCATTTTGGTAATTTCATAGGGATTAGATTTAAAATAACACTTAGATACATATTCCCAAGACATTGGGTCATTTCGGTAATTTTATAAAGCAAATACGTAAAGTATTGCAAAAATACCGATTTCCAAATATAAGGTCGTTTTGGTAATTTTATAAAAATAATAATATAAAAATGAAGTTCATAAACCAATCCCCAAGATATATGGTTATTTCGRTAAATTATTGAAGTAAATACGTAAAGTATTGTTAAAATACCGATTTCCCACTTATAGGGTCATTTTGGTAACTAAATGARATAAATAATCAAAACTTGGTCAAAGTCTGCATTTTACAAAATATAAATAACTTTAATGAAAGTCTCATAAAATTATATTGGATAAAAATATTTTCTAGAACTTTAGGGATTTAAATGTTGATCTTTGAAACTTAAACGTTTATTGTATATTAAAAATATCGAGGCATAAAATTAACAAATCGAAGGTTGGCTTACTRGTTAACATATCCATGCACAAAGTTTAAGGTCATGGGTTCAAAACCCTCTTTCARCGCTTATCCATTTTTATTTTAAAAGTAAACGGATGCGGGTCTTGGGCCGGTCCGACCCGGTCCGTGACCCATGTGAAGACAGCCCAAACAAACAAGTAACAGCAGCTAAAATTCTGCACGTTTTTTGAACTTTTCAATCTCAAAAATAGCTCGTTTCTTGACGTTTTTTCTTCATTTTTTTTGCACCAAACTCTTGGTAATATTTTTACCAACACTTTGACATAAAGAACATGAATTTTCATCAAGAAATGAGTTCCATTTACTCATTTAAAGTTTGATTTTAAAACTAAAATTTAACAACTTAAAAACGTAAAATCAAACCACATAAACACAAATATGAGACATGAGGCTACTGGGGTTTGATAGAGTACTTAAAAACGAAGCTATAGACATAAAAAATCAAGAGATTTGGTTAAGAATCTCACCCAAAATCGGTGAAAAACCGAGATTTTCGATCCCGAACTTCAAACTCCGATTTCTCTCTCAAAACTCAACGATTTTTCGAGCTATTTGAACCAAAACGTTCCTAAACCAGAGCTCTACAATTTATATGCCAAGAGTTTTGGCTTATTAGTTGAAGAAATTGGACAAATCGCGAGTTTTAGGCTGATGGGTCGTTTTTTCAAACAGATTTGTACTTTTGGCGAAACAGGTCCCTCAACTTTGAAAAAGATGAGATTTGTCCTCCTCAAGTTTCTGACATTTACCATCAGACCCCTCCTGACGTATTATTTTACATTTTTGGTCCAATAATTAAAARAAAACAAATTTTATTTTCTTTTTCTTTTTATCTTTCTTTTCATTATTATTTATTTATTTAAGATATCTACAATTATATCATTTAGTTTATTACGTAAATATTTTTAACACTTCAAATAAATTTAAAAATATATATTTAAAGGCTCAAATAATATTATTTATATATTTAAAAAATGGGTTTTACAGTAATGAATGAACAAGATTGCAATTTTCAGTATGATGAGATTTTGTGCATGATTCATTGTTTTTTGTGTGTGCAGACAACAGGGGATTAAAGAAAATAGATAAAATCAAAAATGAATTCTTCTAATAAACGCAAAGGTATTACATTCCACTTTTTAATTGTATGAGTTCATCGTATAAATGATTTCATATAATTAGATACTTTCTTCCATGGATTTGGATTCTAATAATGATTTTGAATAAAAAATACAGGGGAATCTTGATTAATATTTTATTACTCATGACATTTGGGTGCACCAATTAATCCACAAATCTGATCATTCATATCACTGATATGGATTGATAAATCCGATCATTTATTTGGGAATCAAGTTGTATTACTTGTTAATGATTCATGAAACATTTTAATTTGACAACAGGTTTAATAGTATACTAATAATGAAATTTGCCTGCGTTAGATTTATTGGTTCATGAAATCTGGTTGAATTAAATTTATTGCTTCATGAAATCTGGTTCACATTTGCTTGAAATACATATGAAATCTGGTCGCATTGGAGTGAAAAGTCCATGAGACTGGTTGCATTATATTTAACGATTCATGAAACATTCATATGCCACTTCATGATATTAGTTGCATTGGACTTCTTTGTTCCATGAGTTGTTGAAATCTGGTTGAATCTTAATGTGTTTGATTGATTGTAACAACCCAACACATTCATTTGCAACTATTGTATCTGGCTTTCGTGCTTTGGTGGGCCTCAGAGTAAATTAGATAGGATTCCTTTGCACAAAAAAATGTCGGTGGCTAAATCTTCATGTGGAATCAACAATTAGTTATTAGGTTGTGGTTCTCATAAGGGACCCACATTTTGTGCAAGAGTTCTAAATAAAAGAGAGGCCATAGAAATAGTAGACGGAGGATTTGATACAAACTCAATTACTAACCAAAATAATTCCTTCCAATAATACATCCATGTATTGTAATAACATCGGGTTCTAATTTTGCAGCAAAGGTTAATGATTAAACATCTGATAACAATAGGACATGGTGTGGGCCAAGTGTTCGATGAAATAGGACAAGAAAGGTTGACTATGGAATGACAAACACATCATAACTATGATGATTGCAGTGTGTTTACAATGAGGCATTTGTAGACGTATATGGGCGATGTCAGAACATGGAAACATGATTCACACCTGAAGGTAATAAACAGAAGGCTCAATTAGCAGACTTGTGGATGAAATACACAACAAAGTTGCTCCGTATCAACTACAACAACAAAAAGGATTGCATGATCCAAGAGGTCGAAAAGCAACATATAATAGATGAAGTCATTAGAAAACAAATACGAGAACAAGCATAGTAACAAGGACGGAAAGGCTATGTATTTGAATTTTGGATTAGAATAGGATAGGATTTCATTCGTGATTTCTAAGCTTTAGAACAATACTATATTCTGATCGTATTTCAGTGTTTTTAGATTGGACGGGGTTATTGTTATCCAAAGATGAATGCTATGTTTTGAAGTTCAAAATCATGGTTATTTGAAAAGTACAACCCATTTCATCACATACATGATACTGTGAACTGCTAAATTTCGTTTTTGTCATATTAGTCAATCTCCACATATCATAACTGGTCCTTCTGATTCAGGAATTCATAAAATGAATGTGTTTAGGGGTGCATACCATTATTATGTCAACATTCATTATGCTGACATCCATATATAGACAGATGGTTACAACTTAAAACCCATATTTCTTTTTAATCTGCATGTCCATTGAACCATACGCATTGATCTTCAGTTTTTGTAATCTTAATGGTTATACAAATATGTTTTAAGCATGAACATAACATTGACGAACATGGTTGCACTAGTATAATCTTCCAAATGTTATGGACCAAAATCAATCCTAACACACCGGTGAGCAACACACACCCAAGAATAATATATGAAACCATAATTTTTTATATTAACAACTTCATTAAGGACTGCATCAATTTCATCCAACAAAATATATAATTTGTTATATTAACAACTTCATTAATAACATCAACACCTTCAACCATACCAACAAAAACCATACCGTATGATCAAAAGCCATAGAGAACCATATGCAAAAATCACCCACATACGAAGTCCAAACATGTGAGTGAACATCGACCTACTGTTAGCCTATATATACATTTTGAGACTGTTTCAACAAGCTTATACATCACCACATCGCTCCACAGCCTTACACGAGCATTCATTTTTGAGCCCTTTATCTTCTTCTTCAAAATACTGTTCTGTGAAGACTTGTAGTAGATGAAACCTTGTACCATTTTCATGAATTTTTTTAATCATTCTCACTATTTTCATGACTGGTGTTGCACCATTATTTGTGGTTGTATTGAAGAAAGGTTCAGAGTCATTCTTGTTTGTTTCCATGAATGGTTTTGCATCATTCATTCCTGCTGAAATGCTTTCATTATTCATTACCGTTTATGATGACACTTTTGGATAAAAAACAAACAAACCAATAAAAACAGTACCTTCTTAATCATAACTAAAGCATGGACCATCTTCATTGTTCTCTTCGAAACTGACATTGTTCATCATTGACTATTTTCACGATTAGTATCTCATACGGATTGATAACCATCATCATCTCCAACTGAAAACAAGTCGTGTTCTTCCAAATGAGTTTCATTGATACCACTTATGGGATTTTGATACTGTTGAAAACAAGTCACGTTCTTCCAAAGAACTCATCTCCTACTCTAAAACCATCATTAACCATTAGGTACACATCATTCACAAATGATGGATCCATAGAGATGAAAAATCTACTAGAAAAAACACTCTTGAGCTAGAAACCAAAAAGAAAAAACCGAATATGGATTAAATACACATCCAAATCCCTACCAAACGGTTTTAACTTAGAAAAAGGAAACAAAATCATGAATAAAATATGCATAAGGAAAGTTCTGATCAACATTAAAAAAGTTTAAAGATTGAAAAAAATTATCCTGAATTTAAAAAGACCAACATACCTTTTCCTGTTTGATAAAAGAAAAAATAAAATAAAAAATGGGTGATGATGATTTGGTTGTAATAGCAGAGGTGGTTGCATTTGAAACATCATATATATATATATATATATATATGTGTGTGTGTGTGTGTGTGTGTGTATAAAGAGAGAGAGAGAGAGAGACGTGGTTCATTCACAAACCACAGCATTGCTACAAACCATTTTAACCGTAGATTTCATTGATCAATGATCCATATCATTTTCATCTATATTTTTAATTAAAAAAACATTAAACATGGTTATTAAGTGAAATTACGTCATAAGGGCAAAATGGTCAAAAAATCCTAAAATTTTCTAAAGAAAATCCCAAAAACATAAAAAAACCAATTACAAAAAATATGAAAAAATTCATTATTTCATGGTTTTGTGAATTAAAAAACTCATTATTTCATGTTCTCGTCAAATGAAAAAACTCATGATACTTTCATTTATGAATGAAAAAAAAAAATTCATGATTTCATGGTTTCAAAATTTCATGTTTTCATGTATGGAAAAAAAAAACTCATGATTTCATTTAACAAAACAGACTCATGACTACACGCCTACACGGTATTCACCGAGTACACATACTAATGAAATTGTTTCATAATAATATCCAATCAAATAACAATAGAATATTATGACTTCTAAACCGCAATGAGACAAAACTCATTTTAAAAAAAAAAATTAAAAAAAAAACAGTAAAAATACCATCTGATTCCTCTGTGTCCAAATGATGAACATCAGATATCGAAAAAGTGCAACTTGATTGACGAACATAATTCTCCACAACAAAAAATTGTTTCTCCTGTCCAACATTTGGCGAAACAAAAGAAAATAAAATGATTCTTCATTCTCAAACGATTCAAAAATTGGTATCTTCAAATCTTCAAAGTTCAATGGAGATTTAGAATTAAAAAAAAAACAAAGGAATCTTTAAAACGGTATACGTATATCCAGGGACGGATCCAGAAAATTTTTCATACGGTGGCACCATATAATTAATATAATATAATATATATCTAAAAATAATTACAAAAATATGGTTTTTATTATATCGATAAACAACTCCTAAACTTTTACCCGACTCGTTTTCATCTTTTGAAAACGGTCAATATATACCAAAAAATAATTACAAAAAGTATGTTGAGAAACAACTCCTAAATTTTGGGTCTTTCTGATGGATCCCAAGGAAGATCGTTAACATCAATCACATTGTTGGATGCATCATTACCGGTTGATGATGAAGCTTTTCGTTTCAAATATTTTTCCATAATGAATGAGTTATGTAAATCTAAGTAATGAAAACAATAATAAGTAATCACTAATCAGTAATGAGTAATGTAA
>NC_037535.1:5327204-5379349 GCF_001531365.2 Cynara cardunculus var. scolymus
CCTAAACCTAAATCAAATAAGTGATTGAGATTTGAGTGTGAGTCAGTACCGATGGCGAGCCGAGCGAGTTGAGTTCCAATTCCAAAATTGAATCGATTCTCTTTTCTCGGTGCCTGTGTGTGGTCCCCCGCCTGTCGGCTTGTCGCAGTCGCACACAAATACACAATCGACACTCGCTCACGCTCACTCGACAGTCGACACTCGCTCACGCCTCACCAAAACGCTGTCTCTCACTCTCTCTCACGCACGHTGTAAGCCTGTAACAAGGTCACAGATTTGGGTTTGGGGCTTTAGTTAGTTAATGGACCATTAGATTTGGGGCTTTAGTTAATGGACCATTAGATTTTATTTGGGCTTATTTTTGCATTTTATTTGGGCTTTAGTTGCATTCTTAGAATTTTATAAAAAATACGGTAGCACCTACCGAAACGATATGGTAGCACCGTTAACAAACCTAAAATTTTTACTCTACGGAGGTGAAATAATACGGTGGCACGTGCCACCCATGGCGACACACTAGGTCCGCCCCTGCGTATATCATATCTTCTAAAATCATGCAAGATAATTAAAAGCATAATAACCATAAATACATCAGAAATACAAAAAGATAATAAAGGTAGGGGTGTACAAAAAACCGTCAACCCACGAAACTCGCCCAATCCAACCCGCTAACAACCTAATTAAACCTAACCTGCCTAACCGTTAACCTGCCCACCCGCCAAACCACTAACCCGCCAATTAGGAGGGTTGAAATTGGGTTGAGCCTAGCTCAACCTGCCCAACCCGCTGCTAATATATAATTTTTATAAAATTATATATATATATATATATATGTTTATTATGTATATATATTATTAATGTATAAATTTTTATTGATATTATAATTTGTTTCATTTTAACTAAACATATAGGTTATCAAACGAGATTCACAATCAAAAAATGATAACAAATAATCTAATTAATAAGGAAAATTATTGATTTTTTTTGCAACAATAACAAATTGATATGTTGGAGAATACGAATGATATTGATAGATATTTGATGGACGAATCCATCAATCTATGACGCTTTTAAAGAGTTATGCTAGAAAAATGTCTTATCCAAAAGAGTTACAATATAATTATAGGATGATTTTGGACGTCTTAACAAATTTTATGATGCTTTTAAAATAAAGTGTTGTATTAGTTATTTTATACAACACGACTTGAAAAAGTGTCATATGAACATAAGTGTCCTATAAATAGATGAGTTTACGGGACACTTCTCAACACGTTTCTATAAAATAACTAATACGATATTTTATGTAAAGCTCATTCTAAAACACTTGTTGAAACGTCTAAAAACGTCCTATAAACCTATTGTAATCTTTTGTAGATAAGACATTTTATAGTATGGTCCATAAACTTAAGTTTCATGAATTATTTCATTCGTCAATTTATGTAACTATAACCTGCCAACCCAACCCAACCCGTCTCAAACCGCAAATGTTGGGTTGGGTTACATTTTTGAGTGAGTTGGGTTGATATTTTTCCAAACCGCCATAATTGGGTTGGGTTGTAAAATTGTTGTAAACCGCCCAACCCAACCCGTCTCAACCCGCAAATGTTGGGTTGGGTTACACTTTTGAGTGGGTTGATTTTTCCAAACCACCATAATTGGGGTTGAGTTGTAAAATTGTTGTAAACCGCCCAACCCAACCCGCATACACCCCTAAATAAAGCCCTTAAATATAAAAAAGATTAAAAAAGAAGAGAAAATATGGGAATTGGTTTGTAGAGTTTGTATCAACGCAAAGGTTTGCATTTAATCCCTCCCCTCTATATATAAGACGATAATCAAATGAGAGCCATAACAAAGATGAGAACCATGAGAAACGATATCAAACATAATTAGACATATCCAATGGTTATAATTTATTTACACAGTTTTAAGGCCAAAGGACAAAATCTAAATTACAATATGCTAGCGTATTTTTAAAAAGTATGGATTAGTATGTTATGCACATGTAAATTACAAAATGTAACTTGGGTTGTGGATTGCTTGGTGGGTATTTTGTATCGAAAAATGTTTAGGGAATACATTTTGTATTAATATTTTTTTGATGGATGATTATTCTTTTGTAATTGTCTTTATTTTTTTTGTAATAAAAAAAATACAGGTTTTGCTCCATTTATCGACTTTTTACATTCCACTGTATTGCACGGGGGTATATAACTAGTGTGTGTATATGTATATATAGGGTGAACAAGTTCAGGGGAAAACATTAAATAAATAAAAAAACTGGAAAACCATGAAAAACGAATTAATGAGAAAATATGATTGTTATTTTTGTGTAATTTGTCTCATTCGAATTTTGATTATGTTTTTCGATTTAAAAAATAGGGTTAGGACATTTTTAATTTAAAGTTTAAAGTTGTAATTATCTTTTTAATCACGGATCAATTAATGTAATGATTGCTAATAGTTTTTCGGTTTTTTATTTTTTTAGTTTTCCTTTCTCCAAAACCTTCTTCTCCCTCTCTCTCTCTATATATATGATTGTGTTTCGATTTTTCGTTTTTCGAGATTTTTGTGTGAATCTCCCCATTCTCTCTCTCTCTCTCTCTCTAATATTTAGGATTCACGTTTTGAATTGCATGTGATAAGCTTTGTTTAACATATGATCTGATATGTGAATTTTTGTACATATCACATATGATAATATATGTCTGAATATAAGTGACGTATTAACACATGTGATAATATTTACATAACCAAAAGATCTATAATATAAATATACATAATCATATATGATCAACAAAAATATCTATAATTCACTACAAGAAAAATGACCTTCAGAGAAGGTATTGTTTTGTACTTAAAAGCTTCTCTAAAGCTTTTAGATAAGTTTTTCAATTTTGTCAAAGGCCTTCTATGTGTGACGGTAGGTGAAGGTTTTAAAGATGGTTTTCGGAGGGTGTGTTTTTGTTAGCCTTTAGAGACGCTTAATAGCTTTAGATACACTTTTAAAACTTCTCTACAGGTTAGTCAACTTTTTATTCAAAGCTTCTCTAAAAGTATATATATTAGTGATATTTTTCAAGTATTTGTGATGGTTTGTAAGAGTTACTAAAAGATACTTTTAGAGAAGATAATGAAAAAACTTATCTAAAGATATTGGCTTTAGTGACACTTTTAAAAAACCTTTTTAAGTTCTAATTAGTTATGGTTACGAAATCTTCTCTAAATATGATATTTAGATACACAAACTCAAAATCTTCTCTAAAAATTATCTTTAGTTATACTTTTAAAAAATTAATTCCTTCTCTAAAAAATATATTATAATATATATATATATATATATATATTACTAGTGGTGTACCCACGCGATGCAGCGCGGGTGAATCACAATTTTGAAACATTAGTTTGGTCTTGAATAATGAGTTTGTGTGGTTATTTTGCAAGTCAACTAATATATAAAGTTGAAGGTTAATACGGTGTATTAACAAGATCGAATGAAAAAATAATTGCATACGTATTGGGTTTCTAAACCCATATACTCAGAGCTCATTACAAAACTTGAAATTTTTGACTAAACAAAGAAATACAATCATTTGTAAATAAAGTTCATCCGTATATCCAAACTGTTGTTTAGTTTTCGTGATGCACTCATCTGTAAATATTTCCTACAAAAACGGCGCAATGATTTTAATAGAAACATATAGTACCAAATGGTTAGTTTTACGAAAAGTCAAGTACAATAACCAAAAAGTCAGTCACTTTTGTCTAAAATTGAAGCATGATCAAGTAAACCCACAAATTGGACAACAAACACCGTATGCAAATATCATATCCTTGTTTATTTAAAACCATATCAAGAGTCCAAGGGTCAAACGTTCACAATTTAGTAGGATGGTGTCAGTAACTAATTCAGAATATTTGTGAAAGCCAATATTTATGACAACTTGAAGAGATCTTATAATGAACTTCTCTTATAAATCTCGAAGAGCTACCTAATAAATAGGCATTTAATCCTGTGAATTAGCGTTTAGAGTGCCTCAAACATGTATACAATTTAAAGAATTATACAAAAAAAATAACCATATGCTAAAGCTTTTATTGATGCTCAAAGAATACATCCAAATAATCCAATTTCATTTAAGGAGAAAGAAAGCCTAGAGGCCGTTTACTAAATACTTACCTAGAGGYCGTTTACTAAATACTTACCMGAAATGTATTTCTATTCTAATCTAGGATTCAGCCTCTCCCACAACAGGTGTAAACTACCCTCAAAACAAGCCCAAATTTCCTTAGAAAACATCTGTTAATAGCCCCCTAGGATAGCTTAAACAACCCCTAAAACAGTCCTTTTAGCTACCGATTTTGGGCTTGCAGTCCCTATAGTTGCTGATTTTTTAGCTTTAGACAAAACAAACCATTATCAAAGAATGGATTGGTATAACTTGTTTACATCAACAGAACCCATCAAATGAAAACTCAACACCCAGGAAATGCAGTGTGGAAAACAAAACAGCCAGGAAAATCAACAGAACCCATTGAACCAACAATATAATAGTTGTTTTCCATGGATTTATTAATAATGCATCCGTTGTGCTACATAAGGAAGAAAGTTTTTCAAAATATTTTATTGTCTGCACATCAAACAACTTATTAATATTGGCCATTTCGTCGAGAAGCAGAGTGCACTCTGTAGTAGTCCACGACTTTAATTGGTTGGATAGTTGTTAGTTGGAATGCATGTCAATCACATAATAAGAGAAGAATATCAGGTGGGAATCAACATGGTATCAATCTTATGATGTGTACTGCATGGCGAACATATGGCAAAACAACCACAACACAACACTAATTACAGGAAAATTTCTTCACAAGATTCTGTATGATGGGTCTAAAAAAGGACCAATCTATATGATATTGACAAATGAAAACCTTACCTCTAGTGGAATCATGCAGCCAAATTTTAAAAAAGTCAACCTCTTTAGTGGAATCATGATGCCTCCAATTTATGCATTAGTTTCTAGAATCATGATGCCTCCAATTTGTATTCTTATTTTCCTTGACATTATATCATCAAAAGAATGGAGGTTTATGCAAGATACTTTAATACCAACTACAAACCAATCCACATCATGATCAACATAAAATTTGTGGACAACAATCAAAGATACTGTTGAATTGTTTTTAGACAGAAGATAGAGGATTGACAAGTTGACCAAAAACTATCTTTCCCACATGCAGTAACAGATTAAAGCTTATGTTCAAAAATCCTTAACAGAATATGCAGCAAGTTAGCACGAATTGCAAGTTATGTTACCTTTAGATTTAATCAATCGTAATCATTTTCATCATCAGAATGCATTGCCTGTGTAGTTGTGTTTCCATGGTGGACATGAAACCTTTTGTGTTCATTACCATTAGATGTCATTGCCCTCTAAATCCCCTTTTTTCATGTGTTGTGTACACACACAGAGAGCCACATATATACATTTTTTTGAGAAAATAATGTAATAATCTACACCACTTACTTTAAAAAGAAGAAATATGTTATATTATAATATAAACTCATTCACATTTTTTTCGCAGAAGAGCTGGTCACAACAAGCATCCATTTACGTTATCATTTATGAACTTTTCTTGTAGATCGTGATTCCCCATGCAAATGTGCATCGACTGAAGGTGAGCATTAACAACACAAACAAATATACAGAGGCGGTGCTTCCAACATCATATAGGCATAAGAAACTTATTAGGTTAACAATAGAAGCATGTCTCCTTGATACTAATTTTATTACGCTAGATAACAATTTATTTTATATCCTTATGGTTCCACTGCAAGCAAACTTCTAGTATTTCAATGTTGTTTTAGATCATAGTTGGTTTTCATCTTTAGAATGACATATCATTTTTATATCGCATAACCATAATTCTTCCATAAGTACCCACTTTCACATAACAACCGGTCAAAATAGATACAATAAAAAAAAACTTAGGAGCCGTTTACCAAACGCATACCTGGGTAAGCGCTTATCAAGTCACATTTTCTTATCGGATGAATATAAAAGAACAAAAATTCTTACCTGGTAAGAGTGGGACAAGGAACAAGAGTCTTATCCGGTAAGTGATGTCGACTACTCTTACCACGGTAAGACTTATCGGGTTAATATTGTATACGGTGCCGCTTTGGTGGATTAAAATCGTATACTGTAAGTAAGTAATAATGTCAAATGTTATCGTTAAGCACTTATCGGGTAAGTTTTTGGTAAACGGCCCCTTAGTCTTTATTTCATCAATTGAGAAAAAAGTTTATTCGTTACACTAAAAAAACTAAACTAAGGAGTCGTTTACCGAACTCTTATACGGTAATTGCTTACCAGTGAGAGTCAACACTTTCATTAACTTATCAGATAAGAGTTATCTAGTTATCAGGTAAAATCGTTACTCTCTCTTCTAGGACAAGACTCTCGATCCTACAGTATGTTTATTAGCAGGTATTTCAAGTTTACCATTGTTCTCCATGACTTGATCCTTCATCTCTGAAACAGCACAAAGCATGTCTTCCTGTTCCAATTCTTAGTGCACCACTCAAGTTCTCAGCTTCTTCATCTCCTGCAACATATACATAATTGTTCATTAGTTTGATTGAATGATGTTGAACAACTTAATCATATTGCTTTGTACAAGTCTTCACTTGATTCAAAGCTATCAGAGTCTTCTTCTAGAGCCATAACAAGATCATGATCCTTGGAGGCACTCAAGTTATCTCCTAAAATTTCTTTAGAGCTAACTTCAGTGGCATCAAACTTCTCCCCATAATCGAGTTTCTCTTCTGAATCATCATCTTCACATGGACTTGAGATGCACTCAAGCTATCTCCTGCARCTGATTCCTGATGTTATTTGTATCTATTTTTCCAATTGTGTATGTGTAGAGAGGTTAGGGAAAAAAAGGTAAATAGTGGAAGCTGATTATCTTGCAAAATTGTGTAGGTACAAATCAACAGAAAGCAACAATAAACAGTAGCTATGTGATTGTGCATCCGAATGTGCTTGCTAGCAAAAGATTGATGATGATATGAAAAGAACAAACCATTCTACTACACCAGAATCTAAAAAGAAAATTATATGAAAAGAACAAACCATTCTACTGCACCAGAATCTAGAAAGAAAATGATATAAAAAGAACAAACCATTGAGCCAAAGGAGAAGAGGATCATGTTCCACGTATCACCAGTATGCCCTGTATTGGGCTGACAAAGCAAAAGCTTAATACATACATAAGATCAATAATTAGGTCTTGACAATACACGAGAGATCAGGTGCACTTCTTCAAGTTTTACCCAAAAAATTCAATAATATCAATAGTTAGATAAAAAGATCAAATCTTTAAAGAATAAAAACAATGAAGTTTATAGCTAGAAATTGATGAATAGTTAGATAAAAAGCTTTAAAAACCCATGAAGTTTAAAGCTAGAAAGTAAGGAATATTGGTTAAAAACAAACCATTATAGAAATAGTGCAAATTAAATGATTTAAAAAGCAGTGGTAGCAGAGTACAACCATTAGTGTCCAAACAAAACAAAACAAAAATATGAGTTGGTGAGTTTCCCCAAAAGAAGAGAGAATTACTATTAGTTTTTAAACAAGAAACATATACATACAACACAAAATATCAAGAAAAAAGATATGAAATCCAAAGTGCTGCAGAAATGACAGTATTTCCATGCATGGAAATAGATACAAATCTTTGATACTGTTCTCAATTTGGGAGATAAAATGTGATGAAAAATAATGAAAGGTGATGAACACAAAGTTTAGAAAACCAAAAAAGGTACATTTTCTGAGAGGTATTGGGGACCTGAACAACTGCTTTTGATGGTGATTTGTAGTTTTTGGGTGCATCAAAAAGAGACCAATCTTTAACAACAGGTGGACCAAGCCTTAACTCGTTTCCCTTAGATATTGAATAAAGAAAATGGAATTACTATAAATATAGAATAAAAATATTCTTACCAGAACCACTTATAAAACTAAATATTTTCAAGAGCTTCAAGTCTACGTCATTTTGCCTAAAACCTGATAAAAACAGTTAAAATCTTAACATTATTTGTTAAGAACTCTTTGCAAGTGAATAAGCAATGATCATTAATTATTATACGTCAAAAAGGATGCAAATAAACATTTAAGGAAAGAACACAGCTTGTTCGCTAGATGCAAAGCTAACTCATAAGCGTTTTGAATATCCAAAACCTCCATAGTTCTTGCAGAGTATCAATCCTACAAAATCACAAGTGAATATCCAAACATCATATATAATACTACAATCGTGCCSYCACCACCAAAAGGAAAAGYTGTGGTATCTAGGTCAAAGATGTTTGATACCACRRCTAGAAAAAAAAAGATATTATCCTTTTTAATCTCCATTGAAGTACCTCGAATCAGTTGAACAACTGAAAATAAAATATGTAGCAAGATACTTGAGAATATTGCCTATTCCATTTTGTCAATTGCTCGAAACTTTTCTTAATTTCATAAACTCACCATGTTATATATTTACGAGACCTTCCCCAGCACAAGCATTCCAACAGATCTACTACAGAAAAATAACTCAATGGAAACAATTTCAATACACATCAAAAACCATGAGAAAGAAGACGTTGATGATTCACCTGTTGTGTGATGAAAGAAGACGGTGGTAAGGCGGAGGAGAGAGCAGGGACGATGGAGGAGAGCGAGGAGAGCACGGGAGAGAGAGGGACGAAGATAGATGCGGTATCGGTGTTATTCTTGTTCAAAGGAAGCGAGACGACTAAGTTTAGGGCTATAATGTGCAAAGGTTGGAGCAACTGAAGAAAGCAAAAGGCTGACTTTACCAATTTTGTTTTGCCGTACAGCAGGATTCATGACCAGAGGAAAGGAAAGCTGGAAAGGGAAGAAGAAGAGAGGAGAATAGAAAAAGCAAGGTCTGGCTAATAAACTCAATGCATAAAAAGCTTGTACCACATGTTTGAAGAGTTGTACTTAAGAGTTTTTTGAAAATCTTGCACAAAATAGTTGTAACTTGTGCTTAAAGAGTTGTATTTAAGACTTTGTCTTAAATGCTTATATATGTAGTATAGATAATAATAAAATTAAACTAATAAATAATATTAAATTAATCAGGAACAAATTAATAATAAACCTCAAAACAATTTTTTTATAGATTTGTTATATAATTTCTTATTATAAGAACCATCCAAATTTAATATTCAACTAGTTTATATATCGTCTAAATTTATCAACAAAAAACATCCAAAATCATCATAGCATGTTTAACGATCTTGAGTCTCCGAATGTTGGTCTTGAATAGTTAATGAAGATGAACTTGGAACTGACCGGCCGGATACAATTGACCTCACCATTTGTCGCAACTCCGCGACTTCATCCTTCATAAGAAAGAGCTCGGATTTGGATGAAGCAAGCTCGGACTCTGTTGAAGCAAGTCTATTAGACATCTCGGTGTGGCTCAATCGACCTGACGCACCGGTGCTATGTCGCAAACTTGTAGAATCGCTCCTAGTGCTCCGGATCCTAGACCATCCCCGAATATATGCAGGTCTTTTACCTAAGACTTGTTGCATAATCTCTAGATCACCCGAGGGATTTTCTGTTGATTCAGTTTGCCGCTTAATTTCTACCATGTTCTCCTATGAACATAAAAATCATATATATATATATATATATATATCATAGTGATTTATAAAACGATGAAGACATGCAAAAAAGTTCGTTAAACGTAACTTACATATGAAGTGCGAGAATAGTCATTAACCCAACCATCTTTTTCTCTATACTGCAGCTTTCGAAAAGTCTCTATCTCACTGATAAGAGGATTGTCGGACAATCCTTTATTTCGAAAATGGTGATTTGGAGTGGTCATTGTACCGTTTAAAGCAACATACTTTCGCTTCCCCCTATTCTCAGAATTTTTCCTTGACATAGCCTACAGAAACAAAATATGATTTTAGCAATAACAAAGATAAAAATATGTTTCAAAGTTTGTATACATGCCTGAGATTTTAGCAATAAAAAGATAGAGAGACGCGCAACATAAAATAGTCTATTTCTGACACTTGTTCAAATATTTCAATAATCCAGTGGCAGGTAATGTAGACCAGGCTGCCAAGCAAGGAAGCATGGCTAATTTACTGCCTTCTCTACCAATATCTCATGGATGTTTTGGCTAACAATCTAATAGATGACATAAACATAAAGTGGTTCATCAGGTCTTAACTAGCAGAAGAAGTAAAGTTCAGGAAAATGCATAAAAGTTTAGTGAAATTTGATTCATAAATTTTGCTAACCACAAAATAACAAGAATCTAAATATAAAATAAGGCAAATAAACCCCTTCCAATCTATGTTCCAAATGGTTGTTAAATATGTTGACTTATCGGCAAATAAACCACAAAATAACAAGAATCTAAATATAAAATAAGGCAAACATCATAAAGAGATTAAGCATTTCCAACAAGAGCTACCTTCGGGGCCCTTTATCCAAATGCTTACAATCGATCCTAGGATGCTTGTTCCTAGAAACATATTTGCTCTTCTTCATAAATTTAAATGGGGAAAATAGAAACTGGAAATACATGATGTGCAGAGTAGTAGTCAAAACAGCATGATTTTCTTCACTAAATAACACAGCCAAAATACATATGTAATGAGCCTCACTCGTATTATAAATGAAGTCTCTATTCAGTGATGTTCAATTACATGGTTAAATGTACAAACCTGTAATTACAGGCTTATGTACAACTGAAACCAAAGACTACATATATGTTGGAGTTGATGATTTCCCAATCATAATTTAATATGCATGTTTGTTGAGATGGGAGAAATAAAAAATAAAGCAACTCAAGACAAAATTTATGTCTTAACATCATAATGTATTGTCACATATTTGCCCTGGCAAAAAAAAAATATCATCTATTTAAGAATGTCTAAAAAAATATCATCTATTTAATATATAATCATATGGACCATTTGTCACTTTTATTTTATTTTTTATATTTCTTATCAAGACATTTTCAAGATATAGAAAATAAACAACTTATATGAAACTTCTCTGTACTCCAGTAATCGCAAAGTATATGCCAAGCATCATCTGTAACGTTCGAGTCAGTTGGTTTCATTCTTTTGGCTCTTTCCACGTCCTCTTGGGTTGTAGATTGCTTGGTGGGTATTTTGTATCTAAAAATGTTGAGGGAATACATTTCGTATTAAGATTTTTTTATGGATGATTATTCTTTTGTAATTGTCTTCTTTTTGTTTGTAATAAAAAAATACAGGTTTTGCTCCATTTATCGACTTTTTACATTCCACTGTAATGCACAAGGTATATAACTAGTGTAGGGTCAAGCTTAGAGGAAAACATTAAATAAATAAAAAAACTAGAAAACCACGAAAAAATGATGAAAAAGTATAAGAATATAGATGTCAAATTAACGAGAAAAATATGATTGTTACTTTTCTGTAATTTGTCTCATTCGAATTTTGATTATGTTTTTCGATTTAAAAAATAGGGTTAGGACATTTTTTCCCTTCTCTCTCTCTATATATATAATATATATGACTTTTTTTGATTTTTCATTTTCTGAGATTTTTGCCTAAATCTCCTCATTCTCTCTCTCTCTCTCTCTCTCTCTCTATATATATATATATATATGTGTAGGGAGAATAATACGAAACCTTAACTAATTTAGGAGAAGATGAGAAGGAATATGAGCCATACAATTCATTAATTAAAAATTAACATAAAAGAATTTTTAGAAAATTAAGATAATTATCATTTTGAATTGGATAAATTTTTAAAAATATAATTATATTTTTTATATTTATTTATTTTTTAATTTAATAAATTCATATTTATTTTATAAAGTTTTATATAATTTTTTTTTCTAGATATATTTTGATTAAAAAGATTCAAAAAATTTCTTCAAATATCACATGTGTATCTACAACTAATTCATAACCTTTTTCACCATTTTCTCTCTACTTTTTGGGATCCACGTTTTGAATCGTATGTGATAAACTTTGTTTAACATATGATCCAATATGTGAATTTTTGTACATATCACATATGATAATATACGTCTGAATATAAGTGACATATTATCACATGTGATAATATTTATATAACCAAAAGATCTATAATATAAATATACATAATCACATATGATTAACAAAAATATCTACGATTATCATATATGATTAACAAAAATATTTATGATTATCATATATGAATTGATCGTAGGTATAACATGTGATATTTGATGAAAATTGTGAAATTATGTTATCAAATATGTATTTAGTTTTTTTTATAAAAAAATGATAAAAAAAAGTTATTAGTTATTTAAAATTAAAAAATAAATAAATCTAAAAGATATAATGAAATCTTTAAGGATTATCCGATTCAAAATGATCATCATCCTAATTTCTAATTTTTTTTATTTCTTTATGGAATTTTTTTTAATTAATGGATTGTGTGGCCTATATTCCTTCTCTCCTTCTCATAAATTGATCGTCTTCTCGTTTGAACTTGTCTATATATATATATATATATATATATATATATATATATATATGACAATAATCATTATGAGAACCACAAAAAAGTTGATAATCTTGAGAACTAATCTCAACCATCTAATCTGTCTAATCTAACAACATTAATTAATGTTATATTTGTCTATAAGGAAATACATGATCGTAGTTTTCTTTTTCTTGATTATTTTTCACTTAGATATCAAAATTTAGAATCAATTTTTTTTTATTAATTCAATCTTATGCGATGTAATTTATATGTAATAATAATATTTTTAATTTTCATTAATTGATAATACTCTCTTATATTTCATTAGTTTATTGTACTATTATTTTAAATTTTCAATCGTTTACTTCTCACATATACATTATTTAATGGTAACTTATAAAAAAAATACATTTTTATAAAATATAATTGACTATTTTAAATAATAAAAACATCACATGAGAAAACAAAATATAGTAATATAAAGAAAATGTAATTAAAACACCATGTGGAAACACCAAAGTTTATTTCACGCAATGAAATAATACAATATTACTAAGATGAAACAAATTTAGTGTTATTTGACAATGTGAAAGTAAAACAAAGTTGATATGAAAAATTATGTGAAAATAAAACATTAAAACAATAAATTGTGGTTTCACAAGGTGAAACAATGTACTGCTGTTTCAAAATTTGAAAACAAAACAAAACAAAAGTTGACGTGAAATGTGATGTAAAATACTAAAGTAATTGTTTCATATTCTGAAAGAACATAATGTTGCTAATGTGAAACAATGTGGTGCTGTTTCACACGGTCAAACAATGTAGTGGTGTTTCACAATGTGAAAAAATACAAAAAATGACGTGAAATGTGATGTGGAATACTAAAGTGTTGTTTCACAAGGTGAAAAACGTACGAGTTAAATCACCTTTATTGTTTCATGTAAAAATTGCAATTACTAAAAAAATGTAAAAAATACATAATGATATTCGTATCAAATTAAAGAAAATAAAATGTTCATTTTTATATAATTTTTTTGATTTAAAGTTTTTTGTAATTAATATATTTTTTATTTAAAGTTTTAATGTAATTAATATAATTTTAATTTAAAAAGGAAATGGTGTTTAATATAATATAAATTATGTCATTTCAATATGAGATAAAAATGGAAGATTTAATTTTATACCCTTCTAAGAGTAATGTTTGTATGTGAATCATCCTCTATATGTAAAATGTTACCTCTCAACTCTCACCATTGATTAATCTTGATTGTGGTTTGAGATTGGTTCTTATAGTTCTCAACCGTTTTGTGATTCTCGTTTGATTTGTCATATATATAAACTTGATCGTATTCGGTGGTTATTGTCATGACTTAAACTTATATGTAGAAAAAAGTGACGATACAAAAACTAAACTTACACATCATAAACTGAATATGAAGTTTGTATATTATTAAATAAGTTATCAATAAAATTCTATCAATATATAAAAATGATATCACCTCCCAAAATACGACTTTGCGTACAGTTTCTGTAAAGGCCTACACTTTTAATAGCAGACAAAACCTATCAATAAAATCATTTGAAAAAATTACAAGCAAAATGAGATGGGATGTTCTCCTTACAGAGACCATGTTAGAGGCCGTTTACTAAACGCTTACTCGGGCAAGCACTTAAGAGACAAGGATTCTCACTTACTGGGTAAGACTCGGTCCTTGCCTTCGCTTTTACTAGGTAAGATTCTTGATTCTTGCCATATGCTTTCCGATAAGGTAATGTGACTTGGTAAGTACTTATCCGGATAAGTATTTGATAAACGACGCCTTAATATTCCCGAAATCTTTCCACTTCTATTGGATGTCAAAAAGTAGATATTTAACTAAGGTTTTGAGTTCTTTACTTTCTATCAACACTCCTCTGTAATAAAATTGTTTAAAGCATGATGACTTATTCAATTGTCATTTAAAAATTAAGCCAAAAAAACAAATAATGTATAATGGTGAAACAAACATATTTTAGAATTCATTAAATTGATTTAAGTAAACATTACCATTCCTTAAGGGCCATTTATCAAACGTTTATCTGGGTAAGCTCTTACCAAGTCACACTACCTCACCGGATGAATATGGTAAGAACCAAAAATCTTACCCGGTAAGAACGAGACAAAGACTAAGAGTCTTACACAGTAAGTGAGGGACACGACTCTTACCATGGTAAACGCTTACCAGGTAAATTGTTGCATACAATATCGTTTTGTTGGACTAAAATCTTATCCAGTAAGTAAATAATAATGTTAATTACACGTAAACACTTACCAGGTAAGTGTTTGATAAACGGGCCTTTTAATTTTTTATTTATAAATTGAAAATTGAGGTTCAAAACGGCTTGTGAAATGTGGACTTTATTTAAATTCTTAATTAAGGCCCATCAATAGCTCTTGTTGGGCTTATAAGAAGGCCCAATATAGAATAATGTGGTCCTAATTTATATAGATGTTGGACCCGAACCGTTTACCTTATGTAACATCTCAGGCCAATCGTATCAGATATTATCCTCTCTTTACACTTAATTAGACTTACGGTTTTAAAATGCATCTGGTAGATGAGGTATCCAGTTTTTTACAAGACAACGTTAGTTCCCTCCCACGTCGTTGGGGAGTGGAACGAATGTTGCCTTATAGGACTTGATACCTCCTATACTAGACGTGTTTTAAATCCGTGAATTCAAATATGGACAAAATAGACAATATCTGGTACAATTGGCTTGAGATCTTGCTTAACCGTAGTCATGGCTGTCATCTAGAGGGGAGACCAAAAATATTTTTAAATGGGCACAAAAATGATTAACTTAATATAAAATAAATACTAATTTTAAAAACTATAATTGTATAAAAAATGATCATAAAAGGGTTTTTTTTATAACAATGAAATGTTTATTTTCCTTCATTTATGTTGTTATTACTAAAAAAAGAAAAAAAAAATACATAAAAGAGTTTAAGTCGTAAACTGTAATACCATATGTAATGACATTATTATAGGTAGATTGTAACCACTTTTTATTAATTTCAGAAAACACACATAAATTTAAAATGAGTGCACCTTTAAGACCCTCATTTTTTTCTATTGCAACGAAAGCATTACACGGGTGCTTGCAGACCCATGGATTGCATGTCGGTCCACCCTTGCCGTCATCAAACTTCGGAATCCCTTGTGCTACCTTCAACTCCAAAATCATGAAGAAGTTACAAGCCATGAAGATCAATTACAATAAGTCATTGTAATTAATTATTTGATGTATGAACAAAACATGAACAGATAAATTGTAGGAAATTTATAGAATCACTTGATACGATAAAGAACATGTATCATCAATATGTCGATTGTCTTTTGCCTGATTTCTCTGCGTTGAAAACAACCAACCTTAAGCGGTCAAGATGAATTATGTCATAATGATCAATCAACTTTACACTATATCTGGTACAGTTAATTATAAAACTAATTAATTGAAAGTATAACCGATAGTTATCGATGTGATTTGAATGAAATTTACCTTTGTGTTACTAAAGCTTATTTTTACACTCCCTTCGAATGAAAATTAAAACCGTACTTTCAACAAAATGTTTGTTATTAAATAGAATGCTATAGTTTTTATGATAAAATAAAATAATTAATATTATCACTATGTTTATACATTTTTTTCTAGCTATATTTTTTTTTTTATCATGGATGTACGGGTCAACTTGCATGCACCTTGACTAATCCAAGGGTCCTAAAGAACACTCCAGAACATGACCTTGCAGGATTCGAGTCGGTAACCTCTAAAAAGAACTCTCAAAAACCAAAACCTTATTACCAGCTATATTTATCAATTACATATTTCTGTTTTCTTCTTCATAATCTTGTTAATACATAATTTTATGTCATATTAATCAGTTTTTATGGAATATCCAAAACAACAACTTCAAGGATCTGTTTGTTAGCAATTCAATGAGCTTAATGAGACTAATAACTTATTTAGTCAGTTATATATAACTATTTGGTAGTGACTTAATGACATAAAAAATTGCTTATTTCACTAAACTTCTCAAATAGAGCTTTATGCAGAAAGTCAACTTTTTTCTAAACTCACTCCTCTCCCAATTAAAAAACACGCCCTTTCTATTTATTAAAAATCCTCCCAAATTAACAAAAAAACTTTACAATCGTTACAGACAGATTAATATACACAAATCTCTTTATTCATACAAGACTTGATTGAAAACTAACCATACAGTCTCATTAACAAGAGAAGATACATTATTTTTTATTTATTTTCCTTACATACATATCGTATTTGTGACTATCCTACAAAATGGTATAAAGCACATCAACATATTAATAATAAATTAATCTTAAAAATATATATAGTGCTAAGTAGTACATAATTTTATTCCTTAATCTAGAAAACCTGCAGCATTTCTGGCTTTTTATAATGCTCTTCATATATATATATATATATATATATGAGTATGTGTATTAATAATTTTTTTCTTAATTTATATTGTAAATTTAGTTATGTATCGGAGACTTCTTCCTAGCCGGAGTATAATCCATTCCCGTGATGTCTGTATCGTTTGGATAGGGCTCGTTGGCAACATCCTTTCCGTTTTTTGAATTCTCTGACGATAGATTAAAGAAGAAATTCTCTTCGTCGCTTACTGATCCACGAGTGGATTTGATCCTCGGTTTTGGGTCATTTTTATTTCCGTCATTCTTGTGATTCTGTACATGAACAAAATAAATTTATAATTAAAAGAAAAATATGTTTTATTCCATCAACTGTTAAATTTATTTTCCTATGTTTTTGGAAGAAAAAAACCAACCTTAGAAATGGTGGTGGTAGTGCCGGAAGATGCAATTTTTGTCATAAGTTTTCTATTTATTCCTGCATATAAATTTAAAAAAACAACTTTAATAAACACAAAATAATTAGTAAAAGACATTTATGTCATTAATATTGTACAAGTTTTCGACAATTTACGGGCACACGTAATTTATTAAATTGATGGTTACGGAAGCTACAAAATAATTCGGACTTTCTCCAACTAATCATATGTGAATCACTTGAATGAGTGCTAATGAGGTCAAATTTTGAATTTGGTACTAGGGTTTTAAATCATTTGATCAACCCTGACTTGTATTGTGTCAGTGTTTGATCTATTACAATAATTGTATCAAGTCATTCAAATAACATACTTACGTACGTTATTAGAATAGAAAAAAATTAAGAACTTGAGAGAAATGTGTTAGCGCCAACGATCTAAACACGAGGTCTATTTGTGATAAGTGATATCACACGTGTGTAAGCTTGTGTGATCGCTGTGACGAATGGTTTCTTGAAAAATGATCATCGACCGCACACACTGAGGGAAGTGAGTTCAGTGGTGCCTAGGTCGGTGATGTTTGGGGCCGTAGTAGTCTTCATGAATCTTTGGTAACCAGTGGTTGTGATGGGAGTTCTTGGTCACTACTCTATACGATAATCTTCTCTTCTTTATCGTGGTACCTGATGAAAGTTCAACGGTTTTTGCTAGTAATTCATGATCTTGATTGCTTCCGCCTATCGATGAAATCTGTAACAGATGAACAAAAGATCACGAGCTGTATATATAATCACATATTACCACCGAAAAGATGTCCATATACATTGGTGGCAAACAATCATGATTAAGATACCAACCTTGATGAGTTCTTGATGGTTGCTAATCGATAAACTGACCTTTCCCAACCTCATACCTTCATATGATCAACAAGAAGCATATTAATTTAAGTAAAACGATACTTCATGAGATGACCGAAATAACTAATTAAGGCGCTCCTGTGTATTTCAATCCCGAATGCCTTAAGATGAACTGAAAATGGATTTACGATTGCCAAACTAGCGTCCAAAGAACAGTTTACGATAGCGAACATACCTTGAGCTTCAAAGTTATGGAGGCTTAACAGAAGAAAGACTATAAACATCACATGAAACTTCATGCTTTCTGAAGCAAATTAAACAAAGCAGGCTGCAGAACGTAAATTCAAGGTGTTTGACAGATTTTGAACACCCAATGTGAGTAACAAATTGGTGGGTTTCTCACTCTCTAGAATCTTAAGTATGAAGGGGGATCCAGCAACTGAGAATGGTTTGTAAGATTGGCACGATCCAACTTATATATATAGAGAGAGAGATATCTAGACAAGGTCAGGACGACAGGACCCACGTCGGGTTTCCTATTTCTTTAATGGGTTACAAGTTTTGTGATCCCATTAATTGGATATCAAATGAGTTGGGGGGTCTGGAACTGTGGAATGAGGGGACAAAACTGTCCACGCAAAAAGGTAGGGTTTCCATTTTCTTGAACCCTATGATTCATCTCCTCTCGGTGAATACATATTAATAGTTGGAAGATATTGTGAAAAAGTTACTAGTATTAATTTGATGCAAGGGTAAAATATATCAAAGTTTAATGGAGTTTATTTTAACTTTTTAGTTAGTGTAATGATGTGATATATATCTATAGTACCTTATAAACCAGGTTTATCAAAAGTTTTAAAAACAATTTTTAATGTACAAAATACTATACATTGATGCATAAGGTCTTAAAAGTTTTAAAAACAACTCAAAATGTATTAAGTACTGCTACTTTATGCTTTCAGTCTTAAAATCTTTTAATCTACAATTAAAATAACAAATAGTACAAGTTACCGATGTACATTATTACATTTTTTCTTTTCATGTTACCAATATACTTTTGACACATTTCACTCATGTCTTAAGTCTCTCGTACCTCTATGTCTTCTCCCCATCCCACAAGATGAGATTCAAACTGATGTTCACCATTAATTATTAAAAGTTCTCTCATTCATCTCTCATTCAATTGCTCTAGAACTCTCGGTTTTGCTCTCGATCTCTTGATTCTTTGCTCTTGTTGTAAATCGAACACATTTTGGAGTCGTTTAAATATGTTGGATTTTAAATATATTGAATTTTAAACTGTCATACAACTTTTTTCATCGATATACAGTCATTGGAACCATAACTCTTACTTATTCAAATTGTATTAATATGTAAAGACCAAGTATAAATTATATCATCGTTAAATCTTCTCTAATAAAACCAGTAAAACTTCAAAATCGTTAAAATTCACGACTCCCGCCACATTACACGGATATTTTAAAGATATTTTCATTATAAAGATATTTTCATAAGTGTAATAAAATTTTAAAGATATTTTCATTTTGATACTAATTTACTTTGTAATTAAATAAAATATTATGTGACATTCACTTTTTGTTGAATTGACAACTGTTTGTTTGTTTGTTTGTTCCTATTTAAAATTATGGAGTTTGCTGTAGTCCCAATTAGTGTAACGATTTGTTAAGTTACAATATTAAAAATCTCCATTACATTAAACAGAAACCCAAACAAATTTCTTCGAATTTTGATTTATTTTATTTTCTATATCATCTTAACGTCACCTAAAAAATTAAATTTAGTTTCTAAATTAATTAGCAGCATTGAGCTCATTTAAGCGGTTATCAATTAAAATATGTTCTACTAAATAAGAAGATTTGAAAGTTTGTTACAATAACTGATAAGTTTTTTTAACTTTACAGTATTAAATATGAATTAAGACAATTTTTGTTATATTTTAATGTGTTTTGCTTGATATAACAAATACTATTGTGTTTTTTTTAAAAGCAATGATCATTGTCACAGACAAAAAAAAACATGGAATTTTTTGTTTATTTAGAAAGAAAGATATTGGAAAAGAGAGTTGTATTCAACTTTCTGGAGGCCATCTACATGACTTCATTACTTTTTTAAGGTATGATGTCCCCTTAATGAGCTTTCTCAATCTCCATATCATATTAGTTTAATAATCACGTATTATGTATATAACACATACATATATATATATATATATATATATATATATATGCGCACACGTGTGTGTATATGTGTGTGTATATATATATATATATATATATATATATATATATGCCAACTAGTTCTTGTCAACAATGGTCGCCATTTCTTCACATTTTGTTCACTAAAAGAACATTTTGATTATGATCATTTGTCTCATTCCTCTCCTTGTGCAATGATACTAAATTGTGGGCAGCTTTTCATAATGTCCCAAGGTTGCATTAGTTTACAAGTTCTCAACACAAATTCAGTATATAATTCAAAGACAAACATAAAAGCATACATATAATCAAGTTTATCATGAGAGATCAAAACAGGTGGTGGATGTTAAGTTGCATTCATTAGAGAAATGACAACATCGATCTGCTGGATGAATTAATTACTTATAGTAGTACTTAATTGAGAAGACATCAACTAATTAGAAACCCTCAGATATGTTAATTAACAAAGGTGTCGCCATGGGAACCTAAGTTTTTCCTAGCTTGGTTTTGATTATAGATTAGTTAGAAGTCTAAACTGGCTCTAATGCGAACCACACAAACCATCATGTGTTTTTTCATGAAATCAGTACTGAAATATAAACTACATATACGAAATAAAGGCATTGATTTCGTATATATATATATATATATTCACTAGATCACATTTTATATATTTATTAGGGATCGACAGTTATAGACGGTTAAAAACGGTTATAACTGTTAATGGATAAGATTAAAGAACAGTTACAATTGATATCCGGACTCTGAGTCTAAGTGTACCACCCCGTCCTGTGTGGTCGGAGGACGGTGTGTAACAATGGAAAACGAAATAGAAAAGCTAGATAACATACATGGGAATAATAGAGCTATTATAAAATCCATCAAAATAAGAAGACGGGAGGCCCAATTTAAGACGACATAAGTATAATTACAATATTTATAGAACAAAAACTGTACTATCTAAGAGTCGTCTTCAAAATAGTAAAATTTCATAGTTATCAGTCCCGAGATAGTCCCACCTACAATCTTGTACTTGTTGAGGACAAGCAAACTTCGGCTAGCAAATTGCTTAGTAAGCAGATGATTAATATATCAAAGCTAGGAAGTATATAACTAAGTTAATAAAAAAATAATTAAAGTATCAATAATACACCAAAAACCAGAACATAAAGGGTTCAATCGGCAATTTACATGAAATACCCCAACTAAATGTAGGCATGGGAATGAGACCGCCCATTGGAGAATATGGTGTACCCACCCCAACGGGGACGGGATTCCCCGCAAAACCCGGGGATCGGGGATGGGGACGAGGATCCCCGAAATTTAAAAATCGAGGATGGGTCCCCGGCCCACCTCGTCCCCGGATATTAAATATATTATATCTATTTATTATTATATATATATATATATATGTATATATATATATATGTATATATATATATTATATACATTTATTATTAAATATATTATTTATAAATAATTAGATTTAATATTTTTTAAATTTGAAAATATTATTTTGACATTTATTATATATATATATATATATTTTTGAGTTGTCTTACTTTTTTAGATAAAAGAACGATGAAAGTCAAAAGCGTTTGATCAAACAATTACATATGTGATATGATTTTGTTCATATATAAATATTTGATACTTTATAAAAGTAAAATTTGAAAATATGTGAGTTTTAAACATAAAACATTATCGATTGAGTGTGGAATTTAACATATTTGATTTAAAATATGTTATATTAATGGGGGACGAACCCACGATTCCCAAATGAGGATCCCCGTTCCCTATTAGGTACAGGGATGGGGATGTATCATATCACTCCATGCATGCTTAATTCTTTAACCATGTTATTTCTCATACCTAGGTGCCTTGATTTGCCACTAGAAACTTGGCTATATGCCTTAGCCAAGGTGGCGACACTATTACAATGTATACATATCGGTGATATCTGCTTAGCTCACATTGTAATCTCATATATTAAGTTCCTTAACCATTTTGCCTTTTTATCGACAACAACCAAGGCAACAACCTCAGTTTCCACTGTCGGGTTTAATGCAAGTTTTCTTCTTGGAATCCCATGATATGGCACCTCCCCCAAGAAAGAATATCCAACCACTTGTAGAAGAATGATCTTCTATGTTGGTTATCCAACTTGTATCCGAGTTACCTTCTAACCCCGAGGGAAACCCGACATAAGTGAAGCCATAGTTCATAGTTCCCTTTAAATAATTGAATACTCTTTTAGTTGCATGCCAATGGTGATTACTAAGAAAGCTAGTAAAACGACTCAATTTACTTACAACATGGGCAATATCAGGTCAAGTGCTTGTCATTTTATACATCAATCACACAATTACTTTTGAGTATTCAAGTTGTGATATAGCTTCCCCCATATTAAGTATAAGTTTCACACTCGGATCCATGGGAGTGCTTACGGTAGAACAATCTAAGAAATTAAACTTCTTTAACACTTCCTCTACGTAATGAGATTGTGTTATTGAAAATCCCTTGTTCTCTTTGTTGATCCTAATATCTAGGATCACGTCCACCTCCTCCATTTCCTTCATGGAAAATATTGATGACAATAAATCCTTTGTCATATCGACTTGACTTTGGTCGGTGCCAAAGATCGACATCGTCCACATAGAAACTAATGATAACTCCCTTATAACTCCCTTATCAGAGTCATCAAACTTACTATAAGTACACTTATCAACTTGGTTTAATCTAAAACCATTTGACAATACAACCTCATCGAATTTTCGATGCCATTGTTTCATTGCTTGGCTGAGACCATACAACGATTTAATTAATTTACACACCTTGTTTCCGTCTTGTAAGTCACCATTTAAGAATGCAGTTTTTACGTCCATTTCCTGAATATCAAATTATTAATTTCTATAAAACAATTAACAACCTATGGTAGAGATTTTAGCAACCGGAGCATATGTATTAAAATAATCTATACCCTCCTTTTACGCAAACCCTTGGATCACCAATCGAGCCTTGAATTTGTCGATGGTTCCATCAACCTTCATATTTTTCTTAAAGATCCATTTGCAACCCAACGGTTTGCATTTCGGTGGCAAATTACTCAAGACCCACATATCGTTGCCCGTAATGGAGTCTATTTCTTCGTTAATTGCCTCTTTCCAAAAGGCAACGTCTTGAGAGCTCCTAGCCTCTTTATAGGTCCTATGATCATGTTCAATGTTGTAGCAATAAGAGAATTGAGGTCCAATTTCATATCTTGATCCTTCAATCAAATAAAGTTGAAAATTGGGACCAAAAGACTTCTCTATTCTATTCTATTTGCTTCTTTGAAGCCCAGGTGTTTCTTTAGGAACCTCAATTTTGCCATCCCCATGGTTAGTTCCACTTGGCTAGAACTAAATCCTTTGGTCTAGGTAACGAGTAAATCGGTTTTCATAAAAAATAACATCTTAAAATTCTATCACGTTAATAAACAACTGAATCATTAGGTTATATTACATAGAATCCATATGCCTTAGAGTGTTCGACATAACCAATGAAGATGCAATCAATACCTCGTTCATCTAAGGTTCTTTTCTTGGGTTTGGATAATATCACAACTGCCTGAGACCCCAAACTCATAGATATTCCAAGTTTAGGGTTTTCTTATACCAAAGTTGCTATGGGGTGACTTTGTTCCTTTTATTTGGAACATAGTTCAACAAGTAACAAGCCATTAACATTGTCTCTCCTAAAAACATGTCATTTAGATCGGAATAAGATAACATAGAGTTTATCATCTCTTTAATACTCTATTTTTACTTTCTTCCACACTGTCTCGTTGTGGTGTATATAGCCTCGTGGTCTCATGGATGAACCCTACTAATTGAAAGTATAAGGGATAAAAATACTCACCACCTCTACCGATGCTTAATTGTTTAATGCTTTGCTTTTTGTATGTACTAGAAACACGTAACAAAACCATCTACTATCCTTGTACATATGACACGTGGTACCTGAGTCTATCCATCAGCACACATTCTCATCCTACACATAAAATGCATCTACAATTAGTGGAACATAATTTGAGACATAATTATTACCAAAGTTCGAAAATGGACCTTGGTTCGGGGTTTGGTCTTTCGACCTTTGTCCCTACCTAATCGTGCTTGATCCGTTCTTCCCTTTACCAACTCGACAATCCCGTTTGAAGTGACCGGATGAAAAGCACAAAAATCATACAAATCTGATTATGATTTTCAAGAATTTAGAGTAAGATGAAGATTAGAGAGAAAATGATCACCAAATCTTTCTTTGAATTTCTTGAGAGAATAAATACAGAATGATTACTGAAAAGTTAATAACAAATTACAAACCTAATGACTATTTATACTAAGGAAAACATTAACCTAACTATTACAAAGCTTATTAAAAGGAGAACTTGAATACAACAATAACGCACATACTTGAACCCAACATTCTCCCCCTTTGGATTCAAGTTCGAACTCTCGTAAATCTTGTCTTTCTGAGTCCGAGTAGTTTCTCCAGCCTCCTTAGTGAATTCCGATATTGAATCTTTTCTTCAAGCAAATTCAAGGCATTGATCAACAAGTATCTATCTTTTGAGCTCATCCTCTCCGACTCCACAGCTTTATCATTGTTTACTCTCCTCGTGTCAAGTGCCCGTTTCACCAGTCTAATAGCACCATCAGAAAATTTGTTTAGCTCGCTGAATCTCATAAACTTCTTTACTTGATGCTCAGCAAAGTATATCACTCCGAACTCTGGTTGTTCAAGAATCAAGTAAACTGGATAGGCATCAATGTCTTCTAACTCTTGATCAGGTCTCTTCAAATTGATGATTCTTTGACTATCTTCAAGACCCATTTGAACATCAATAGCCATAGCCACCTTTACATGACTCCGCATAAACCTTTTAATTGCACTAAGGGCAACAAGAGCTCCATCCTTTCTATTTGTCATGTTTCGGATTTCATGATACATATACTCCAGATCTTCTAAATATAAGTTTGAGAAGTCAGCTTCGCTAAATCTCCATACATTTCCATCTTGTTGTGTCATTGTGAAAACATGATACCAGACTCTGAGAAGTCTTTGAACATCAATCTGTTTGATTGACATAACTCGATGTTTGGTTCTAACTTCACTGATCGGGAGACGTTTGACTTTGAGGAAGTGCTTATATTCCAGACGATAATCTTTGGTTTCCTTGTAGATACCAAGGATCTTGTCAACACTTAGAGCTTTTCGGTGCCGGAGGAAGATGCCAAAATAGATGTCTTCGAGGTAAGGCTCTCTTATCCTTGCCCTGTCATATCCTGGAACATTAGCTCGAATCTCAAAAAGGCACATAATTCTTTGTAAAGATCTCGGTCGGATCAAAATGCTCTCTGGGAGTATCGGATGCACCGGCTTCAACTGTATTGGATGGTTCCGGCAATGTCTGACGATCACCCTGAAATGGGAATACTGGGTCTTCATCATTGATGTCAGCTTCAAAGTCAAAGTATAGCCCATATGACTCGTCAATATTGTCAATATCCTCTCCATAATCTTGTTCTCCACCCAGCACAATAGCAAAAACGTCATTAAATCCGACATTGGCAGACAAATCCAATAACAGCCTTGTTCCTACTGTGGAGTCCGCCGGTTTTTCAACCATTGGCTCGATCGATGGATTTGTCTCCAACACTTCATCATCTTCAACAATAATTGCCTCAATGATTCTTTCCCTTGTTGACTCCGGGACATAACCTTCTTTATGAATGTCTTGAGTAGTTGGCTCTCTTTCCACACTTAGAGCTTGAGCAGACGACTCAGCCACCCTTTGTCTGTTCCTCTCCCCTTCATGATGATCTGGATCATCCGGGTCATCATGCCTTCTTTTGAGTGAGGTGGCCTGAGCTCAGCAAGTCTCTTCCGAGGTAGATACCCGTTCAAAGAGGGCATCAAATGAACTTTGAAGGTTTTGAGTGGTGGATGTAATTAACTTACTGACTTTAGAGAAGTCAGAAGCAACCACATCCTAAAATGCCAAAAACTCTGAGGCTCTAACAACTGGATTTTCATCACTATGTTGTCGCAGGAGCCCAACCAAATCTGCATCTTCTGCATCGGGATTTTGAGATGCCATCAATTTAGCATATAGCAGGGATTTGAGTTCGTCACCGATTGCTCTTGTACCGTTGGAGGCTCAGGTACAGGCGGTGGTGATGGCGCAGATGGTTGTTCTTCTTCTACTTGTTCCTTCCCCTTCAATAATCTTTCAAACTTGCAATTTGAGCATCCATATTTTATTGAACAGCCTTTAGGGCGCCGTCCAGGTATTCCTTTGACACAAAGTCTAGTAAATTAACACCTGGATCACTTAGATTACCAGTTGAGACAACAGTTGAGTAAACTGTTGTACCTACGTTCAGTGTTGGCATAGAGATAGCACTGGCAGGACTTCTGACCGGTCCTTGTGGGAGGACAAATCATTCCAGCGAGTTCACTAAGAACCGCAGTAGGAGCAACATATGCTCGAGACTCATGTGTACCTATGTGTATCGGCTCTAGACTCAAGGTGCACAGAATCGAAGTCGTAGGCTGGGACAGCGGCCTAGTTGTTTCAATAACTACCTTTTTCAAGTGAGAAGTAGATAACATATGTGCTAAATCCCCGTGTTGAAATGAAACAGATGGTTGTTGAGAACCAGTTGAGTGGTCAGGTTGGGAGTGCAAATGCATAGCTGGGCTAGCTATGTCTTGTTCAATACCAACATTCAACGAATGAATGTCGATAGCAGATGTGGGTGCCCGGCTATGTGTATCCACTGGGATAGGAGCTTGATATTGATTTTGTGCTCCGCTCTCACACTCACCATATTTTCTCCTTCCTTTTCACTCAACCTCTTAGTATTTTCTACTTCATCTCCCTCATCTTCTTCTCCTATTGAAACATCTTGTAGAATATGATCATATTCGTCATATGTAACTCCAAATTCATCAACATGAACGATAATGAATGCAGACTTGAACAAGTCTGTGGAGCATCAAATTCTGGAAAGATATCGTCAATATTATCCACCACTGCTCCAAGTTGAATGTTCTGTGAAAGCATCGGTTGAGCAGGGTTGTCAGCATCATCATCATCATCATTATCATTATCATCATCATTATCACCCAGAGCTGCCTGATTATCGGATTCAGTATCTTCCGGACTTGATGAAGTTGAGGAAGTATGATCAGATGAAGTACTGTGCTGATCAGAGGCTCCCCGCTCCTGTTCACCCCTCTCCATTACATTTTCCCTCATCTCACTGCCCTGTTCAGGTAACCCGTGTTCCTGAACTCTCTCACCTACAGCTAACACCTCTCTCTCAGCTGAGGCATGGGGTGATCCTGGGGTAAGTTAAACCGGTTCTGGCTGAACTATAGGATCTATAACTCTCGTATAATCTATAACACACTGAGCCCTCTGATCAGCTAAGGAAAATAGCTCTGGTGGAATCTCCATGATTGAATCCAAGTCTTCAACTTCGATATGCTGCTGAATTCTTGTCATGACGAACGTTGGCCCCATTTCACTATTAGCTCTGGCCGGGATATCTTCATTAGAGTTCATCATTGCCTTTATGAACAGTTGTAGAAATCTCTGAAAGACACAAATTTTCTGGCTTTCGAAGGAAATCTCTTTACATTAACGAGTTCAACCACTTCATTCCATATGACGAGGGCATAGTCATAGTTGCGTGAAAAGACTATCCCATGAAAGAATTTCAGGAATGAACTGTTGCATGTGTCGATTCCCGCAGTCTTGGAAGTCAGGCATCTGTTTAGGATTGAGAATAGCAAATGCCAGATCGACGGTAGGAAACGCCGTTTGAATTGAGACGGGTTAGTCAACTTTTGCGAGTATCCTAACCGTTGATGTCACGGCAAAGTTGGTCATCTGTAACAAATGGCTCATGTCCTGTGGAGCCTGGTCCGGGAAGACGTAGAATTCTTCTCAATCTTTTTAATGTCAGTCAGCTGACATATTCATCTACAGCTCCTTCGAAGTAAAGGGTTTCTCCATCTTTGGCCAGTGTTAAAGTACTCCAGAATTGCTGTAAATACACCATAAGAACTGGTGTGTGGGCAAAAAAGGAGTAAGAAATTGGATGTCCTCTCAAGTTTTCTGGGATAATCTGGTATTCGACTGGCATTTCAAAACTGAAAGAATGGTTATTGGGTTTTATATCTAGGTATTGGCACTGTGGGAAAAATGTTTCTGCAGGTATAGCTTCGTTAAGAGGCTGATGAGGGTTTGGGATATTGTTAGATCTGACAGAGGGAATATGAGATTCCTCGTCAGACTGATGTTGAATTTCCTCCATTTACCTGTAAAATATCTGAAAATATTAGAACCCGAATTATTCATACAATGCAAATACCTCTAATCAAAGTAAAGAAAAAAAAATTAAGACTAAAACTCTTTGTATTAGAGTCGATTTATTATGATTAGTCTCTTTTTAGTGTCAAACAGATTATAGTCCAAATCAGATTCAAAAAATTATTAGATTCAAAATTATTGAAGAACACAGTCCAAATATTCATTATTGTCCAAATAAACGTTATAGTCAAGTAATGATATTCGATAATAGATGAAACAAATGTAAACCTTAGAATAGAAACGAGATGAAACAGATTAAGATTTGAAGTTCTTGAGCGATTTAACAGGAAGGATCGACCGGAGACGATGATGAACAGTGAATTGAGAGTGAAAGTAAAAAATGAAAAAGTAAAAATGAAACGAATATTTATAGTCAAAGTCAAAACCCGTTCAAATTCTAAACCGCTCAAGGCTTATCCGGATTAAGATAAACCGGACAAGAGGTGTCCGATTTAGAGAATAAGAATCATCTAAGTGATAATCCGGACATTAAATCTCTCAAGGCATAGGCGGTTTAGAAGAACACCGGTCAAGACTCATCCGGTTTAAGAATAAACCGCTCAAGAGACGATCGATTTAGAGATAAATCGCACAACGAAGGAACTAAATCGCTCAAGGCATAGAATTAAATCGCTCAACAAATAAACGATTTAAGGACTTGAAAAGCACAAATGAGACAAGCGATTTAGGAATCCGGTCAAATCATCCAAGCGATTTACAAATCCGCTCAATCCCTTGTAAAACATATCTAACCTTA
Source organism: Cynara cardunculus var. scolymus (assembly GCF_001531365.2). NCBI lineage: Eukaryota > Viridiplantae > Streptophyta > Magnoliopsida > Asterales > Asteraceae > Cynara > Cynara cardunculus. The sequence goes on from NC_037535.1 coordinate 5,356,884, forward strand.
TCCGGATAAGAGTTTATCATATAGCCTTTTGTCCGKATTAGTCTAAATCGAACAAATGTTGTCAGGATTTGTAATAAATCGGACAAGTGTTGTTCGGATTAGTCTAAATCGGCCAAACACTTATATTTTTAAACTCTACATCTTTCAAATTAGATAATGTTTAAAATACCTCTAAGAAAAATTTAAACACTGTTAGTCCAAAACAGATAAATCACTCCCCCTCAAAATATGATCAGATAAAGAAAATAGATAAAAATCCACACTCCCCCTCAAATATAGATTCCCACGAGCAAGAAATTTAAAATTAGATAGAAAAAATTGAAACATTGACTTGTATTAAAAAATACAGATATTTGAATTAAATACAATTTAATAAATTGAACTGTTTTTAATAAAAATTCATGTTTTCAAATTAAGCATACCTAACTTAGATACAAGAAAGCTAAAGCGTTTTTGATCTAAAGCTTTCGTAAATAAGTCAGCTAATTGAAATTCTGTATTTACAAAATACTGTGGGAGAGCAATACAAGCGTCGTGCTGCTAGGCGAAGCAGTAGAATTATCCGCTCCGCACTTGGCTACCCAGCGTTTACCGTGGGCACGATAACTGGTACTGTAGCCACGTGCTCTAATCCTCTGAGCTACAGGCCCCACTCCGTCTGCCACTTTGAGGTTCCCTATGAAATGAGGCATGGAAGGGAGCCACTACGAAGAAGTTCCGGGAGCCACCGGTTCAGGTACAAGATACTATCATTACCGCCTGGACAATTAGACATCCAATCCGTAATCGCAACGACCGTTCAATGGTTCCTTTTTCTACATGATATTTAATGAAATGATACTGGATATCTATACGCTTGGTTTTTGTGTGTTGAACAGGATTACAAGAAATAGCTATTGCGCTTTTAGAATCACAATAAATGGGAATTTTATTAAAATAGAACTCGTAGTCTCTGAGCTGTGTCTGCATCCATAAAACTTGAAAACAGCAGCTTGCAGCAGCTACATATTCTGCTTCGGCAGTAGATATGGATATGCAGTTCTGTTTCTTTGATGCCTAGCTGACTAACTTGTCTCCCAAAAACTATAGATGTCCTGATGTACTTTTCCTGTCCAACATACAGCCTGCATAGTCTGCATCTGAGTAAGCTTTCAGTTCAAGACTAATACCCTTGGGATACCAGAGTCCAAAATTAGCAGTCCCTTTGAGATAACGGAAAATGCGCTTAACGACACTTAAATGAGACTCCTTTGGATTAGCCTGATATCTGACACAAAGATGTGTTGAAAACATAATATCAGGTCTACAAGATGTCAAATACATTAAAGAACCTATCATKCCTCGRTATGTTTTCTGATCTACAGCTTTTCCAGACGGATCAGCATGTAGTTTCGTTCCATAAGCCATAGGTGTTTTTATAGATGAACAGTTTTCTAAATTAAATTTTTCAGAATATCAAAAATATATTTTGTTTGACAGATAAAGATACCCGAAGATAATTGTTTTACTTGAAGACCTAAAAAGAAATTCATCTCACCCATCATGCTCATTTAAAAACGCGAAACCATTAAGGCGGAAAAGTTTTTGCAGTATTTTGGGTTTGTAGATCCAAATATTATGTCGTCTACGTAAATTTGTATCAATATAATATCCGAATTTTCCTTTTTAATGAAAAGGGTTGTGTCAATATTACCTTTCGAGAAGGCTGATTTTACCAGAAAATCTGATAAGATGTCATACCAGGCTCTCGGAGCTTGTTTAAGGCCATAAAGAGCTCTATCGAGGATGTAAACATGATCCGGCTTTGACTGATCAATAAAACCCTCCGGTTGAGCAACGTAGACTTCTTCCTTGAGAAGACCATACATAAATGTTGTTTTGACATCAATTGGTACACTGTGAAGTTCTTGTGTGTTGCGTACGCCAAAAACATTCGTATTGCTTCAATCCTTCCTACCGGGGCAAAAGTTTCGTCATAGTAAACGCCTTCTTGTTGATTGTATCCTTTAGCAACGAGTCGAGCCTTATTTCTAACCACAACGCCATCTTCGTCCTTTTTGTTTTTGAATACTCATTTTGTACCAATAATCGTCTTGATGTTGGGACGAGGTACCAATCTCCAAACTTTGAGAGCTTCAAACTGGTTCAGCTTCTCTTGAATTGCTAGTATCCAATCCGGATCAGCTAAGGCTTCGGATACCTTAGTTGGTTCTATGTTACTAAAAAACATGGAGTATAAACACTCATTAGCTATCGCAGACCATGTACGAATAGGTGCTGATGGATCACCAATAACTTGATGTAATGGGTGATTTTTGGTCCACTTCTTGCTATGAGGTAGGGGAATGTAGGAGCTTTGATATGAGTTTTGATCAGTGTAAGTACTTGGGGAGTTTATTGGAATAGGTTCAGGTGAAGGTTCAACATTTGAAATTGGAATAGGTTGAATATCTGGCTGAGGTAGAATATTTTCATCTTGTATGACCGACACCTCTTGGACTTCAGAGTTTTCACCCTCTTCACGCTGAACTTGACCGTTAGGAGTTTCCATCTCTATTTCTTCATCAATCGCGTATGTTTCTTCTTCTGTTTCAGTTACCGACACATCAGAAGATGGACCAGATAACTATTGTTCGCTCTGAACATTCCTAGACAAATCATTAGACTGATTAGACTTATTTTCAAAATATTCTTCATAAAAGTTCTCAAATAACGAATCTAAATCAGCTTTATCAGAATTAGAAGATTCTGGTTGATCAACTTTCAGCGTAGTATTAATTATCAGCCCAAGTCCTGAACTGAATTGTTCAGAAGCCACATCAATGACTTCATCAAAGGAGACATTTCTCATTGATGATTTTGGTTCTCTTGTTGTAAACCCTATACGCAGCAGATGTCTTAGAATAGCCAACAAAAGACCGCTTCATCAGCTTTAGCAACGAACTTCCTTCTGTCCTCTTTGTCATTTAAAATAAAGCACCTGCAACCAAAAACTCGAAAGAATTTGATATTAGGTATTCTTTTATTTATTATTTCATACGGAGTTTTTCCAAACCTTTTGTGAACGAGGGATCGGTTCTGAGTAAAACAAGCAGTAGCCATTGCTTCAGCCCATAAAAATAAAGGAAGTTTTGAACATGTAAGAAGTGTACGCACCGCTTCCACCAATGTTCTATTCTTTCGCTCAACGACACCATTCTGTTGCGTTGTCCGGGCTGCCGAAAACGTGTGTGTAATGCCGATGGATTTGAGGAATGAACCAAGTGTATTGTTCTTGAATTCAGTTCCGTTATCAGTTCTGATTTTCTGAACTGGTAATTGCAGATTGTTTCGGACTGTCTTCTAGAATGAGATTATTGTCTCGGCCGCTTCATCCTTTGATCGCAGAAAATGAATCCAGGTATATCTCGAATAATCATCTACTATGACCAACACATACTTCTTTCCATTGATGTTTTGGACTCGCATAGGACCGCAGAGATCCATATGGAGTAAGTGTAGAGGACGTTTGGTGTTGAACTTTGTCTTCAGCTTATGTGAAGCTTTCTTCAGTTTGCTCATCTCACATGCGCCGCATACATGGTCTTTATGAAACTTTAGGTCTGAGATGCCTTTAACCAAGTTGTCACATACCAACTTGTTCAGATATTTGAAATTCAAATGCGAAAGACGCCGATGCCATAGCAAATTCTGCTTCAAGGATGCCTTGGATATCAAGCAGACGTCAGTATCTACTTGTGTGTTGGATTGGTCAATCGTGTAAAGATTTGATCTTCTGATTCCAGCTAGAAGCTCCTTACCATCAATAGTTCGGATGCTGCACTAGTTAGCTTTAAATCATACTTCTAAATTCTTATCACAAAATTGACCTATGTTAAACAGATTATGTCCAAGTCTTTCGACATACGACACTTTCTTAATCATTAAATTCCCAAAAATTACATCACTGTATCCAAGGATAGGTGCGTATTGATCGTTTCCAAACCTTACCGTACATCCAAAAGATTCAACATAGTTATATAATAATTCTTTTCTACCAGTCATGTGCTTAGAACATCCGGAGTCTAAGAACCACACATGCCGGTTAACCTGCAAAAGTGAATCAATTTGGTTTTGGTACCCATTTTAGTTTTGGTCCTTTAAGCGCAGTTATCGTTGGTGGTATATTGTAAGTATCGAACCAATGTTCTTTAATATGAAATTTCTTAGATAAAGCAGTAAAAGCAGAATGAATGAAATGATAAGGCTTAAAAGAAGTAAAAGACTTAAGTAATTCGTTCAATCCACACGCAGAACAATTATTTTTACCATTTCTAATATCAAACAATTCATCAACTGAATATATTTTTACAGAATTATTCAATATAGAATCATTTAATGCAAACTTAGTACAATTATTCTTCTTCTATCGAGTTGAAGATTTTTCTTCTTCTTTTACTCTCCAAACCTTCTTAAACTTCAATGCTTTATCTGAAACAGGAAAAATAAAATCATCAGATTTAAATGAATGATGAACTTTTTGTTTAATTTTCTTTGTAAGCTTCTTCTGTTTCCTTGAATTCTTTTTATAATACAAATCCTCGGAAACAGGTTTTTCATTAAAATTCTTTTCAAAATCTGAAGCTAAATCAGAATCCTCAGTCATATTATTTTTAACAAGAAAATCTTCATGACTAGGTAATTTCTTAGAAATATCAAATTGATCAATTTCATTATCCAAACAAACATCTGAATTCAAGATATTTGAAAAATTAATTTCTTCATTTAAAAATTTATGGCACGAAAAATACTCAGACTCAACATGTTTCGTTTTTGCTTTAGAATTTTGTAAATCTTCAATTTTATTTAAAAATTCTTGTTTTTGTTTATTAAATGAAAACCGTTCTTCATTTAAAATCGTTTCCAGCTGAACCATTTGTTTTTCTAAAATTAAGGTAGGAGCATAAAACAATTGTTCAACAGGTTTTGATTCAAACTTTGCTTTGGAATAACTATGAAAATAATCTGTTGAAAGTACAGAGTTTTGATTTTTATAGCTGTCATTTAAGTTTGTATAATCAAACGGAACCTGCATTTTGTCTTTTCTTTGTCGATTAAAATCTTCTCGTTGTTCAACTTCATCAGAAGATTTTGTAAATTTTATTGAAAACTCGGGTCTACAATCAAGATATTCAAATTTGTATAGAGTCGGGGCATAATATAAAACTTTTCCTAAAAAAAATTGGATTTTCGTATCCCAACCCTTCCCGAGGGTTAAAAAATCTTGTCTCAGTTGGTTTGTTCAGAAAAATAGTTTGATCAGTTTGCCCTCTTTTATATAACACTTCTACTTTAGACTTCAGTTTTTCATTTAAATGAATTATTTGAAGTTCAAACTTACGTATTTTAACCATTAGTTCTTCATTTACCAATTCTAACGATTTATATCGTTCATTGGAATCAGATAATTCGGCTTTTAAGATATTGGAATTTTCATTAAATGATTTGGATTCAGATAACAAAGATTTAGCCTAGTCCAAGTTTCCAGCATTTTCATCAAATAATTTGATGTATTTTTCTTTTTGCGTTTTTAATTCTTTTTCAAAATTATTTGAACGCATTTTTTCTGTTTTTAATTCATGCTGGAAAGATTGGAGTTTAAGCATCATCTTTTACATCTGTTTTATGCATGATTGCTCCAATACCTCTTCTTCCATTTCCGCACTCTGTTCTTCTCCTTCATCTGAAGAACAATTTTTAGATCTAGCCATCAAGCAAACATATGCAACAGCTTCATCTTCTTTCTCTTCATCAGTTAGGTTTAACCAATGATCATCTTCTGCCATGAGTGCTTTCCCCGCATCTCGTTGTTTAGAGAGAAGAAGTTTGTTTTTGTAGTAGTCGGTATTTCGAGTTACTGGCTTTCTACAGTTTACAGCAAAGTGGTCTAGCTTGCCACAGTTATAGCACTTTGTATGCTCGTCAGCTACGCCTTTAACAAACTTCTTCTTCTCTTCCGGCTTTTTCTCATACTTCTTCTCGAATCTGTTTTCTTCATATTTCTTCTTCTTGCCGAATTTATTTTTAAATTCATATTTTGAGCCGGACGAGAATCTTTGATTGTTCGAGTGCGACCGTTTCTGAAATTTATTTTGGAATGCTTTAGTCAGCATCGCCATGGCATGTTTTATTTCAGACATTTCAAAGTCCGAATCTAAGCTGTTACTTTCTTCATCTGCAGATTCACTTGATTGGCTTATTTCCTTTATTTGCTTCCCAAATCTGCTCTTTGCTTTCTTTTCAGACACGAAAGCTAAAGGATCAACAACTTCCTTCTCTTTCTTCTTCTTGGAATCTCGGATCTCCAAAACTTTTTCCTCGTTTTGCTTTAGAGTTTCATAAACTTCATGTACGTCAATATCAGATAATGATTTGTTGAATTTGATATGATTAGCATAAGGTTTCCACTCTAGTTGAAGATTTCCGAGGAATTTAACATTTATCTCTATAACAGTTTTAGAGATTTCGTTATTGGTCAGCTCATTTAGCAGTCTGGTAAGCCTATCATAGACATCATCAAGGCTCTCACCATCTTTAGCCTTAAATTCTTCATAGGCAGATATGCAATTAGTAATCTTCAATTAAGTTCCCACTTTGGAACCCATCGTCATCTTTTCAATCTGAACCTACATGATGTGACCAGATGATTTATGGTTGTCAATACTGGTATAGATATCGTTGGTTAGTGCTTGCATCATGTAGGACTTACATAGTACATCAGCATGGGCTCTCTCCTTTTCTTGTGCAGTATATCTGAACTTTTCCTTGATGACTCTTTGAGCAGGTCTGCCTTCCTTTGGAACAGCAGGTGTCTCTCTATAGAACACAACAAGACCTTCCATCAAGGATTCCATAATAAGATCACCTTCTTTCATTCTCTCTATAAAGTTGAGGAATCTATCTCTCCATTGATTATAGTCTGCCCTAAACAGCACTGGTGGCTTGGTGTCAATACCAATAGCCATTGCTTCTCTTGAACTCATTTTATCAGTTATGTATGATGTAGGATCAACTGCAGTTCAAAATTTGTATTAAAGGATTAGAATTCAAAAATATATCAGATAAATCTCAAACAAGAATTTGCACACATTCAAGACTTAGAAAAATTTAAGCACACAAGCTTATCCGGATTAGAAATCTGATCAAGCTTATTCGGATTAGAAGTCCGAACGAAGAAGATAGACTTGAACTTCTAACAAACACAAGTTATTTGGATTAGATATCCGGACAACAAAGAGCTATAAATCGCACACTTATCACGTAATCCGGAAGAGAAATCCGGTGAATTTCAACACTTAGTCAAAATTTAAGCAATTAAGGATTTTCAATACGGACAAGGCAAAATTCAATACGGACAAGGCACAAAATTCAATACGGATGAAAAATCTTAAATCGGATGTTTTTAGCACTTAGTCAAATTTGCAAAAAGAAATCCGGACGTAAAAAGTCAACAAGTCAAGGTCAACTAAGTCAACTAGTCAAAGTACGATCAAGTCCGCTTAAAATTCAAATCGCTCAAATAGTCAGAGAATAAACCGCTCACAAATGAAAGTCAAAGTCCGATCAATAAATCGATCAAGAAGTCAAGGTCAAAGTACGATCAACAAACAGTTCAACAAGTCAAAATCCGCTCAATACTATACTTAAATCACTCACCAAATCGCTCAGGTTACAACCGGACTTCGAATAAATCGCACAATTCACAAAATAAATCTCACAATACACAAACGACTTACCAATCGGATTAACCTAAATCGCTTACTAAATCGAACAAGACACCAACGATTTACCTTTAATCCGATTAAGACTTACCCGGTTTAACCTAATCCGAACAAAATCAATTCACAAATATTACAAGTCTTAAATCGTACAAGCTATCAGCGATTTACACTTAAATCGATTAAGAGTTATCCGGACTAGTATTCAAGCAAAAACACAATTTTAACACTTTTTCACCAAAAAATGGATCAAAACTTGAAAAAAATATGAGTTTTTTAAGAACATAAACAGATTTCTAAAACTCCAAATTCGATCAAAAATGTATTAAAACTTGTTTAAAATCAAAATTAATGTGAATCAAAGTTGTTCTATATGAAATTGCGAATTCAGTAGTATATAATTTATCAATTAACAGTCAAAATCCAAGCGATTTAAGCCCAAAATTCGATTCTGGACCGAAGAACTCGATGAACAGATGAAGAACAGCAAGAACACAGATAAATTAATCCTCTAAATTCGTGCAAAATCTCGATAAAATTGTTTAATCCTCTAAACAAATTGCTGCAACTTGCTCTGATATCAATTGAAAAGCCCAAAAATCATACAAATCTGATTATGATCTTCAAGAATTTAGTGTAAGATGAAGATGAAGATTAGAGAGAAAATGATCACCAAATCTTTCTTTAAATTTCTTGAGAGAATGATTACTGAAAAGTTAATAACAAATTACAAAGCTAATGACTATTTATACTAAGGAAAGCATTAACCTAACTATTACAAAGCATATTAAAAGGAGAACTTGAATACAACAATAACGCACATACTTGAACCCAACACCGGATGTTCGACAAATGTAACAAGTCATTTTTGACTTTTTGTTGACACCTTTCTTGAAATTATTGAATTTTTGTTTCTTTCTTTAACTTTTTGTTTGTGTTCTTTCCATCCTCCACCATGTTAATGTTGAAAGGTCTAGGAACATCCTTCTCCTTGGGTTTGACACTTTCTTGCGCCCTTAGAGAACCTCTATGCGCAAATGGCTACCCAATTGAACCAAGGATAGTTCCTTCTTCTTATGTTCTAACATGTCTTTGAAATCCTTCCACAAGGGAGGTAACTTATCAATTATACTCAACACATATATTGATTCATCTATTTTTATATTACGTTGAGTGAATTGTCCAAGTATTCGATGGAGTTCATTGTATTGTTTCATCAGTGCCTTGAATCAATCATCTTGTAATTATTAAAATTACTCACAAGGAACTTCTTGCTAGAAGCATCATCTGCCATGTATTTTGATTCAAGGGAATCCCATAGTCCTTTAAAGGATTCAACATTTTCATATACATCAAAGAGTGCATCAGATATGCCATTCAAAATATGACCTCTCCAGGTGTATTCATCATTCTCTCACTTGCTCTTGCATCGTGTCATTTTTTTTGGAATTTCTCTGGCTTTCTAAATTTGGATGTCATATCTCGAACATACTCTGCTCCCAAACCCATGGTAACCACACATAAAATAAGTATTTGAATGTTGGGAAACTGGGTCTGTGGTTATACAATGCTTGATTAAGTATCTAAATCGTGTATTGGAAAACACTTTCCAAATACCATATTTCGCCCCTACTATGCCTTGGGTTTTCATGAAATCAGTATGAGGATAATTTAGAAACCACATACTTGCAATAAGGCATCAAATGACGTGTTATGTATTTATATGAGAGATTGACGGTTACAGACGGTTAAGAACAGTTATAACCGTTAATGGATAAAATTAAAAAAAACAATTACAAGTGGTATCCTAAATCTGAGTCTAAGTTTGGTCAAAGCCTAACTCTGACTCCAAAGAGTCTAAGTCTGACTCCAAAGAGTCTAACTCTAAATGCAAAGATCAAATTTTTAGACTTAGTCAATTTCCTTAAGATCAGAAAATTTGATTCTATGTTTCTATAGATCAGATCTCTGACTGTTCTAACTCAGATTTACACATAGAGTTTTTTGTGATGACTCAAAACTCTGATCAAGAGGATCAGATCTTTGATTCCACAACCTATACTTATACTTAGTGAAATTTCCACTGAGTTCAAGACCCATTCAAGGACGCTTCCAAACGTTTGAAAATCAATCCAGATCCTCATGAAACACAAAATTCTAATTTTAACTCTTCTAAAATCAATAAACCTTAAACGATCTCAAGGAAATCAGTATTAACACCAAAATGGTCAATAACATTAAAATCACCAACATTTAATCTAGTTTTAAAAGATTGTTTGTAATGAATTTAAATAATATATATTGTTTAAAGTTATTTAAAGGCTAAAGGAGTTATGCAATGAATAAACATGAATAAGAAAGATAAAACTATTCACAAGGATATGAAACAACTGGATGTGAATATTCTAAATTTCATGTCAATTGTTTCGGAATTTGAAGATATTTATACCTCTCATTGTCTTTTATTAACTTCTTATTATTGTTATAGATTACTATTAGTAGTTTGATTTTAAGCTATATAGTAACAAATAATAGTGAAAATCATCAAGAATCATCCTCAAATGTTATGTTCTTTTTATTAGAACTTGTAACTGATACATGTTGAGCTATGAATTAATATGAAACGAATATTTTGACTTTTTTGACCCTTTCGACTAATCACATTAATGAAATCAGTTGCTAAATTGGCACAACATATATGATAATCAAAGTTTACTTAACCAAACCAAAATATATAACAAATAACAAGAATGTGAATCCACTGATATCATCGATTCATGAACATCCTTATACCACTATTCTTCTACACTTTGGGAAAAACAAGGTTTAATGATATCATAGTTATTGTCGTTTTCGTCAAATAAATGAACCCTAACAACTATAGTACATAGACCTCACCTCAATCTTAGTCATTGTACCAACAAATCCTTGTCTAATTAATATCCAGGAAAAAACGATTGTTGTTGATAAGGAGATTTATGGTGGAGTTGAGAAAATAGGAGAAAAACGATTGTTGTTTATAAGGAGATTTATCTATGGTGGAGTTGAGAAAATGGGTTTTGATGACTTGATTATTGCGACAAAGAAAATTGTTATTGCCACATCAAGTAGATTTGAGCCATTTTTTAATATATGTATTTCTATAATAAGTTGGGTTCTTAATACACCCCCAAAAACCCATATGTTGTTGATTTATTTATAAGTCAAACTCACTAAAAAGCCGCAACCATAAGAACCCAACTTTTATAAAAATTCACTCACAAAGACACTATTTAACGGAAGATTTTTGCCTACAAACTATTACCTAAAAAATCTGTCACTAATGGGTGATTCATCACAAGACTATCACAAAAGTTGATGGGTAATTCAAATAAGTGACATATTACCTAGGGCTTCTCTGGATGATCCGTTAGTATTTTCTTGAAAACATCATATTCTACTGAACTATTGGTATTTTCTAAATGATTTATCATTAATTACTAATAAAAAATTTCGTAAGTAATTTTTATAGATAAATATAACTCGTTAGAAACACAATACAAGGACACATTTTGTTGAAGGTTCAAAAAATAAACATAATAGTTAAAAACACCTAACCATATAGACTAGAATGACTTCAAAATATAATATAAAGTTTTGAAATTAGGATACAAACGGAGTGAACATGATACAGAAGATGGTACGCAGTCACCTGTAGCTGATGTGGAAGCATTTTAACATGTTGTAGTCTCACATAGAGGTTCAAATAGAGGCCACGTATGCAAATATCAGCAAGACATGGGAGTTGACAAGTCCAAACCCTAACACATAATATATTTATTTTTCTCATTTTGTTATCTATACTATATTATAAAGCGTTTGACAAAAACTATTAAAAACTATTTTTTATGTATAAAGTACTGTTTGTTAATGTATATTACTTAAAACTTAAGATTACAAGTAGATTGTGCGTAAGTACAACTTATTAAATCTCAATATCTGAATTCGTGTAACTAACTACAGATAAACATAATCAAATACACGATAAACATCTCATGTTAAATATAAAAAATTCTAAAATATAATTAGAATAATTATTGAGTTCTAACAGAATACTTAATTATTATTTTTATAAAATATTATATCATTAAACCAAAAATAAATTATTTCATTATTAAACTTAAATTAAATTATAATAAAAAATAAATTAAATTATAATAAAGAATAAATTAAAAAAATTATGTAAAAAATAGAACTTTTAAATAATTGGTTTGATATTAACATTGATATATTTTTTTTTCAAATTTTTATGAAATCTTCAAAATTATATTTTATTCAAAAATAAAATTGTTATTGCTTTCTTAAAAACACATAAAATCGTATTGTAATATCAATAGAAACAAAAAATAAAATAGTACATTAAAATCGAGATGTATCTCGCTGCATTGCGCGAGCACCCTTCTAGTATAAAATAATGTCTTGTGAATATAATTAGAAAACGTAGTATCATAAATTATGGTTAATTAAATATATTTAATTATTTTAAAATAAATTTTATAAAAAAATGCAATAAACGTTCAAAGAGCTACAAAAAATGTGAAAGAAAATACATAATTATATTTTTATTATAATCAATTTTAATATAATTTTTTTTTAAATTTATAAAATCAAATATGATAAACTTGTAAAAGGTCTACAAAAACCCAAAAAGGAGGAAATACATGTATTTGTAAGCAATTAGTTAGAGAGAACATTTCTAATAAGTATGTTATATTTTTTATTTATTTAAATTTAGAGCCTTTTCTTTTATTTATTTTAATGTAGAGTTCAACATAGTTATTGTATAAATTTTTTCTTAAATCTTTCACGTTTCTAAAATAATATAACTGTTAGAGATGCTTTAACAGGAAAATGTAACCAACTATATATGAATAATTAATGTATAAACCTAATTAAAAACCTCAAAAAAGTAATTATTGAAGATGGTCAACCATCCCATGGTAGTGGGGTTGGTTTCAAGAATTTTATTGAATAAGCACAATTTTTTATTAAATAAATAACAAGCATGAAGTTATTTATAAGAAATATATATTTTTGAATATTATCAAATAGTAAACACAGTAGAATGAGAAAATTTATAAACATTTTTAAACGTTTATGGACAACGGCTATGAGTTTTTGAAAAGAAGCGATTTACGAGCGGTTGATATCATGATTTGTTATGAGATTAGATACTGACGAAGCATTTTCGAGGGCTTAAGTATCTCTAATATCACACTTGTAAACAACCTCTCACTTCTTTCTCTGTTGGACTTGATTGGTATCGTAACTTAAGGATCGTCCTCAAGCATGAAAGGAAATCGCACGTTCTTTATGCTCCTTTAACTGAAACTCCTCCCGATACCACCATTATTGCAATTCGTAATGCTTGGATGAAGAAATATGATGAGCAGAGTGAAGTGGCATGCCTTATGCTTGCAAGTATGATACCGGACCTCCTAAAGGACATGGAAAATCTTGAAGCATATCAAATGCTTGAAGAGCTGGAGAAAATGTTTCAACAGCAAGCCAAACATGAACTTTTGAGACTATCAAATCATTCCATGCATGTAAAATGGAGGAAGGTCTATCAGTTAACTCTCATGTCTTGAAAATGAAGAGCTACTTTAATCAGCTGGAAAGGCTTGGATTTCTCGTGGGCACAAACTTGGCAATCATGTTAATGCTCAACTTTTTGTCCAAATCGTATGACCAATTCATCTTGAACTATAATATCCAAATGCAAGCTCATTGCCCCAAAGGTTGCACCTTAACCAAGGAAAAAGGAAAACACTATTAAGGATGTCGAATCTTACCATTGTGGTAAGATAGGTAATGGGAGAAGGAGCTGTCCTGCCTACCTTGTTGAGCTAAAGAAAGGCAAAGTTGATGAGACCAACAAGTCAGGTATATTTCTATATGATAGGATTTTACACTGTTTAAAATTTATGGGTATACGATACTAACATCCGTTGTTATGTACAGGAACGGAGAATAAGTGAAAGAACTGACGATGACTTGGAAGCTACCAATTAGACTGCCAAGTTTATCCTCTTATAATTTTGAATTAACTTATAGCTTTTTCGTACTTTGAAACAATATAGATTGTGGAACCAAATTTATCTTTCATGCACATTTTTCATTATTGATTGACCTTTCTTTAAATGCCTTTATCTCCATGTTGTCGTTATATAACTATGTCCAGAGATTAAAACGTTGCCTTAATCACCATCTTTTGAGGATATTCCTTAGATCGTGCCATGAAGCATTTATAAATGATTCCAAATCTAAAGAAGGAAATTGAGACACCATACTGGTTATGGCATGTGAAGGTTTCCCATGTTGGCTTAATTAAGAATCTTGAAATTGCAAGGCCTACATATGAGGTAAGACTTATGCGATCTTGAATCCAGAAGTATCAAATGTATATGTGGAATACCATTTTCTTACCAAGGACAAAAGGTGTTTGTTACTTGAAATGCTGAGTAACTAGAGACAAATCTCTTATTACAAGAAGCAAATGGGGGCCATATAGGTTTTGGAAAAATTCAAGGACCACACTATAAAACGTCTTCTATAATCACTAGCAGTAAATGCCTGGGGACTAAGCACATGTTTGCAGAGGCACAACAGGAAAAAAAACCTTGCATTCATAATTTTGATGAAATTCATTAAATAGCTCAAGGAATATAGATTTATTTTGACTATATGGAGAATCTGGATTAAAAGATTTACTATAAACATGTTTACCATCAAGAAGTTGTACCATGAATGCAAGATGGAGTTCATGAAAATGACAAAGCCCAATACTTAGTTTATTTTCACTTAGCAGCAAGTTTGCTGAAATGCAAATAGATCTTTCAAGTAGAGATGTATGTAGACATATAAGTACATACCTCTAATGTTCGATTCACAATGATCATTTACCTAAAGTATAGACTTTAAGAAAATTTTCCTCTCAGGGAACAAGCATTAAAACTATCTAGATACGTGTTGTCATAACTGCATAATTCAGATTATCTGACATGACAAATAGATTTCAAGGAAACATTCATGAATGGTCACCTAATCGAGGACATAGATATGGTGCACCAAAATGTTCCCTTTAATATCTTAGTAAAATGTACAAGTTTCATATGAAACAAGCATCTTGGACACAAAGTCTTTGTTGATAAGAAGATCAAAAAGGGTTGATTTTGCTTATAAGAAAGATAGGATCCATGTTTTCATTAGAGCTAGTGGAAATGTTGTTATCATCCTGATCTTGTATAGGTATTGAAATACTAATCACATGCAATGATATTCCAACCTTGCAAGATGTTAAGTCTTGACTTGGAAAATGTTTTGCCATAAAAGATCTAGGGGAGGCAGCATATATCCTTGGAATCAAGATATATAGGGATAGATCAAAGCGACTAATAGGTATTAGTAAAAGTACAAACATTGACAAATCTTGAATTAGTTCAAGATTCCATAAACTCCAAGGTTTTGGAGCCCCTTTAATGTAACATGACAATTGAGTAAGCCTCAAATGTTCTACCACACCTGGTGAGGTAAAATATATGAATGGAGTTCTTTTTCACTTCTGCAATTGATTCCATCATAAATAACATGTTATGTACTAGACCAAATATCTATAATGCCTCAGGCATGACTAAAAGACTCAATAGGATCTTAGTTCATGTCACTGGATTACTTTTAAAGAGTATTCTTAGTACTTAGAAAGAACTGAAGAAATATTCTTATTTTATGAATATACACTTGGATGGTGAGATCAATCTAAAGGGTCACACTGACAAACATCTAAAATAACTGAGATGATTCTGAATTATTAGACAAACTACGTCTTCATTATGAATGAAAGGTAATTGACTGAAAATGCTCATGATAGACTAAATAAGGAGTCTAAAATATATATGTCACAATTTCAATATTTAGCTCATGAAGCTATATGAAATGTGGAGTTCATTGCTTAACTCATGGCATTTCACAACAAGGAAATTGCAATAGTGATATATCACGGCAATGCTTATATTCTAAAACTTGCATATGAGAATGACTTATATTAGTCAACATTTTTTCATTTCTAGATTTGTGATGCTGCTAGAAGAAGTGAAGATAATGGTTTATCAAAGTTCATACAGATCAAAACCTAGCAGATCCATTTCCAAAGGCCATGCCTCATGCTAAACATGATGATCGACCAGAGGCATAAGACTTCGTTTCGCTAGTAGCTTATTTGATTTGAAAATTTTAGTATTTAGATATTTGGAACATAAGCAAGGATATACTTGATATGATCGTCTTTATCAAAATATTATTGTGTTCTATATTAGCATGTTTAAATCCATGATTAACTGCTCGTTATTCTAAACCTCCATAGTCAGTCATGTAATGGGAATAACTATGAATGTTGGTAGATATTCATTGTTGATGAATATATGTCTTGCTGAGAACCAAATTCACATGTGTTCACTGTTGGTGAATATTGGACTGACCCAACCTTAAGACGTCACTTCATGGATCAAAGTCATTACTGAATCTTGAAAATGATCATCTTTATATATCCTTACACCAGAAATATATGTTGGCATTAGAACTAGTGGATCATTATGTTTTGAGATAGTCATAAAGGCAGTTAAAAAGGCTATTATTGGAAATAGTATGAATATCCTGATAATCGCATAAAATCAAGATGCGATTTGTTTCTCTACTAGCTGAAAGTATGATATCATTGGCCCCTTGATGAATTAAATAGTTATGAGTATATGGCCATATCCAAATAACATGGACAGTTGGTCAATCTAGTTTGATGATCGTATTCAGGTTCTAGATCAAGAAACCTACTATTGAAATAATATGGTGATGACTAGATCCATGCCTCAAGTTCAAATTGATATCAACAACAAAGAGACAAAGACAAAATAATCATTTGAATGTATGTTTTGTAGAAACCAACATTCATATGTAGTTAAGGGTTGTGGATTGTTACTAGATGCTTATCACAGTCTATAGAGTTAATTAGCCTTGTGTAATGCACAAACAAGAGTTTTCGGTATTAGCTAATTACTAATTACATATGAACCTATGAGGTCATACACAAAGAGCAGTAAAGACATCAATTAATATATATATATATATATATAGGTGGAGGTTCAAACGAGAACACCTCTATTTTACGAGAACACAAGAACACTCTTATCACATGTGATAGTACACTTAAGGGGACTTGGTAGTGTATGGATGTCGTGCCTTGCGACTTAAGTTGCACCAAAGGTTGTCTGAGTCTATGATTTAGTATCACATGTAACGGTCTTGATGGATTATAGTATCACATTAATAACACATTTATCACATGTGATAGTACATATGAGGGGGCTTAGTGGTGTAAGGGAGACTTGGCCTACAACCTAGATCGCGTCAAAAGTCGTCCACGTCTCTGATTTAGTATCACATGTATATCATATGTATTGGAATAATAGTATCACATGTGGTTGTTTATGGTAAAAGGGTGTTCTCACATTCTCGTAAAATGAAGGTGTTCTCATTTGAACCCTTCCATATATATATATATATATATATATATATATAATATTATTTAATAAAAAAGAGTAAAAATTTATTACAAAATTATTTGGCTGAGTGAGTCTAAATAAGGTCTAAGAAATAAAATAGAGAAATTAATTAGATTCATGTGATTAATTAATTAAAGGGATTTTATTATTTAAACTAGGAGAGTATAAATAATATTTATAGGCTTAATTATTTAGTTGGATTAAATAATAAAATCTTTAGGGATAAATAAGGAAAAACCCATAAAGCTTGACATAAGGAGGAAATGATTAGGAGATTAGGGATTTAACCTAATATCCTCCCCCCCCCCCTCTAAAATTCGGCCTCTCTAGCCTTTCGACTATCCTTGATCATTTTTAGTTCAAAGGAACGAAATTGATTGTTTTGATTGAAGAACGGACTAGCATTCGATTGGTGTTGCTCGTGTGCATATCGTAGAGGTATAGTAGCTTGAACACTTGAGTCTACATCAACTTCTCATCGATTGAAGAGATAAAAAATCGAATCTTGATGTTCTAGTTTTTATCTTTGGTTGATCTATTCTTTCACAATTGGATCTTTGCTTTTGGAAATCCTTCTACATAAGCTCTGTTTTTCCACTGCGCATATTGCATATGTTGTTTGATTAAAATCGTTTTAAACATACTCGGGATTTCCAAGAAACTATAGCCTTAGAAAGGGTGGAAAACTACCCTCACAATCCCATTTTTCAACTCTAGGCACTTGGTGGAACAGGTCACTGAAGTTTACATTATCACCCCTTTTTCTTTCCACCTCCTTTCACTTTTATCCAACAAAATTAAACATATTTATTCATTATATTTTTCCCTATTTTTTTCAAGTGTTACAACTCTCCCCTCCTTTTAAGAATTTTCGTCCCCAAAATTCATACCACTTGAAAACTGCTTAGAGTATTTCATCCCCATCTCTTGTTCGGGTTCCTGGCTCTTTATGAAATCTCCATTTGACTAGCACCAGAGGTACACTTTAGCTCCTTAACCGTTTTGTTTTCCTTTCCAACACTTGGATTGGCTCCTCAATATAGTTTAGCTTGTCGTTGAGTTCCACCTCATCTAATTTCACCAAAGTTGACTCGTCATCCAAACACTTTTTTTAATTTGACACATGAATGTGTCATGTATACCTTTGAGCTCTTCTGGCAGTTTTAATCGATATGCCATTGCTCAGAGTCGTGCAATGACCTCAAACAGTCCAACGTATCTCAGATTCAATTTGTTCCTCTTTCGGAATCTCACAATTTCTTTCCATTGTGATATCTTTAGCATCACCTTATCTCCTACTTGAAACTCCAAAGTTGATGCCTTTTATCCGCATTACTTTTCTGCCTATCATGTGCAATCTTCAATCTTTCCTGAATATGCATAATTTTATATGTCGTTTGTTGGACTAGCTCAGGTCCAACCAACTGCTTTTCTCCGACATCAGCAAAACATACTGGCGTCTTACTTTTATGGTTGTACAAAGCCTCAAATGGTGCTACTTGATAGTAGAGTGGTAGTTATTGTTATAAGAAAATTCTACCGATGGGAGATGGTTATCCTAACACCCTCCAAAATCAATAGTGCAAGCTCTCAACATATCCTCCAAGATTTGTATCATCCCCTCACTTTGATCGTCAGTTTGAGGATGATACGCATTACTTAAATTAAACCGGGTTCGTATTTCGTGCTGAAAGCTAGCCCAAAACCTCGATGTAAATCTTGCATCCCTATTTGAGACAATAGATACTGGCACTCCAAACTAAATTATTAAATAATTAAATAAGTCGGTACCATGGTATACAACATTCAATACCATGTACCAACCAAGTTCAAACACTTGGTACGTTATTGCAAGCCAATTACAATTGGTACTGATTATATTTAGAACCTAATTGTTATGGTTGGTATACATGTTGGTTGGTTTAGTTTGATATAAAATTGCCACCCCTATATTAAAATATCAGTTGCCTTCCAACATTAGATAACTCATACTTCTCAATAGTAGCTTATGACCTTAATTCACTTCGATAAATGATGCTCGTAAGTGAATATACTCTTAAGTGTTTCTCATAAACTTCTATCAAATTGTGTTACACTACCTTTGCTTTCAAACTATGATCATCTATGCAAAAATTGATCCGACCATAATTGGTCATACTCCTTTTCAGTTCATAATACCCTCTACCATGTCAAATTTACACCGTTGGTAAAGGAATTCTACATAAATATTCTTGAAGAGATCACTCATTGCTGCATCAATTTTAAGCTCGACAAATCAAGTCTCCTCAATAAAATGATTTCCACTTAGGTTCTACCTCAAACATTCCCACCATATTTCTCCAATAATCATTACGATAAAAGATTTATCATCCTTTCCTTGACAAAATTCCTAGTAACTAGTTTGGTCTGGCTCAACACAACTGTAAATCAGTACCCCAAATCGATACAAGGCACATCAATTGTAAGGATTCCCAAAATTTTGTTAATCAACAATCATTACCATAGCCTGACATTTCCATCTAGGATCACACCAAATTCACTCCCTACGAAGTTGATCATCTCAAACTCATCGATTAGACTACTCCTAGACTATACTCAAACAATGATTATCCAAACACAAACATCAATATTAATCAAGAATGATCTCTTTTTCACCCACTGTCATTTACATCTCGAGAGATCCACATAACCAAATACAAGCAATTGTCGAGTCCTCCACCTCAAAGATTGCTGAAACAGGAAAGTCACTAATTAAATAACTGAGACGACCTATAAGTCTAATACCTAAAAAATTCCTACATTTGTCGCTTTTCAAGAAGAAATCCTGAAATTCAAAACCAATCACAAGTCAGATCATCTGACACTTCAATTCCCAAGGACTCCCCTACTCCTCAATTACAAGTCCTTTCACAAAAATTGTTTAAATCTATGGTTCTAACGAGTTCAAAGTTTTCCAAGTATAAGATTCAACAAATATGTCAATTTGCACTTTTTTAAAGGTTTACAGAACATAAAATCTTTATAATCATTTTACATAAGCATAATTTTTTTTTACCACCACTAGGTAGTCGTACAAAGTGGATACAAGTGCCATGTACATAAAATCGAACAATAAAGAGCTTTTTTTGTTGCCCAAAAACACTAATGATAACAAACGAAGATGCAAACTACAGTCCAATCTATATGGACATTCTAGTCCCAACATATACTTACTCACGCCATGTATGTAAATCAATTCATGCATCAAAACAGTGTGCATCAAAATGCGTCCATACAAAAAATTCCCATAGGATAATATTCTCAATAACACCTTATACGCAAACAAGCGCAATAAAGCAATCTTATGCATTTCCAAATTGCACCTTTGAGCCACAAAACAATATGAAATAAAATTCTAACAAAACTCGCATGCATATATACACAAACACGAACAATAAAGTAGCTTCATGCATTTCAAGACTTGACCCAAATCTCACGTGCATCAGTTTATCTTTCAAAAAGTAGTAACAAAATAGGTGCATGCATTTTGGGCAGGAATGGACCAATTCCTGTCAGTTTCAAAACTATCTAACAATATGCCTGATGTGCTAGAATCGTAAGTGTGCACACAGTGGGCACAAAGTCTCCAAAGTGGCGGTGCAAGTGCACGCTGACAGTATGATCGCTTCAAGTAATAGAGTGGTATAGTACCAAGATCGTTTCCACAGGGACCGGACTTACTGAGAATCAGAGACTTTCATGAACTTCTTGAACAATGCTTCGGGTTGAGAAAATAATTGAGTTTTGATTGGTGCAAAGCGTTAAAATACGAAATAAACCTTTAATATTAAAATATGGGTATAGGTGTAAGCTTTGCCTAATAATATTGCAGGAACAATTTGGTCAGAAACTCATGGGACTTCTGTAAGAACTCCTATCTCTCAAAAGTGAATTCTTATATATTGTGCCCACAAAGTGCCCACAAAGCGTCCAGTTWTATCAATCTTAAACTTGCCGAATTAGCTACTAGATAAAAAGATATCTGGTTCCACTAGCCTGAAGATTTATACTCACAACGTATTGTAGCATAAACTCGACTAATATCTGAACAAAAACTAAAAACATGCAAAACCCGCATCTCTGTGTGATTATCAAAGACTCTCTCAAATCTTTGTGCATCATCTAAGCCGTATTTCAGATCCGCCCATCTCTGGATCAAGGATCTAATATTAACACGTCAAAGTGATCGGCTTATCTGCGTTGAGCTTAAGTCTCGACTTAAATGTCCAAGATTAAGAATCAATAAAAATGGCAACACCCAAGTGTGCCCTTAAATTCTTAAGCTTGACTCACACCCACACCCAAAGGGGTGCTTAGCTCATAATAGAATCAGAAAACATAACGGAAACAGAAGAAGAAAAACGCATAAGAAATACTTGAACTGAAAATAATACTTAAACTGTTGCCCACAGAGGGCATACAATACACAGTGGCGAGAATTAAATACTAACTTGTAACGCCCCAACCCACACATTGCATGTAACACATATATTTCATATCAAAGAAATACATATTCATATACAATTGGGTCCCCTAGTACAAGAATCTAACATGACCAAATACAAGGTCCAAAAATTCAAAATACAATCTTGTACAAATCATCAAAAGCAGTTCTGCAGCCAAATGCATAATTAGAAAAGCATTAAATCTTTTCCTTTCCTTTACCTTCTACTCGACCTGCAATACATATTTAAAATCACAAAACGAGGGTTAGACTGTAAAGTCTAGTGAGATACCCTATTCATGTCATTGCAGGGTGAAGGATCAYCGAAACCTATATAAAATCATTTATTCATATATAACAATATATGAACATATACAAACACAATACCAAATCATTTCTCAAATTCAAGCTATCACTTAGCTTATTCAAATCTCATGCCTTTTGAATCAATCAGATTCCATACAGTGCCACTTTTTAAACCTTTTTCTTAATAAACGAGGTTTAACAAAGCTTCAGGCCAAAACAGATCTTTTCTCCTCAATAACATCCAATCTATGATTTCCAAATAAGAACCTTAATCCTAAATCCTTAAATCACAAAGAAATAAAGATTCCAGATCTCGGTAATCTTAAA
>NC_037535.1:5379544-5385340 GCF_001531365.2 Cynara cardunculus var. scolymus
CTTCACCAAAACATTTATAAAATGATTCCAAATAGACCGCAGCCATTGGAATAGTTTTCAGATCAAAATCATTTATATCAAAACTTCATTTTATGATAAAATAATAATCTTTATCAATTCACAAAGTATCATCTTAAATCYGATCAACAATCCCRGTCAACAAATSCGGTCAACAATTAAAATTCACATTTTTGTCCGGATAACAAGTCCGGTCAACACCACAATAAAATTCATCTTTGTYCGGATATCTAATCCGGTCAACATACCACTCACTTGCTAAATGGTTTAACACTTAGACAATTTCAAGTTTGTCCGGATAACAAATCCGGACACTAGTCCGTTCAAGTTTCACCCGGTTTAAAGATAAAYCGGTCCCCATATGGTCGTACTCCTACTTCTCAGTATAAAATWCTAAGTAATTTCACTATTTATAAACCGCTCAATACTCAACCGGTTTACCAACTCCGGAYAAYAAACCGCTCATGACTTGTCCGGTTTATACTAATCCGATCACTAAACCGCTTAAGACTCATCCGGTTTAAAACAATCCGGACAACAAACCATTCAAGGCATGTCYGGTTTATACTTATCCGAACACTAAACCTCACAAGGCTTGTCCGGTTTATACCCTTATCCGGTCAAGCTTTGTCCGGATAAAACACAAACAAAATTTAGCAAGGTTTCTATTCAAAGGAAACTAATAATATGAAATATGAATTCAAAACCAGTAGAAAGCTTTTATGTAAAAAGTTTTAGAACCACTCACCTTATAAAGCTTTTGAACACCAAATACTTGCAATCAACCTTTTGAAGTCCAACCTTTGCAAAATAGCTTGAAATCGACTCTTGAAGAAGAAACCGGACAACACTCTTTAGAGCTCTCAACTCTCTCAAAAATGGCAGGAAATCTCAAAATAAAGAGGTGAAGCCTCTTTATACTTTCCCAAAATGGAAAGGCGGTTTCCTCCCAAACCACGTGTATGCATACACACCCCATAAACTTATGTATATTTTCACTAATACATATATGCATAGATACTCCATGCATGCACACACATCAACACATATGCATATATATATATATATATTCTCACAAACATATATATATCTACATCCAATTAACTCACAAATTTTCATACTGGCATGTATCAAATTATCATGCTATTATGAAATCATTTAGTCAAATATTCACGTATTAATTACCTTGGGTAATAACCAGGATCTGGTTATCACATTTTCCTCCCCTCAAAAGAATTACGTCCCGGAATTCCTTTAATCAAAAAGCCACGTGTATTCTAATCTCATCTTTGACTCCAACTCCCAGGTTGCCTCTGGTCCTTTATGAAACTTCCACTGTACTTTTACCAGACTTATCTCTTTGTTTCTCAACACCTTGATCTTTTTGTCTATCATAGCTTCTGGTGTTCTACAAAAATTCAATTTACTGTCTAATTGAATTTCTGGCAAAGGTACAGCTAAACTTGGATCAGCCAAACATTTCCGCAAATTCGAAACATGAAAAGTGTTATGGATCTGATTCCGTTCTTCTGGTAGCTCTAACTGATATGCTACTGGCCCGATTCGCTTACAAATTCTGAATGGCCCAACATACCTTGGACTGAGCTTTCCTTTCTTCGCGAATCTGATAACACCCTTCCATGGTGAAACTTTTAACATAACAAAATCACCTTCATCAAATTCAATGGATTTTCGTCGATGATCTGCATAACTTTTCTGGCGATCCTGTGCTGTTTTGATTCTTTCGCGGATCTGTTCAATCTTTTTGGAAGTTTCTTGAATAATTTCTGGACCTGTCAGCTGTTTTTCACCCACTTCATTCCAGCACAGTGGCGTTCGACATTTTCGTCCGTACAATACTTCATATGGTGCCGCTTGAATACTGGAATGATAACTGTTATTATATGCAAACTCTATTAATGGTAAATGATATTCCCATGATCCTCCGAAGTCAATAATACAACTTCTTAACATATCTTCTAGAGTTTGAATAGTCCTTTCACTCTGTCTATTAGTCTGTGGGTGATAAGTTGTACTTAGTCGAATTTCGGACCCTAGAGCTTTCTGTAATCCTCCCCAAAATTTTGAAGTAAACCGGCTATCTCTATCAGAGATAATAGACAAGGGAATACCATGTCTAGTCACAATTTCTTTAATATAAATCTGAGCTAACCTTTCCAATGAATAATTCTCTTTTATTGGTAAGAAATGTGCAGACTTTGATAGACGCTCTACTATTACCCATATTGCATCGTAAGCTTTTGGGGTTCGGGGTAATTTTGTGATAAAGTCCATTATAATGTGATCCCATTTCCACATCGGTATTTCCAATTACTGTAATTTCGCATAGGGTCTCTAGTGCTCTATTTTAACTTGCAAACAAGTTGAGCATCGCTCTACATATTCTGCAATGTTTTTCTTGAGACCTGACCACCAATAAAATGTTTTTATATCCTTATACATCTTGTTGGTACCTGGATGAATGGAACTTGTGGCTTTCATTTAGAATGATTTCTCGTGTATTCCCATACTTTGGTACCCATATCCGTCCTTGGAAACATAATATCCCTTCTTCATTTGGTTCCATAATGGAAATTATCTTACCCACTTTTTCTGATTTCTTATTCTCTTCCTTGATAGCTTCTGCTTGGCATTCTTGTATTTTCTTATGCAAATCTGAATTCAAGCTTATTTTCATTGCTACTGCCTTGATAGTTCCACTTTTCTCTTTACGACTCAGGGCATCAGCTACAACATTAGCCTTTCCTGGGTGATACAAAATTTCACAGTCATAATCATTGACTAATTCAATCCATCTTCGTTGTCTCATACTCAGATCCTTTTGGTTGAACAAGTGTTGTAGACTTTTGTGATCTGTATAAATTTTACACTTTGTTCCCAACAGGTAATGCCTCCATATCTTTAAAGCAAAAACCACAGCCGCCAATTCCATATCGTGAGTTGGATAGTGCTTTTCATGATCTTTCAATTGTCGAGATGCATATGATATAACTTTTCCTCTTTGCATCAAGACACAGCCTAAACCCAACTTTGATGCATCGCTATATACCATGAAATCTTCAGTTCCATTAGGTAAAGAGAGTATTGGAGCACTGCAAAGATGATATTTTAATAACTGAAAGGCCTTCTGTTGTTCTTCTTCCCATTGAAATTTAACATTCTTTCGTGTTAACTTTGTCAAAGGCACGACTATTTTAGAGAAATCTTGAATAAACTTGCGGTAATAGCCCGCTAATCCCAAGAAACTTCGAATTTCAGATGGCGTTTTCGGTGCCTCCCACTTTGCAACGGCTTCAATTTTTGCTGGATCTACCTTTATTCCATCCTTAGATATAACATGCCCCAGAAACTGAACTTCTCTTAGCCAAAATTCACACTTTGATAGTTTAGCATACAACTTTTCTCTTTTCAGAAGATCGAGGATTAATCTGAGATGTTCTGCATGTTCTTCTTGAGTTTTGGAATATATAAGAATATCATCGATAAATACAATAACAAATTTATTGAGGTATTCTTTACATATTCGATTCATCAGATCCATAAAAGCTGCAGGTGGATTAGTCAAACCAAATGGCATAACCAAAAATTCATGGTGTCCATACCTGGTTCGAAACGCTGTTTTTGCTATATCACTTTCTTTGACTTTCAACTGATGGTATCCAGATCGCAAATCAATCTTTGAGAAGTAACAAGCTCCTACTAATTGGTCAAACAAATCATCAATCCTGGGTAATGGATACTTATTCTTTATAGTCAACTTATTCAATTCCCGGTAATCAATACACATACGCATAGTGCCATCTTTCTTTTTCACAAACAGAAYTGGAGCTCCCCATGGTGAAGTACTTGGCCTGATAAATCCTTTGTCTGATAAATCTTTTAATTGTGTAACCAGTTCTTTTAATTCCGATGGAGCTAATATGCACGGTGCTTTTGCTACAGGCGCTGCTCCAGGTATCAAATTAATCTCAAACTCAATAATTCGATCTGGAGGCAATCCTGACAAGTCTTCTGGAAAGACTTCAGGATATTCACTGACAACCGGAATAAACTCTTGCTTACTCTTTTCTTTCTTAGCATCAACTATGTAAGCTAAAAATCCTTGGCACTTCTTTTGAATACATTTTCTGACTTTCATCACAGATAATAAACCGATATGATGATTCCGATGGTCGCTTTGAATTATGACTGTTCTTTTATCAGGTAACACAATTCTAATCATCTTTTCATTACAAACGATGCTAGCCTTATTTTCTGCCAACCAATCCATTCCTACTACCACATCAAATTCCTTCATAGGCATAGGAAACAATCGGATAGGTCGCTCACAATCCTCAATCATGATAGTACAATTTTTAAACACATAACTAACAGATTCTTGACCTAGCAGTATCAACTACTAATTTATCGTCAAGTGGCACAGAATTCATACGAGCATATAAGGCAAACGATGGGGATACAAATGAGAAGTTTGCACCCGAGTCAAATAACACTTTAGCATGTAAGGAATTTATGAGAAACGTACCTGTTACCACATCAGGTAATGCTTCCGCTTCATTCTTAGTCATTTGGAAGGATCGTCTCCGCACCCCTCCTTGTCCTCCTTAATTTCAAGTAGTTCTTCCCCGATTACCCAGTGCATTACTCCCCATTGTTGATTGTGAATTTCTCAACAAGGGACAATTCGGTCGGATGTGATCTAGAGAGTTACAATTAAAACACCTTTTGTTGGTTGGACAATTTCTGGACAAATGACCCGCTTCACCACATTTATAACATTTCCTCGGATCCATCTTACCTTCATCTTGATGAACTTTATCTTTGTTCCTCTGCTCAAATCTGTTATTATATTTTACAGTCTTGGATCCTCGAAAAGTCGAAGGTCCTTCCCACTTCCTCTTCTCAAAAACTTTCCCTTCTGACTGTCTATTCTTGTTTCTTTCAGTCACTTTTGTTGCTTCTACTGTCAGTGGAAAAGTATTGGGGTTCATTGCAATAACGAATTCCCTGATTGAGGGCTTCAGTCCCCAAATAAATCTTTCTATCTTCCTTGACTCGGTTGAAACGTAATGATCAGCAAAACGAGAGTATTCAATAAATTTTTCAGTATACTCCCGTACAGTCCTATTTCCTTGCTCTAGCTTCAAGAAATCTTCTTCCATTTGTCTCACAGCCGTTTTAGGACAGAATTGATTCTTAAATCGATCCGCGAATTCTATCCATGACATATTCTGTAACACATCCGTTCTGGTAGACGATTCCACTTCCCACCAGAATAAAGCATTTGATTTCAACACTGAGACAACAAATCGTACCTTATCCATTTTCGGGCATCGAATAGTATTAAACACAGATTCCATCTCCTTGATCCATCACATTGCTTTTACCGAATCTCTTTCTCCAGAGAAGGTTGGTGGTTTACATGCTAAAAATGTTTTAATATCTCCTTCTCTATTCTGAGTGATTGGAGCAGATGGATAAACCTCTACTCTTTCTGTTTCAACTCTAGCAGGTATCTTCATAATAGATATCAGAGTTTCTCGTAACTTTTCCATTTCCTCTGCTAACACATCTCTGGTTATATATTCTGGGTGTGGTACCGTTCCTCCTTGAACATTCCCAGAGTGTGATTCTTCCTGCTCAGAAGGTATTTCAGTCCRTCCTCTTACTTGAGACTGACTCCTCCCTCTACCTCGCCCTCTTGGTCTTCCTCGACCTCTATTTCCAGACATGCTAGTCGGTAGATTTACAGGTGTT
>NC_037535.1:5385651-5405804 GCF_001531365.2 Cynara cardunculus var. scolymus
CAAAGAAATACATATTCATATACAACTGGGTCCCCTAGTACAAGAAACTATCTTGACCAAATACAAGGTCCAAAAATTCAAAATACAATCTTGTACTAATCATCAAAAGCAGTTCTGCAGCCAAATGCATAATTAGAAAAGCATTAAATCTTTTCCTTTCCTTTACCTTCTACTCGACCTGCAATACATATTTAAAATCACAAAACGAKGGTTAGACTGTAAAGTCTAGTGAGATACCCTATTCATGTCATTGCAGGGTGAAGGATCAYCRAAACCTATATAAAATCATTTATTCATATATAACAATATATGAACATATACAAACACAATACCAAATCATTTCTCAAATTCAAGCTATCACTTAGCTTATTCAAATCTCATGCCTTTTGAATCAATCAGATTCCATACAGTGCCACTTTTTAAACCTTTTTCTTAATAAACGAGGTTTAACAAAGCTTCAGGCCAAAACAKATYTTTTCTCCTCAATAACATCCAATCTATGATTTCCAAATAAGAACCTTAATCCTAAATCCTTAAATCACAAAGAAATAAAGATTCCAGATCTCGGTAATCTTAAAAGAAATGATAGAAAGAGTTACATAAAATTACACACATAGACAATGCCACCCTTATATCCAATAGACACCTCTCCTTGATATGCCACCGTTATAACAAATGGACACCTCTCCTTGATATGCCACCCTTATAACAAATGGACAACTCTCCTTGATATGCCAACCTTATCACTTCACCAAAACATTTATAAAATGATTCCAAATAGACCGCAGCCATTGGAATAGTTTTCAGATCAAAATCATTTATATCAAAACTTCATTTTATGATAAAATAATAATCTTTATCAATTCACAAAGTATCATCTTAAATCYGATCAACAATCCCRGTCAACAAATSCGGTCAACAATTAAAATTCACATTTTTGTCCGGATAACAAGTCCGGTCAACACCACAATAAAATTCATCTTTGTTCGGATATCTAATCCGGTCAACATACCACTCACTTGCTAAATGGTTTAACACTTAGACAATTTCAAGTTTGTCCGGATAACAAATCCGGACACTAGCCCGTTCAAGTTTCACCCGGTTTAAAGATAAAYCGGTCCCCATATGGTCGTACTCCTACTTCTCAGTATAAAATWCTAAGTAATTTCACTATTTATAAACCGCTCAATACTCAACCGGTTTACCAACTCCGGAYAAYAAACCGCTCATGACTTGTCCGGTTTATACTAATCCGATCACTAAACCGCTTAAGACTCATCCGGTTTAAAACAATCCGGACAACAAACCATTCAAGGCATGTCCGGTTTATACTTATCCGAACACTAAACCTCACAAGGCTTGTCCGGTTTATACCCTTATCCGGTCAAGCTTTGTCCGGATAAAACACAAACAAAATTTAGCAAGGTTTCTATTCAAAGGAAACTAATAATATGAAATATGAATTCAAAACCAGTAGAAAGCTTTTATGTAAAAAGTTTTAGAACCACTCACCTTATAAAGCTTTTGAACACCAAATACTTACAATCAACCTTTTGAAGTCCAACCCTTGCAAAATAGCTTGAAATTGACTCTTGAAGAAGAAACCGGACAACACTCTTTAGAGCTCTCAACTCTCTCAAAAATGGCAAGAAATCTCAAAATAAAGAGGTGAAGCCTCTTTATACTTTCCCAAAATGGAAAGGCGGTTTCCTCCCAAACCACGTGTATGTATACACACCCCATAAACTTATGTATATTTTCACTAATACATATATGCATAGATACTCCATGCATGCACACACATCAACACATAGCATATATATATATATATATTCTCACAAACATATATATATATCTACATCCAATTAACTCACAAATTTTCATACTGGCATGTATCAAATTATCATGCTATCATGAAATCATTTAGTCAAATATTCACGTATTAATTACCTTGGGTAATAACCAGGATCTGGTTATCACATAACTACGAAAATAAAATTACAAGCAGAAATTAAACTTGCTCTACTGCTATAGAGCTTGAGAGAATGCTCCAAGGTTGCTTGACTAAATTGTTGATGGAGTGGATTCCTTTCAGCTAAGAGAAAATCTTCAAAATATAGGAAAAGGTGAGGACCGGACAAACTCTTTGTCCAATAGATAAAAATATGCATTGTCCAAAGGGTAAGGACCTCCCATCACCACATGTCTACTTTATCTCTGGCCTTGTCACTTCTTCTTGAAAGGTTGCAAAAGGTAAAGTACTCCAATAAATTATGAAAAGAAGGCTTTTTAATCAAAATATTGGTAGGAGTACTTTCTTTGTCTTTTATGGCTTCAACCAGACTCATTCTTCCAAGCAACTCTATGTTTTGATCTGAACTTAGAATTAAATCTCATTAATATTCAAGAGAATGAATATCCGAATTTTGTTCAAATCCAACTAGATGCAAATCCGCCATAGGATGAATGCGAGCAGAAAGTGGGCATTTTACCAACAGTAATGGGTTTTTTTAGAAAATAATTAATTTCTTGACCTTTCATCACCTCTTAACATATTTTGGACCAAAAATACAAGATAGGAGCAAAATAGGTACCAAAGATACAATAAAATAGGGGTATTGAACAACAAATAACTCTCACAAAATGAGAGTTATCAATGCCCTTCAGTAATTTTCATACTAGAAAAAACAATATGAACATAAAACATGTATGTAAATCTTATGCAACCAAAATAATTTAGGAATTTTTGAAACAACTACACTCTTGTGTGTGCCAAAACATTTTTTAAAATTAGTAATATGACGAGTACAAAATTTTTGATAGGCATTGAATAAATCATGCAATTTATTTCAAAATAAATATCGTGCATGCATTTGGTCAAGACCTGAAGTCTTAGAACCACATTCGCCAAGTCTACAAGTCACATGATCAACTATGGAAAGCTCAAATATCATAAGGCGATAATCCTCAACTAAGCCGATTAACCTTACAATTTCTTTCCAAAATAATGATGATTCAACAAGCCTATGGTTCAAAATTAATCAAGATCTCTGACCTACAGTCGGCTTAACTTCATCGCCACCCTTAATTGTCACTCAAAGTGACACTACTACAATCTTCAATTCTTTTACCCTAGCTATCATAAAAAAGGCAATTCAAGCACACACATGTAAGTGTAAGTCTATAAATAACAATTGATAGGTGCAACCATGAATGTATCATACACAAGAATTGTTGCTACCATCATTATGATTCTTAATTTTAATGACTCAATCGACCCTGGAATATCCGATCTCAAAGTGTATAATCGTACATTCTCACTTTGCATCGCTTAGAAAGCGTTAGTTAAGTCTAGGCATCCTAAATCAATACCTAAATCTCTCAAACTTAATACTCTAAGCCATCTTATAATACCTTCAAATCTGAAAGAACGACTAAATTAAAATTTTCGATAAAACATCAATTGGAAAGCTAAATCCCTTTCTATAAATCAATACTTGATTACCTTAAATAAAAAAATCTAGATTTAACATCAAGAAAATGGCAAATCAAACCTTACAAAAAGTCTAGATCGAGGTCGGGTGTTACTAAAACCCACAAAAACAACCACTATTCCAAAATATGGGAGACGTCCCCAAATAGCTAAATCCTTCTCGTGCATCTAACTATTACCAAATTTTTCACAGTGTCACTAGTATCATTCCCCAACAAAGACCTCATGCACATGCCAACATATAAAAGGAGTTGAGGTTAATGTCTAATGAGTTGAAGTAGTTTTCATTATAATCATAAAAATGGTAAAACTAAAAAACTGCTTAATGTCTTTATTGTAAAAGCAACAATTTTCCAAGACCAATCAATTTTGATATGAAAACTCTAAATCATAACACTTCAATATGAACTCATAACCTTCGTTAGTTTGGGGGAAGAATCCGCCCGAATCGGATTTTTTGAGGAACGTATCAGAGGAATTGCTCAGATACCAATGAGTGAGGCCTATTTGGGTCGTATTATAAATGCCATGGAAATATTCACTCAAAACGTGAAATAAGCTCAATCCAAAGCATCAAAACATGCGTATGGCTCAATAACCTGAAATCATAAATCATAAGTATGACTTTGTGCTCAATATGTCACTGAAAACCTGGATAATATGCAATACCCAAAATAACACCCTTTGGTGATGAGAGAGGCCCATTTCCATTGATCATGCGGAAACACAAAGTAAGTCATTCATCAATTTTTCAATTAGCACCCTAAAGTCACAATCTCGGTGCCCGACTCCTCACGAGTTCATCACTGTAATACCTAAGGTTTTGAAGGCTGACCCCACACGAGTTCATTTCTGTAATACCCCTGACCTTAGTGCCTACTTACACACAATAGAGATACACTTACAAGCCAATGGTCCAGGGGCCCAACTTCACAAGTTCATCCTCAATATACCTCCATATGACTTTTTGTCAACTCTAGTGGCTAAGAATGGAAACAAGGGTCCCCGTACCTGAATCCTCACGATTTCATCACCATAATACCCAGGGTCACAGTGTCTGACTTAGCAAGGGATCACCTTCGAAATACCTAGGGTCCCGAAGCCTGATTCATAAGAGTTCATCACCGTAATGCAGGCACATTCACGAAGTCCAACCCACACGATTCCTCTCCGAAATACTAATATAACCAAGCTCAACCACTTTAGGTCTATCACTTGTATAGGCGCCAAACTCAACCACTTCAGGTCTATCACTCGTATAGGCGTCAAGCTCAACCACTGTAGGTCTATCGCTCGTAGAAATGCCAAGCTACAAAACAAGGATATTGATCCCATTTCTCAAAACAATAAACCAACACTTATGCTTATGGATCCATTGTATTACATTCTAAATTACACGACCCCAATTGAAAGACCAACATGTTCAAAACATGTAACTTTCAAATAAATATGCCATAATTGCATATAACTATAGAAGATCGACATAAAACAAATTAAACTAGACAAATGTCCCAAGACTCATTTGAGTCGAAACCGAGCCAAAGGCCCAACAACTTCATTGACTATTGAATAAAAGTCATTATAAACAATAAAACTCATTTAAACAACGTTTTATGCAAACACATGCTCCAAAAATATGAGTAACTCAAAAACCCGTCATTTACATTTTTCCAAATGAAATTTTATTATTTACATCTCCAAAAAAATATATAACACAATAATGTGTATTTTAAAAATGGTGTATAAAACCTAAGACACTAAGAGTGCATAACATCAAATAATCTCTATTTATGCAATAATTCATTAAATTGCAATGAATCATTAAATTGACACAATATGACGACTTATTTATCAAAATATCCAAAAACCCTAAAGATAGACATTTTACAAGATTTATGAAATTAAATGTATAAAAAATACCAATCTCGTCAAATAAACTGCATATTTGATAAACATCAAGTAAAATACCTTAAGACTTCAATATAAGGACATTTTTGTCTTATACAAAGTTTCACAAAACAACTGGAACTCACCTTGCTAGGTTAATTTAAATTTAGATTCCATACCCCAAAATTTTAGCTTCCAAAAGATGAAGATATGAGATCCACAAGCAAATCACAAGGAAACTTCTCAATTCTAGAAATGAGCCACCAACAAATATAAGTTTTAGATCTAGGAAGATCCCTATACTAGAGGTTGAAATATTTAAAAAAAACTTATCTCAACCAAGCCTTCAAGTCTCTAACCAACACACTTTTATGAAAAAAATTTCCTACTTTCCAAACTCAAGATTCCAATCACCAAATAAATTGAACTCTTTAAAGTAGATCCACCACAAGATGCTCCAAAACTGTAACTAAGCCCCTGAAATTCGTTCCAAGGAAGGGAGAAATAATGGAGGGAGTAAAATGAGAAAAAACCTTAGAAGTCGAACATTTGAAACGCACGAGGTCATTCCCATGACCTAGCCCACGACTTAGGTTATGTGGCTAGTTACTAGAATCTATGTTGTATACTTGAAAGAGATTGACCTTCTTGCTTCTCTCATGGTACAATCCCCTTTGCTACTTTCTCCAAACACAGTGGTTTGTGCGACTTTGGCCTCGATGTGGCTTTCTGCTTTGCAATTTTTTTTGCATCTAATTCGATCCCCAAAAACAATCGCGGATAGGCACCAAAATGACAGGTGTTATAGGATTCTTGATTGGTCTCAATGGTTCAAGATCCTTCTTGATAAAAGGTGAAAGTTGTAGGTTATAGTTTTACACACACAAACAAATAATAAATAAATAAATAGGTTCTCGATGGATAATGAAGGTGGTAGATCATGGTTTTAAACATAGAAACACACACCAAGTCAATGAATGGATTCTCGACCGGTCTCAATGGGTTCTCGATCGGTCTCGATAGGTTCTTGATCGATCTCTATGGGTTCTTGATTGGTTTTGATGGGTGTTGTGTTACGGTGACGAAGAACATGGTGTCAGATTACGTACTTACCGCATTGAAAAAGTGTTGAAGAGGTGATGTCGAGTTACAGACTTACGGTGTCAAGCTGTTATACACACCTGAACCTACATGAATATTCACAATGAATGTTTTACATATATATAACGTTTCATGTAAAAAAACGGTTAAAACGAAAAAAGAAAAAAAAAGTTAAAATGAGATGGACGTCATATCGAAGAGAATGAAATTATTGTATTTTGATGTAATTTGTTTGATTAAAATATTAGTAATTTTAAGATAATTTAGTTTAAAAATTAAGGAGGGTAAAAGTTTTTATTAAAAAATAAAAGGAAAAAAATCATATAATTATACTTGATTATTATTGAAATTGGTTTCCTTTTTACCTCCAATCTTAATTAATAATTTTAATCAAAAATGTATTTAATATGAATTGTTAGATCAAATAAAAATAAATGTGAGTTCAAATGAAAACTTATTTTTCATTTTGAATATGAGGATAAATCTTGATCGAAATTTAGAAAACTAATCAATGGTTAAAACATAAAAAAAGTTAATTAAGAAATGGTTAGGGGTAAAAATGGAAGTCACGATTTATTACTACCATGTTTGACTTTTATTTTCTTTTTTAATAAATTTTTTTTTACTCCCTTAATTTTTAAATAAATTATCTTAAAATAATTAATATTTTAATCAAAAAAATTAAATCAAAAAATCGAGCATTTCATTCTTTTCGATTTGACATTCCAATCTAGATATAGTTTTTCTTTTATGTTTTTAACCTTTTTTTACATCAAATTATATATTTGTGTAATATTCAATATTAATATTTATGCACGTTCATATGTTTATATCAATTTTTAATATTCATACATTAGTATGATATTCATCACAAGTATACAACTTACTATAACATTCATCATGAATAGTATGTATTTTCACGTATATTTAACAAATCTTCAGTATTTATACATGACTCTAACATTCATTATTGATATACATCTTCATTATAACATTCATCATGAATATATAGTATTCTTCATGAATATACGTTTTCTTCATAATATTCATGATGAATATATATATATATATATATATATATGTTTACATTTATACAATAACTCTTTAGTATTCATACATTAATATGATACATATTATTTATCATGAAAATTTATATATGTTCACGTGTATTTAACAACTTTTCAACATTCATACATCAATATGATATTCGTCATGAATATACATTTTCACTATAAGATTTACCATGAATATGCATACTATTCACCATGAATATTTATGTATGATCATGTGTATACATTAACTCTCGAGTATTTATATTAGTATGATATTTATCATAAATATTAATTTTCACCGTAAAAAATTCAGCTTATATTAATATTGATATTTATCATAAATATTAGTATGATCATGCATGTATATATTATTTATCATGAATATACTACAGCTTCAACTCTACATACTTTAATTTTTCTTTCTTTTTCTTTATTGGGTTATTGATTGATCTGGATGAATTTCCAATTCGTCTCAGTAGATTTTTCCATCCATCTCGATAAAAGTAAAAAGTGGTAGGTTACGGTTTTACACAAATAAACACACACCAAGTCAATGGATGGGTTCTTGATTAGTCTTGATTGTGTCGATCGGTCCCAATGGGTTGTCGATCGATCTCGATGTGTTCTTTATTGATATCGATGGGTTTCCGATCCTTCTCGATAAAAGATGAAAGTGATAGTCTATGGTTTTACACAAACAAATAATAAATCAATTGATACGTTCTCAATGAAAAATGAAGTTGGTAGGTTATGGTTTAACACATATAAACATATATTGAGTCAATCAATAGATTCTCAACCATTCTCCATCAGTCTCAATAAGTTCTTGCTCGGTCTCGATGGATTCTCGATCAGTCTCGATGGGTGTTGGGTTATAGTGATGAAAACCATGGTGTCTTGCGACGATGAAGAAAGTGTTGAAGACGGTGATGTTGAGTTACGGACTTATGTTATCGAACTGTTGTACTCACTTGAACGTACATAAATATTCATAATGAATATAACCCATATATACCATTGCACGTAAAAAATGGTTAAAATGAGAAAAAAAACTTATATAGAGATAGATGTCATATCCAAAAGCATGAAATTCTCGTTTTTTTATATAATTTATTTGATTAAAATATTATTAGTTTTTAAGATAATTCATTTTAAACTTTTAAAAAGGTAAATTATTTTAATTAAAAAAAATAAAAAGTCAAAAAAGGTAGCGTGCATTGAAATTAAATGCCTTTTTTACCCTCTAATCACTTAATTAATACTTTTGATTAAAAACTATATCTAATGCGAGTTGTTAGATCAAATAAAATAGAAAACCGAGATCAGTTCTCACGTTCACAATGAAAATTGAGTTTGTAATTGAACTTTTCTCTTGGAGAGATAGAGAGAGAGTTTCAATCAAATACAAACTATGAAAATATTATAAATTAATTTCAACCATTCATTTAGTCTAATGAATATCTTGTTTCATAAATATATCGATTATTTTCTAATATAATTCGTTGATCATAATTAATGAACTATAAACATCTTACATAAATATTTAAATTATAATAAATAAATTTTCAATTTTTTTTTAAATATTGATTTGTAGGGTTGCATTTGATTTGAATATGACTAATCTATATTGAAAACATTGATAGAATTATTGTGTAAAAAAGAATATGTTTTATTGATATATATACAACATTAATCAATGGATGACAAATGGTTTTAATAGATAATTTTCTCCTTTATTTCTTACCCAAAAAAAAACATTATAAATATTAATGCAATAATTAAACAATTTCATTTAAATATAGGTAACAATTAAGCAAATCTTTATTAATTATTATGTTTTGGACAAAATAATTAAAGGATATGAAAGTATTTGTATCATGTCAAATTTTACATCACATTGATAATTCATATTTTCAAAATTTCTAACATTTAATTGGTTTTAGTCTCTTTATTTAGTTGAATTCAAGTATCAACCAAGGGTAAGAACCCTAACTATTTTCTTTATTTATCTAAATCTCGAGTGGTTAGTTCAATCAACAAAATGACTCGGATTTTGAAAACTTCTTATAAATAATCCACAGAATAACCAAAAAATATCCTACCTGATTAATCATGCATGCATATAATCGATCATCTAGTCTTACTTTTAACTTTTGTATTTAAATCGATCATATAAACCGAGCCCCTACGTCTCTTATTCATTCAAATTTATATATTCACATGGGTTGGTGTCCCTTGGCTTTGACATTTGAAAACATGATCACGCAGCATGGTCTCCATGGGGATTCGTGGGTTGGTGTGAGCCATAAACCATAATAATGCATGGGTCTAATTCAACAATATAGATATTTTTTTCTTCATCTATAACTTTATTTGTATATCCTTTTAAAACATGTCTTATCATGTCTAAGCCAATTTAAACAACATAGATTTCTTTCCTGATGATGGGACATGTTTGAAAGACTTGTTTAATTCAATGTTTCTCTCAACCATTGTGTTGGTACAACTTCACTAGAAGTGTATCCCATTCAATTTCAATTCTAAATCTTGAAGCTCAAATCCTTAATTTTGATATTATTTTTATGGTTTTACGTTTCTAGAAACTTTGATCACACAAATATATCCACATACGAATAATATACGAATAATATCTTTATATATTATTAATTGTAATCCTTTACCCATACTTTTAAAATCTTTTAAAAGTACGTTTACAACTTATTATTTTGTATACACCTTTTTAGAGCTCTACATCTAAACTTTATATAAAACTAACTGATAACCCGCTAATAAATATACTCAAGTACTAACTAAATATTAAGTCCTACTAAAACGATGTTATAATCCACAATATTAAGGCCACTCTGTTTTCTTGAGACCTGTGAGACCATTTTTTTACACTTAAAACTTCACAGCAAAACATTGTGAAAGAAAAAGAATCTAAACATTCACAACAAAAACACTGTGAAAGTTACCTTTACAATGTTTTACTTCAAATGTAAAAAAAAATGATCTAACAGGTATTATCAAAACATGCTCATCCCTCGTGATCCCAAATGTATATATATATATATATATATATATATATATATATATATATAAAGCCCAAGTTGATCATTTGTTAACCAATTAAATAATGTTAATTATGCAAATTCATATTAGTCAATCAAATGTACTGGTTGTTTTTGATTTCATAACTCACTTAAATAGTAGTGGTACTTATGTATTTTTTATTTTTTTTTCTTTTATTTTTTTAGTCAGTTACATATTCATATCCCAATTTTTATGGAGGATAATTATGAATGTGATTGAGTTTGAATATTTTGAATTATCAATGGGTATTTTGGTTGATTACAATCCTACTATTAAGTTCATCCAATTTGGGGATAACTTGTGTTCATAAATGAGCTATATTTTTTGTTCATTGACTATAACATTTGTTCACCAGTGAAGTAAATATTATCCATAAGTTAAAATAAAAGGATGAACCTTGTGAATCTTGTGAAAGGAACCTATTTGTTTATAAGTAAAATCCAATGATGTTATGTTAAGTTCACAAACAAATGCTCTAAATGGTCATACGTAAATTATGCAATTGTTTTTTCCAACTGTTGATCCGGGAATCTGTTATTTCAACATAGATGAACATTTGTATATTGTTGAATATGCTATTTTTAGGGAAGTTAATTTTCCTAAACCGGCTTCTGGTATAATTTACTAATTTACCATTGTCCGCCCATGTTTTTTTACAATGAGTGCATCCTATTGTTGAAAATTTACAAATTTACAACTAAATGAATTACATCCGTCGATAAGAAGTTTTAGTGAATGAGATTGATTAACAAAGTTCTCAATATATGTTTGTTAACAAATGAAAGGGCTTATATATAGGCCTCTTCTTTTGTTAAACAAAGAAACAATACTAACTTTGTTAACCAAACTCGTGGAATTTCCAATCAACGAAATAGATTGAATTAGTGACAATTTTGAATTTTTTGTTAATGAAATGCATGTTTATTTTGGACATCATAAGTGAACAAAAGGTATTTTTGTAAAGTTGTAGATGGAGCTGGTTTAGGAAACGTGCGTTCATTTGGGGATATTGTTTATTCATAAAAACTCACAAATGAACATTTTTGTAAGACATTCACAAATGAATATATTTAAGAGGTTTATGTAGAAACATATTCACATATGAAGAGACTTTAAATGCATAATGGATGTAGGCTTGTTTATAATGTTCACATATGAAGAAAAACCTATATACCTTGATGATTCACTTGTGAGTATATAAAAAAAACACAAATTAATACTATAATTATCCTCAATAACTACTATCATTATCATCTCTAAAAATATGAAAATAATTATATAATCGCCTGTTAATAAAATAATTACAAAGTGAAAACTACCCCTACTCATTAACCAAGACTTGTGATGCAGCATGGAAAGGATTTGGCATTTGATTGGTAGAAGTTGGTTTATATAGCCAACACTAAGGTGGTGTTTGGTTCGCAAAATATTTTTGGATGAAATTGAATTTGTTAAAGGAATTTGACTTTGAAAGAATTGGAATGGAATGTTGTCAGGTTTGACCACCTGTTTGGTTGACAGACTTTGGAATGGAATCTGTTAAGAATTTGAATCTTTCTGTTTGGTTCACAGAATGTAGCTTTAGAATTAGAATAAAATTTTGGTAAATGACCAAAATGCCCTTTTTTGAAAATTTTAATTTTTATAAAACTAAAAATACTTCAATAAAATAATTATTTTATACGTAAAACAATATAAAATACACTACCCAAATATAATCATAAGCCAAACGACGTTACTAAATCGATGGTGCTCGCCGGTGATTCAGATCGGTGGTGGTCCACAATGGTTTAGATGGTGGTGGTCCGCAGTGATTCAGATCGATGTTGGTCCACAGTGATTCAGATGGAGGTGGTCAGTGGTGGTTTAGATAGGCGGTGGCAGCAGTGGTTGTTCAAATCGGTGGTGGTCGGCAGTCCGACGGTGATTCAGATCAATGGTAGTCGTCGGTGGTTGGCAGTGATATAGATCGATGGTGGTCCATTGTGGTTCAGGTGACGATGGTCAGATGTGGTTCAGATCGGCGATGGATCATATCGGTGATGGTCAATGGTGGTTTAGATCGATGGTGCTTTAGATCGGTAGTAGTTGGCGGTGGTTCAAATCGATGGTGGTCCGTGGTGGTTCAGATGACGATGGTCGACAGTGGTTCAGATCAGTGGTGGTCCATGGTGGTTCAGATGGCGGTTATCGTCAGAGATTCAGATTGACGGTGAATCAGATCGGTGGTAGTCTGTGGTGGTGGTCGACGGTGGTTCAGATCGGTGGTAGTCGGTGGTGGTGGTGCTCGGCAGTGGTGGTTCAGATCGGTGGTGGTCGGTGATGGTTCAGATCGGTGGTTTTGGTCGACGGTGGTTCAGATTGGTGGTGGTGGTCGGCGGTGGTTCAGATCGGTGGTAGTCGTTGGTGGTGGTCGGCGGTGGTGGTGG
Source organism: Cynara cardunculus var. scolymus (assembly GCF_001531365.2). Classification (NCBI taxonomy): domain Eukaryota; kingdom Viridiplantae; phylum Streptophyta; class Magnoliopsida; order Asterales; family Asteraceae; genus Cynara; species Cynara cardunculus. The sequence continues at coordinate 5,398,707 of NC_037535.1, forward strand.
TCGGCGATGGTTCAAATCGGTGGTGGTGGTCGACGGTGGTGCAGATCGGATGTGGTGGTCGGCGGTGGTTCAGATCGGTGGTAGTTGGTGGTGGTGGTCAGCGGTGGTGCAGATCGGTGGTGGTGGTCGGCGGTGGTTCAGATCGGNCGGCGGTGGTTCAGATCGGTGGTAGTTGGTGGTGGTGGTCAGCGGTGGTGCAGATCGGTGGTGGTGGTCGGCGGTGGTTCAGATCGGTGGTAGTTAGTGGTGGTGGTCAGCGGTGGTTCAGATCAATAGTGGTCGAGAGGAGGTCGACGATGGTTATATTGAGTTTTATGAGATTATAGTATATTAGGTTAAAGACATATTTGGTATAATGAAGATAGATATTCCATTCCATTAAAATACCATGTAGTTGCTAAGGAATGTTAAAATCTTTTATCCATGGAATTCATAGGAATCTGAAGATTCCTTCCGCTGAAAAGAATGAACCAAACGATAGAAATGAATCTGGTCAAAGGAATTCAACATTCCAATTTCTTCAGATTCCTCCAGAATCTGCGAACCAAACGTCATCTAAGTATGTGGTTAACAATGAATGGGGCTATATATGAGGTATCAAATTAAAAAAATAAAATACTCATTTTTATATATAATTGAATTGAGATAAAAAAAAAACTAACTATAGTACTTTTAAATAACATATATTTAAAAAATGAGCTAAATATATAAAGTTTATCACCTAGTTATATATCAATTAATTAGTTTTATTTAAAGTAAACATATTTTTTTGATAAATTAAAATGGTATCTTATACTTAATAAATTGTTTGTAATATATTTCACCAAATACTTTATAGTAAAGTGAAGATAATTATTATAATTTAATTTAGAAATCTATTAAACATATCAAACAAACTGCTCAAAACTTTCAATTTTGTTATGTTCTCGAACTTTTTTTAACAAATGAAAGTATGAGGCAAAGAGAGAATCTAGCTTGTGTTCTCGAGTTTTTTTAAAAGGGAAAGAAAAGAAAAACAAACGAAAGGAAATAATGTTGATATTTCTCCCAAATATAAAAGAAAGAAATAATAATTACAATTAAAAAGATATATATATATATATATATAATTATATACCTATCTATCAGTTACAATCCGTTGTAAAATAAATAAAGGTATATAAATGACATCAAGAACATAAAAATTTATTTTTTTCCACCGTTTTTCTTACTTTTCTCTTCCCTCTCAAGAACACAAATAAAAGAATTTCTTTCTTTTCCTCTCTTTTTTCTTCTGAAATTCGAGAACACCACTTTAAATCTATTATGTGAACCAAGTTGTAATACACGATTGTAACTATTTAGTTTTACTCTTTGAGATAATATAGGCTTCCAATACTTGATCGGTTTATTTGAGAAGGATCATATGAATTCTCCAATAGCCATTTAAACTTCCATGCTTATTGTTAACAAAATGAAAAAAGATATGAGTATACTATAAAATTGAAGATTGTGCATGCATTACTAATGTATGCTTAATACTTCAATAGTTGCATCCTTATAAAATTAAAAGTTTAAGATAAAAGCCAAATGCACCTGTAAAATATGGCATGTTACATCTTAATTTTATCTCTCTCGGTTTTACTTTAAGAATTTGTATGGATTTAAATAGTAGGTCTCAACTTTTTCTAGTATTTGAACATGTTTATCAATTTGTTTTAAGTTAGTTTTATAAAATACGAATGCATTAATAAAATATATGTATGTAATAATATATATGTTTTAAATGTTGTATAATATAGTAAAGATATTATATGAATATATATACTTGCATTTGAATATTTTTGTGATTGAAATTTTGAAAACCAGGTTAAAATTATATATATAGGGGTCCATTCAAGGAAGAAATGATTAATTTGTGATAACCGTGAGATTCAATCTCAACCACAAAATCAAAGGTTAAATTAGGAAATTAATAATTTTGGTAATTTTAACTTAAAATATTAATTAAGGACATTTTAGTCAATCTCCTCCTCTCTCCTCTCAACTCTCAACTCTCTCCAACGAACACCATATCGACACATGATGCACATTGTGATAACGCTTCATAAAATAACGAAAAAACATAGTGTGATACACTTGGTAAAGAAAATATTACCTGATATATTGTGTTACACTTCGTATAACGACAAAAATACACTGTAATACACACTATGATACCAGATCTGGTTGACGAATACAACTATGATACCAATATGTTATCAGTGCGATACCCAATAACTTTTAACAGTAAGAAATTATTTATTTATTTTCTTAATTGTAACTTCATAGAAAGAAACTTCCATAATTTGTTTGATTAATAAAAAATGTATTAATCTCTTTGATAGATAACCTTTAAAAAAATATTAATAAAAGTACTAATACATCATTTTTCTTAATTAAGATAATACAATTAATATAATAAAATGATTGGTTCATATTAGACATATATGTCAGTTTGGAGATTTGGAGATTAAATTAAGAAAAAAATTTCCTTTTTCAGATATAAATTGTTTAATTAAAAAATTACATTTAAGACGATTTTGATTTTTTTAATTTGAGATAACTATGTGGAATTTCTAAAACTTGATGTGTTTATTTGGGAGAATAATATGCGTCTCTAAAATACATTTGAGATTCTATGCTTATTGTTACAAAATTGGAAAAAATCGAAATATTGTAGAATTGAAGAATTTATATGCATAATTGGTTTATAATTAATGATTTAATAGTTGCATACTTGAATAATTAAGAATTTTTAACAATAAATTAAAACTCAAATGTTTTATGATATTAAAAGTTGACGCGTGCAATATAACACCATACATCTATATTTCGTCTCTCTCAATTTTATTTTATGAATTTATCTGTTTTTGGAAAAAACGAAAAAATCTTTTGTTGAGTATATGATTTCTAAAGTATTTTACTGTATTAGTAGGCTCAATGTTTGTTTATATTTTGAACATGTTTATCAGTCGGTTATATGTTAGTTTTATAAAGTTCAAATGTTAGTTGTACGTAAGTAATAATAAGGGGTTGTTCATTAGCAGTTTAATGGGCTTATTAACCTATATAGCTTATTTGGTAAGCCATATAAACATATTCAATTGGGGCTTATTGAACTTGGGTTTATTCTCTCAGCCTATTTACCTCAATTGTATACAATCAGCCGTTCAACATATCCTATTCCTCATCCTTGAAAGATGCTTTCCTTTGAAATCAATCTTCTCTCTTGCTACTAATTCAAGTTTTCCTAGCGGACTACAAGATTACAGGTCCCTCTTCTCTGTCCGATAAAGATAATGATTTGATGACAAAGCCCCTCAAGTTGGATAACTTCTTGAAGCTTCGAGTACTATTAGGAATACCTTTTTGAAGCTTCAAATCCTCCCTGAATCGCCGTCCTCACTGGCTCCATTAAATTTGGGTATTCAAATTGAAAATTTGTCAATCTGAGTGTTCCTCCCTAAATCATCTCCTTCATTCTACTCATTTCAAATTGCAAAAGTTTAAATATAAAGGTATCCTTTGAAATTTTTAACGTGGAAAAATTCCACATAGTGTCTATGAAGCAGATCTGAAAGAAAAACATTTTCAACATTTGGATCTTTGAGAATGGCCTTCTTTAGTTTGGATTTCCTTCTGGATCTATGAGTGGAGTTCCTTTTTTATATCAATAATTATTTACAGTTGCTAATGTGGATTCTTCAATTGAAAAACTATGAGCCATGACTTTGTTATTGTTGTTCATAATTGTTCTTTTTATTTGTATCATGTCAATTTGCATCTTTTCTTATTTGGTTATAATTTGATAACAAGCTGTGACCATGAGAAGTTTAAATGTGATGTCTCTGAGTACATGGTTAGATTGGATCACTAAAACTTGAAGATTAGAACCCTATTGGATGCTTGATCATTTTGATGTAGTGAATTGATTAGATTGGATGGACATTATATTTAAAAAGGTATAGTTATTGGTCCAATATAGTCTGGGGGTAAAATATTCATTTTTGTTATTCAAATTGATTATTTAACCCAACAGTCAAACAAGAAGTTAGTCTAATCCATACAGACAACTAAATATGTGTAGACAACTTAGTCGCTACAGTACTTAATTAAAAAACCAATAGAACAACCCTGAGTTGTAAATGATGTATAATATAGTAAAAATATTCTATGACTATACTCCTATGTGAACATATATATATATATATATATATACACATACATACATACATACATACATGCATACTATGATCTAATTTTTGAAAACTACGTTAAACCCACGGGGAAATACTTGGTCGGATAAAACCTTTATCCAACAATTCTTTCAATTGAGACATTAACTCCTTTAACTCAGAAGGAGCTAATCTATATGGTGCACGTGCCACGGGTGTTTCTCCAGGAATTAATTCAATCTGAAATTCTATCATTCGGTCTGGAGGTAGACTTATCAAATCTTCTGGAAATACTTCAGGAAATTCCCTTACGATTGGGATATCCTCCATCTTTCCTTTCTCTTTCTTCATATCTATAGCATATGCAAGAAAACTAACACACCCCTTTTGTACATACTTTCTAGCCTTTAGAACTGAAATTAGGCTAGAGTAATGATCCCGTCGATCTCCATAAATCACAACTCTTMCTTTTTCAGGTAAGTCTATATGAATCATCTTTTCATTACAGACTATGTTGGCTTGGTTTTCAGCTAACCAATCCATACCTATGATTATATCAAATTCCCTTAAAGACAAAGGAAATAACTGTATAGGCACCTCACATCCTTCTATACTTATAACACATTTATCAATTCTTTCTTTAACCAAAACTTCACTATCATTTGCTGTTTCCACAATTAGATCCTCACTCAATGCTTTAGATTCCAAATGTGCGCAGTTAACAAACGATGGTGACACAAAAGAACGATTTGCACCCGAATCAAATAAAACTTTGGCACATACTGAATTAACAAGGAATGTACATGTTACCACTTCAGGGTGCTCTTCCGCCTCACCTCTTGTCGTCTAAAAGTCTCTTCCTCTTGCAGACTCCCCACGTCTTATTTCTCCTCTACCACTTGTATTAACACGATTATCTATTTGTCAATGACCTGTTGGCACATAACCAGATCCTCGGCCCGCAGAATATCCAGATCCCCGGTTTCCAACAAAACCAGACCCTCGATCTTTAGCTTGCGGACAATCGGCATTYACATGTTGAGATGAATTACAAGTAAAACACCTCCGTGTCATCCGACAATCTCGAGCTATATGTCCTGGTTCCTGACATTTAAAACATACTCGAGATTCTGTATTGCAATTTCTCTGATGTATTTTATGACATCGAACACACGCTTTATCCGCAACCCTTGAAATTGGTCGATTCAAATTTTCCATAAACCTCGGTCTATGGAAATTAGTTACTGTAGTTTCCTCTTTTCTTTTCTCTCCAACCCTTTCTTGTGGTTGTCGGTTAATATCTTGTTCCAGTATTTYAGCAGCATCAACTGCCGCCTGAAATGTTGTTGGATTCCTGGATATCACATACTTCCGAAGATTCGATTCCAATCCCCAGATATACTTTCGCACTTTACTGTTTTCAGATATAATATAGGCTTCAACAAACCTAGATTGTTCCATGAAAACTTCTGTATACTGGCGGACTGACATGTTCCCTTGTTCAAGACGAAGAAAATCATCTTCCAACTTTCTCACCGCAGCTTCAGGACAATACTGCAATTTAAACTTAACCACAAATTCTTCCCACATCATAGTTTTCAGAATATTCGGATCTAAACTTGACAGAACTTCCCACTAGTATAAAGCACTTGATTTCAAACGAGATATAGCAAACATAACTTTATCTTGTTCTGCACTTTTACTGATTTGTAAACTCAACTCTATCTCCTTAAGCCAACACATAACTTTAACAGGATCATGCTTACCAGAAAACTTGGGAGGTTTACAAGCAAGAAACATTTTAATATCTCCTCCCTTTTGTACTGAGGACGAAGTAAAGGGTACAGACGTACCAGTTACCGGTGTACTAGCTCCGGCTTCCTCCTGATCGGAATTTCTTACCACATCTGGATTATTTTGGGTGGTACGCCCCAACAACTTTACCAAATTTTCCTGAAACTTTCCCAGCTCTGCTGCCAACATATCTTGAGTAATGAACTCAGGATTAGAAATATTATGTCCACCCCTTGCCCTTCCTCTTCCATAACCAAACATTGAACTTTCTTGAGCCGATTGTTTCTGTTCTTGTCTAGTACCTCTACCTCTTCCTCGACCCCTGCTACGACTTCGTGTTTCTATCGTCATCACATTTTCCGGTTCCTCTCCTTGTTTTACACTTCTTCTTCCCCAACCTCTTCCATAACCAGTAGAGGTCCTTTCTGATTGATTGGGATTTTCTGCCATTTCTCAATAGATAACTCTTTCTGTCACATTGAAACACACATGATTATTCTCATAATCACAACATAATAACATATTTATCCTCATATCTACTCATAACTCAAATTATATCAATCATATATAATCTATCTTTCTCATAATAGTTTCAGCTATAACATATTCTCATGTTCATAGACCCAGTGAAACCTATTATCAAAACTTTCCACATCTCTAGTTTAAGTCTAAGTATTTCGCAAATACCCAGATCCCTTAAACTAAGGCTCTGATACCAACTGAAACAACCCATAAAGCCCATGAATAGATAATCCACATGTTCATACTCATAGTACTAAATATAGTATTGTTACAAAACATGGACTAACAAAATCTTTCTTTAATACATATATGAGTAAACAAAATGCTATCAACACTAAACTTTTCCCTTTCCTTTATCCTGGGAGGTATGATGATCTGCAAAACCGGTTAATCCAACAACTGAGTGTTAGACCAAAAAGGTCTAGTGAGTGTATAAATCTTAAACAAACAACATACATTCTAAACAATAAGTTTAAAAGCAAACTTGTTTCGATACATAAACATATTTATCACTCTCGCGGTTACACCGCCATTTCATCTCTCTCGTGGTTACACCGCCATTACATCTCTCTCTCGCGGTTACACC
>NC_037535.1:5405839-5409198 GCF_001531365.2 Cynara cardunculus var. scolymus
TCTCTCGCGGTTACACCGCCATTACATCTCTCTCTCGCGGTTACACCGCCATTACATCTCTCTCGCTACTACACCGCCATTTCATCTCTCTCGCGGTTACACCGTCATTTCAAACACACAACTTCGGTCCATCGGACCTCTGGCTTCAAACAATACTTAGAAATTATATCGACAACTAGGACCAGAGCCCCTCTGGTCTCTCTTCCAGAGCTTCTGGTCACACGACCAGAGCCGCTGGTTGAACTAATCCGCCTTTGAATATATTTTAACATCCTCGACCAGAGCCCCTATGGTTTCTCTACCAGAGCCTCTCTGGTCTCTCTACCAGAGCTTCTGGTCACACAACCAGAACCTCTGGTTCCAAACTATACTAGAGAATATATAATTGAACATACTCGACTAGAGCACCTCTGGTCTCTCTACCAGAGCCCCTCTGGTCTCTCTTCCAGAGCTTCTGGTCACACGACCAGAGCCTCTGGTTTAACTAACCAGAAAATATATTTCAACATACTCGACCAGAGCCCCTCTGGTCTCTCTACTAGAGCCCCTCTAGTCTCTCTTCCAGAGCCTCTGGTTACATGACCAGAGCCTCTTGTATAACTAACCAGACTTAACATATTCTATTCATAATGACCAGTTCCAAATACTACTAAATTGTATGTAAACAATTTATAGTCAAAGCTTTAATACACTCACCTTAGAAATCATATATCCTAGCTTTGAATTCTCTTCTTCTTTTTCTGCCAAACCGTAGGATTCACCAAGGAGTCTTTCCTAATATAGAAAGTGTTTCAAAGGTGTGCTCAGCTTCTTTTTATTTCACATACACTTGCTATTTATAGTAAGTGTATGACCGCCTTTCAAAGGTCGGCTATCATGACCACGTCACCCACACCCACGCACTTCTACATAAAATATTTAGATAAACATAAACCGCCCCTTAAAGGTCGGCTACATAACCACGTCACCCACACCCACATATTTCTACATAAAATATTCATATAAACATATCACCCACACCCACACACTTCTACATAAAATATTCATAGAAACATAAAGATTTAATTTATTAAATCTAATATAATAACCTGAATATTACACAACCCGGGATCTTAACTTCGCCATAAACTTTCGGTGTACCACACGAAGTAGTACCCATACTATGGCGTACAATTCAAGGAACAAAACGAGTCCGGATCCAGAAAGCAAACCGATGTACCGAGATAGTAATATGGAATTAACTCAAGAGACGGAATCAAGAACAAATCAAGATCGTGTGACTCCATTCAAGACCAAAAACATTCATATGAAAATATATATGTTCAAATCAATATGTAACAATTAACTATATAACTCACCGGGCAACCGTATAATACCGAAAAGCTCCGAATTGAGCTCACAAAGCAAATCCAATCTACCACACTTAGATTGCTTCCAAAGTATCAAATCATGTCCTAATTATTCCTTGAAGTAAATGTACAAAATCTCATAAGCAACCAATATAAGAAACTCATGATATACACATATCCTATTTGAACACTTTACCTAAATTTCTATGTACAGCTGCTGCATGCAGAACTGTTTTGCCCATTTTAAGCTCGAATTCATGCCTTGATCATAAAATAAGAAATAAACTAGACTCAAATATCTAACTAAGAAAATTRGYCTCACCTCATTTGGATTTTTCTACGATTTTATACAGATTTTCAAAGTCTGCACACTTTCAATGCATTCTTAAGTCGAAAATTCTCATTTTCATACATTTTCCTCAAACCATTTCGATTCCAAACCATTCCAACTTCTGAATCTCAACTTAATATAATATATTTGACATAAACAACTAAAATCCAACCTTTATTTTATCATTTATATTATCTCCCAAATCATTGACTTAATCAAGTCAACGTTCATATGATGAACTTGCATAAATCTTGATAATCTCTTGAATCTAATGATCATTTCAAGCCATAAATACTAAAAAGCACTCATTTTGTACACTTAAATCAAACCCATATGAAACCCTAACTCTATCTCAACATGCAATTCATAAAACAAGAATGTCAACTAAGAACAAGTGCAAAAATAGATTATACCTTACTTGATGATCAAATCCTTCCAAGATCTTGTAGTTCCTCTTTGATTTGAGTTGAATCAAGCCTATGTATGTGAAAATCGCACCTCTAGTCTGTGTGTGAGTTCTGGACTTAAATGACAAGAAAAATGGGCCAAAACTCTAAATTATAATGCTAAAATTCGAGTTGGGCCGGGTTGGCCCGGCTAGGTATCCATGTTGACCATCAACACTTAAATTATTCATAACTTTTCGCTCGGACCTCCGTTTTCTATGAGGTTTACACGTTCATAAAGAGATAATCTATAACATCTACCAAAAATATTCCAGAAAAGATCTCCCAAAAAAAAATCCGTTTTACGTATCTTTTCGACGAAATTTTTTCCAAATCCTCTAATATATTCCTAAGAAGTATAATTCTAAAATTTCAAACCCAAACTCCCACTAAATCATAAGTTCTTTTTAACCCAATAATTAAATATACTAAGCAAATAATTGGGCATATTAGAAATTGAATGTTACACTAAAGGAGAGCTTTTCATTTCTCTGGAATCTTTTACAATATTTCTTTTCAGTTGACGAGATTGCTCATGGTTAAGAAGAATCCCGTATAAGGTAGAAAGAGAAAGAGTGGACATGTCATTTGACATCTTGAGACACATGGAAAAGGTGTCCCAAGACTCAAGAAGACATTCTAGAAACTTAGTCAAGGTTTCAGAATTAGAATATTCCCTGCCAACAACCCTAAGATCAATAAGAAGGCAATTAAATCTTTGATGTACTTCAGACAGTGTCTCGGACTTTCCACAGAGAAAGCTTTCATACTGTCTTACTARATTGATCTTTCTAGTCTCCTGAACCTGAGTGGTTCCTTCATATTGGACACAAGGAGTATCCTATACGGATTTAGAAGTTTTGAGTTTCATCACTGAGTGATAGATCTCATCAGGTAGAGATATAGCTATTATAGACCGAGCACGCGTGTCTATAGCTATTTTCTTCTTGTCCTCATCGCTCCACTGATGTGGAAGCTTTGGAATCTGCCGTTCAGGAATCGCGGCAGTCGTAGTTGTTTCTGGAACAGCCGGAACAATAGCAAATGGAATACATGGTCCATTTTCTATGTAATATGGAATTTCAGGATCCACACCTTCCAGAAAGAGGGACATCCGGTTCTTCCAGAGACTAAAGTTGTCACGGACAAACCGGTGAGGTTTGGCAAGAGAGCCATTATCTTTTGTGTGTGTGTTTGTAATTTGTAAAGCCATTTGTAAGCAGTAAGTTATCT
>NC_037535.1:5409943-5450564 GCF_001531365.2 Cynara cardunculus var. scolymus
GAATGCTGGAATGACCTGAAGGTCTCATCATCATTCACTGAAGCTAGAGCAGTCTTCACACATATATAGACAGGCTTGTAATCACTGAATACCGCTTCAGATCACGTACTCGCTGGTCTCTAATCTTCAGTTTCAGTCTTCGACATTTGCTGAAGGTTCTTTGGTGTGAGTGTTGTCTTCTTGAAGTATTGCTGTCTCTGATAGATTTACAATGCAAGTTCTTCAGCGATCACTGAACATACTCAGTGAAGATCACTGGAACTGAAAATACAGAAACACAAATGCAACGTGAAAGAGTAAATGGATTATGATCAAATCACTGTGAGAGAGGATCAACAAATACCTCAGGATATTCACATACAACTAGGATGGACTCTTGTTTACCTTTTTCTTTCTTTGAAACGACCACATAGGCTAGAAAACTTTGACATCCCTTCTGAATACACTTTCGGGCTATTATAACAGATATCAGGCTGGTGTGATGATCTAGCCGATCACCATAAATCAAAATCGGCCCTTTCCCTGGTAAATTAATACGTATATCTTTTTATTACATACAATTCTGGCATGATTCTCTATTAACCAATCTATACCCACCAAAACATCGAATTTCTTTATAGGCATTGAGAACAAAAGAATTGGTAACCCACATCCCTTAATCTCAATTTGACAGTCATTAAATATATGAGTAACATATACTTGACTATCGTTAGCAGTATTAACTACTAAGATATAGTCAAGGGGCACATAATTCATGTATAAACTCCCAGCAAATAAAGGTGATACAAATGAATAATTGACACCAAAATCAAATAACACCTTTGCATATAATGAGTATATAAGAAATGTACCTGTTACCAAATCAGTAGTTTCTTCTGCCTCTCCCTTTGACATCTGAAAAGACCGTCTCCTCCCCCTATTAGATTCACCTTTTCTGATGTTGATTCCCCTACGCGTATTTGGAGTATTCCCACCTAGAGCCAATCTCAGAGTTTTTGACTAGGGACATTTTGTAACACCGCGGTTAGATTACTGACCGTTTTACTGTTTAATCTCCAAAAAATAATCAAACTTTAAACCATTAAAATATACGAGATATAATTTTTAAATAGAACTCCGAAATGTGCACTTTAATTTGTTGCATTTTATCCATTTCTTTTTTTTACCAGAACATAAAGCAACCCAAAAGTTTAAGCTTTACAATCCAAAAGTTACCTACAATCAACTGGGGACATATCTACCCGATGGAATACATACATATATATAACACACAAAAAGCAAATACAAATATACCTAAAAGAGCTAAGCTGACACTTGAGTCAAAACCCAAATTAAGCTTCCCTATCTTTCTCTTTATCTACAATCCTTTTTCAGTGCATAAAATGGGTCAACAGAATACCCAACCGAACGTCTCGTTCCAACTCCGTAGTCCAAGTATGTATGACACTCCAAAAGCTTCCAATTATACCTTTATACTCCCTTCAAATCTTCAAAATCTTTGAAATTTCTCTTCAATTTCACCAAGATTTAGCTAGGTTTTAGCTTTAGGTGTGTGAAATCACATACACTTTGGTCTAGAAGCTTGTAGAAGTAAAAATGATGTGAAAATATCTAATTTTCTTCACCTTATTACACAAACTTGTTCTGGGTCGGGTTTGACCCGATTGGGTTGACCCAACACCCATTATGACCACCAAACACTTACAAATTCATAACTTTTCGCCCACGTGTTCGTAACAAGATAATTTATAACTTTCAACAAATATATTCCAGAAAAAGGTGTTAGGACTAAAATAGTCCTAAATATTATGAAAGTTTAATTAAAACAATTTGGGCTAAGGATGGAAGGTTCAAAGATCTGAACTGTGCTAAATCGACTAAGTCTAAAAGAGCAACCAGAGCCTCTGATTAAACTATACGCTAAAAGACTATCTTCAGATCTCTGGAAAATAAGACTTCAGAGTTTGGGCAATCTTAAGGCGTACAATTACAAGTCTGAAGAGACATTCTTTAGATCTCTGGAAAAGAAGTTTTCAGAGTTTGGGCAATCTCAAGGCATACAAGTACAAGTCTGAAGAGACATTCTTCATATCTCTGGAAAAGAAGTCTTCAGAGTTTGGGCGATCTCAAGGCGTATAACACAAGTTTGAAGAGACATTCTTCAGATCTCTGGAAAAGAACTCTTCAGAGTTTGGGCGATCNTTGGGCGATCTCAAGGCGTATAACACAAGTTTGAAGAGACATTCTTCAGATCTCTGGAAAAGAACTCTTCAGAGTTTGGGCGATCTCAAGGCGTACAAGTACAAGTCTGAAGAGACATTATTCAGAGTTATTTCAAGAGAAGACCCGACGAGCGCTAAGTGTCAAATCTGAAGACGAAGTATGAAGACCTTGAGTTCAGAGTTATTCTAACTTTGAACGAGAGGATAATGCTGCTAACTCTGAACGAGAGGATGATGCTGCTGACTCTATAACAACCTATGAAACCTTTTATATATTTCTTAAGGATTTTGCTACAAGTCGTCATTAGAGCATTATATTAACACATAATCCACATTATTAAACACATAATACACATAGAACATATTTAGAGGCATTTGCCAAGCATATTTAAATAAAATAGTATGTTACACATCCCAACTTGATGTGGTCAGAAGAATTACAATGAATACAACGTTGGGGCATCCGACAATTTCTAGACAAGTACCCCGGTTCCCCACATCTATAACACTTTTTCTGTTCAAAATTACAGTCACGTTGGTGGACTGTGACATCTCTGACATGGTCTTCCATTAAATCATTGAACCAGACGATTCTCTGTTTTTACAAATTTTGGTCTTCTATACTCAATTGAAGACCTCTCCCACTTTCATTTCTCAACTAATTTTTCTTCCCTCTGCCGGTTCTTGTTTCTTCGGTTGTTTCCGCTACGTCTACTGCCAATGGGAAGGTTGAGGGATTCATTGCAATCATAAATTCTCATATCGAAGGCTTTACCCCCCAATTATACCTCTTGAATTTACGAGATTCTGATGAAATGTAGTGTTCGACAACGGGAGTGTTCAATAAATTTATTTGTATATTCCCTTATTGATTGGTTCCTTGCTCTAACTTTAAAATTTTCTCTTTTAGTTTTCCTTACTGCCGATTTCAGGAAGAATTTTTCCTTGGATCGGTCAACAAATTTCGTCCAAGACATTGTTTATAAAATACTGGTCTTGCAAGAGATTCAACATCCCACAAATATAAAGCATTTGACTTAAGCATTTATACAGAAAATCTGACCCTATCTTCGTAAGAACACTTACATGTATTGAATATTGGTTCTATTTCCTTCAGCCAGCACACCGCTTTCACATGATCTTTTTCTCCGAAGAATGTTGGGGGTTTACATGTTAAAAACATCTTGATGCAACCCCCTCTGGTATTTGCAGATTGGACTTGTGGATTGATTTTTACTCGCTCTGTTTTCACCCTGGCTGGTACTCCCAGAATGGATGTCATAGTATTTCTCAGTTTCATCATTTCTTCTGCTAACATGTCTCGAGTAACATACTCAGGATGTTGTATTGGTTCTTCATTAACGTTCTTTTGAATAGATTCACCCTGATATGAATGAATTTCATGATGACTACTTCTTCCTCTTCCGTGGACCCTACCCCGACCTCTCCCTCTACCTCGACCTACTGGTAGATTTTCAGGAACGTTTTCTGGTGAACTTTCCCTCTCATCTGGGCTGATGAGAGAGATCCTTTTAGACCTTCTTGATTGTCTTTCCATCTGTCAATTTTCAAAATTTAATATTCATATAATCACATTCCTCAAATATAATAAGGTATCCAAGCACAAATATGTAACTGTAAACCCATGTTTACATTGGCAGTTGTAATTTGAATTTACCTTACATATCGTTCTTTTAACCCATCATATTTATTCCAAAGGTTCTATGTATGTCAGTGACCCTTAATATGCAAATAATACAGTTTAAGTCTAGGCATCATGCTGAATATCTAAATCCCTTAAACTCAGGCTCTGATACCAAACTTGTAATATCCCAGAATCACATTTGCATATAAACATATATTTTCATATATTAAAAAATACAACTTTACACATTCGATCCCAAATGTATATAAAAGCTACAATAGAAAAGTAGCTACCAATTTTTTCTATAAAAACCCTTTACAAAACTTGTATATATAACAAGTATTTAAGTACAAAAGATAAAATATTTTCCCAACATCCCATACAAGGTGAAAAATCACCAAACATTTTTTTTATTAACCTGGATATCCAACCCGCTATGCGAACCGACTAATCCCAGAGCGACCATCTGCTTTGCAGATAGCCCGGAGTCACCAAACACTTTTATAAACCCATATTTATATAAAGAACTAATAAATCACGTTTTAATAAAACAAACCTCTTTTGTTGCATCAAATAAATGAGACATTACGCAATTATCGCACCAAATAACCAAACAACTCATTTACCACATTATGATACTAACTCATCGCATCATATAGATAAAATCATAATTTTCTCGCATAACATGGGTGAGACAACCCCATTTCCTTGCCACACACTGGTGCGAGAATCCCATCTCATCGCATCATACATGTGCGATAAACCCAACTTGTCGCATCAATAAAATGCGATAAGTCAACTTGTCGCATCACATGGGTACGACAAACACACTCCTCGCATCACAAGGATGCGATAAATATACCTCATCGCATCACACAGATGTGACAACTCTAGATCATCACATCATATAGATGCGACAAACAGATTGTCAACTTTGATTAAAACCCTGTTTTCACATATAGATTGATTTTTCCACCCTTATAACCATAATACCCCTCTACTGATTATGTCACCCTTACGTCAAAAATACACATCTTCGGATTATGTCACCCTTATATCCAAAATATACCTCTCCTGAGTATGTCACCATTATAACCAAAATACAACTCTACTGATTATGCCACCCTTATTGAAATCATTTGATATTAACATATCAAATACAATATTATGCTAATAATAGCATAAACTCAATTTCAAAAATTCCCATGAAAAGAACAATACGGTTCCATTTTCAACACTGTAAAAGAAAAGTTTATAAAATGAAACTCACCTTGAATGCATAGAGATATGCATATATGATGATGAAAATCAACAACAAATATCTAGATTAAAACTATATAATCAACTTCTTCTGTTCTTCCCTTCGATCTCTTTTCTCTGCTCAAAATACACAGAAGTGTTTTTACCAACTTTCTTTCTTTTCTTTTACTTTCCACTCATGGATTACCATCAGAATAAGATAAAATAGGTATCTCATAATAATAATAATAATAATCAAATAAATAGAGGCGGCGAGGATTAAAGAGTTTAAGCACATAACCAACTTAACCCCCTCAATTTACCACCATTATTCGGAAACAACTATGAACTTTATAACCGATAAACCCGGTTATCACAAAATGTTTGGGTTTGGAGCTTAGGTTTAGCTTAACCTAGTAAAGTGAGTTTAAGATGTGTTGTGAAAACTATGCACATGCCAAAATGTCCATTCTGAAGTACTAATGTGTTTTACTCGATATTTATCGAATATGGTTGTGCATGTTTGGTACATTTGGTCAATAAACCTTGAAAATGTATGTACTTGGGATATTTTAGTATTTTGACAAATAAATCATGAGTGAGTTCTTTTGATGATTTATCTTATAAGTGAAGATTATTTGGTGATAAATGCATTTTTAGTGTATTGGATTTGGAAAATGCATATTGCTGTGTTATCAGATATTTTGAAAATATAAATGGTATGGTTTTTAATTATAAAATGATTTGTCCCAACCAATGATGATTTTTGAGTTAATCATGTATTTGGAGCATGCAACCATATAAATGTCGGTTAATTGCGTTTTATTGCTTTTGATGATTTTTATTTTTATAGTCAAATGAGTTGTTAAGTTTTTTGCTCGGTTTTGACTCAGATGAGTCTTGGGGGCATTTATCCGGTTCTATTTGCTCTATGATGAGCCTTCAAAGTTATATACAAATATGACATATTTGATTGTAAATTACATGTTCTAAGTGTTTGGTCATTCATTTGGGGTCATGTAATTATAGATTGTAATGCAATGGATCTATTGGCATAGGAGCTTGTTTGGTATTCGATGTAATTGAAAAAGGAATTTATCCTTTATTTGATGTATAATAAAAATTTTAAGTTAGTCAATATTTCTAGATTTTAGATTGTTACAATATCCATAATTAATCAACGTTTGTTTTTTCAAAAAAAGAATCTAATTTTCGCTAATGTATCATACGCGATATTGATTATAGTGGATAAGAAATGTAAGTTGTCTACAAAATTACAGCTAATATGTGTAAATTACAAATTACATTTCAATGTACATGAAATCTTATACATTTTAAATGTGTTTTGCTACACGTCACATGTGATTATGTTTTCATTATTTTTATTTTTCAATATTTATTTGAATTATTTTGTTTCATGCTTTAAATCACATATGATTAGGAAAACATTTAAAAAAAACTAATTATGAATCACATGTGATTTTGATGAAAATTATAATTTTTTTAAGTATTACTTTAAATAAAAAAAATACAAAGTACACTTATTTTAAATGCGCTAAACGGAAAATATAATTTTTATATTGCTATATTACTTTTAGATTTGTCGATTTATTTATTGATCCAATAAATTAAGTTTTATAATATAATGTAATAAGATGGTTAGAATTCTTTTTTTTCATAGAATAAACCGAATTTTATTACAATGTCTATAAAAAAGTAGAAAGAACATAACTACGTAAAAATTCCCAAACATTTGATTTAAAATGTCATAATCAAATAGCTTTTATTATTTAAATTTGTTATTTCTTGTTATATAAAGTGTAGAAAGGTAACCAATCTCAATTAGATTTGTATGATTAATAAGATTTTAAATTATAGATTTTCTTACGTGACTAAATAAACTCAAAATATTTAACACTTATATTCAAAAATAAAATTTAAACTATTTTCTTAAATAAAGAATTAAATTGATATTTAATTTACAACAAATTTTATTTATTTAACAAATTAAAGTCGAGTTTTATGTAAAAGACAATGAGAAATGTACAAAGAATTTGCCGACAAGAAAACAATTTGTCTTTTCTTGGAATTATAAGAAAACTTTGGACCAAATAAATCTAAGTATAGAAATACAACATGCTTTGTGAGTTGTTGTCGGGAGAAGTGGATACCATAAGAATCTATATTTAGGTTACTCCAACTTGTATATATATCAAATTCTTAATCACAAAAGATTTTTCAAACGTAAAAGTACAAAACCAAAATACTTGATAATCAAAAATTTATTGAAGTCATTAAGTATTTGTTTGGTTTCACTACAAAAATAGGAGTATCAGCGATGGAAGCTGATCCGTGGTTAAAGGCACAATCCGTCGTTAATCATTTGTCCGTCAAAATATCGTAGATAATGCTACAACGACGGATCGGGACGGAATTTAGCAACGGATAGACAAATAGTATTTGCGATGGATTAGTGAGGAAACTTTCAGCGACGGATAATTTCAACGATCGATTAGCGAGAGAATTTTCAGCGGCGGAATAGCAATGGACACTTTCAGCAACGGGTTAGCGAGAGAATATTTCAGTGATGGATTAGCCACGAAAACTTTCAGCGAAGGATTTGCGAGAGAACTGGTTTTTGGCCAATCCGTCGCAAATCCTTCGCAGATCAGCGACGGATTTGTGAGAGATAGTCCAATAACCAGTTTCCTCGCTAATCCGTCGTTGATCAGTGAGAGAACTGATTTTTGGCTTTTCCATTGCCCAAATTCTTTTCGTCGTTAATAACCATCGTTAATACTCTGTTTTCTAGTAGTGTTTACAAGATTTGGTAGATATATATGTTATACACTCCTTAGCGGACTTCGACTTTCATGACCACCGTTCTGCTGTCTTAATCGACCAACACCCTTTGTAGGTTCTAGGTTAGCACGCAGTTTGGCACCGTAACCCAGCTTCCGGTTCATCCCGCATCGCCACAAGATTTGGTAGATGTATACATACATACATACATACACATACACACATACATATATATATATATATACATACACTTGTGTTTGTTAGTGTTTTGAATGATCTCGTAAAACAGTTTAAATTCATATGAAGTTATAAAACTAAACAAGAAAGAAGAACCATTTATATCAAATATATTGAGCTTATAGGAAAACGATATATCAAAAATGTAATCGGAGTTAAATCTCTTGAGTCTCTACTCACTACTTTCTTTAATCTTCAAATAACTTAGGTTCAACTCTCCACGTATAGATTTACCTATTTAGGGTTTTAATTTTTTATGTTTCCCTTTAACTTTTATTTAAGTTTTAAGTGTCGTACATAATTATCATTTATTCTCTAAGTTATTGTTTAAAAAAAGTAAAAAAGAAAACTCATGCCTTGCAAAAATAACATGTTATAATGGAAGTCAAGCTTTAGAGTGAAGCCACAAGGATTAACATGGTGTGAGTCCAAGGCTCGGTGCTATAACGCGTCATAACGAGACCATAACAAATTATTTAAAACCATGAATGACATATAGTTTTAGCATGCATGTTTATTACATTTTGTAGTTAATCAAAAGACAGCTCTACCATTAATTAATTTATCCATATTTTCAGTTCCTAAAAATTTGTGTATTAATTAAAAGTGACTGGAAATTTATTGTATCCTTTTGAAACTGTACAATTATTTTCAGAAATTAAAAAAGAATTTTTTTTAATTTCTTTTTTAAGTCTGAAAATAATGGTACAGTTTCAAAAATAAATTGAATACAACAAAAATAGGCATAATACATATTTAAATTTCCTTTTTGGGCAGCTAAAACATGCTATATAGCTACACATGAAATAGGGCTGTAAACGAACCAAACGAACACGAAGGGAGGTTTGTTTATGTTCGTTTATTTAACTTAACCGAACGAACACGAATAATAAACGAACGAAAATCTTTGTATTCGTGTTTGTTCGTTTAGAAATTAGGTGTGTTCGTGTTTGTTTATGTTCGTTCGTTAACATGCTTAACGAATGTAAACGAACGAATATAAACGAACGGGCTAAATAAACATAAACGAACGGGCTAAACGAACATAAATAAATATTATTTGAATTCAAAGTAAATAAATAAAAGATTATATATTAAATTTAATATATAAACAAACATAAACGAACGAATATAAACGAACGTAAACAAACGGTAAATGAACGAACGTTCACGAATATAAATGAACGAACGAGACTCTTGTTCATGTTCGTTCGTTTAACTAAACGAACAAAAAAATTTGTTCATATCCGTTCATTTATTAAATAAACGAACATAAACGAACTCCCTGTCGAACCGTTCACGGACGGTTCGCTGAACGTTCAATTCGTTTACAGCGATAAGAGGATCTTTATATTAATTTATCATGCATATATCATATTATTAGATAGGATGTTTTGTATTTGGAAATCAAATATTCATGTTGTGGGCATATCTTTCCTAGTTATTGTAATGTTTACCTTGTGTGAATATTTTTCCCCGTAGATTAATGAAATGTAAATAATTACCTAAGATCTCCTATTTGTGAAATGTAAATAATTACCCAAGATCTGCTATTTGTTATGATTTCAATGCCAAAGGTTACGATATTAGAAAGCACACCATGTCTCACGATAGAACACAACCACTACAAAACAAAAAGGCTTCACTGACGGATTGTATCTGCTGATGATCCGCTACAAATTCGTTAGCAATTACCAGCAAAAAAATCATCAGTTAAACCTCTTTGTTTTGTAACACCACCACCAAAAATTGAAAACAAGTCACGATTTTTATATAGGACCTCATGATTGTCATAGTGATTTTATAACATTTACAAGATTATGCGGCAACATTTACGATGATTGGGCATATTTGATACAGATGACTCTAAAGGCAAGGCATAAGACGAGACATACACAACACAAGTGCCTCCTTGTACAGAGGATGATTGGTCGACGAATCAATCTATGCTTGTCTCTTGATTGTTGAATATATACCATCAACTGAGGTGAAATCTGTGCTCTCTGATAATGATGATAAGTATTTAGGAACTACGATGGAAGCACTTGGAGGGATGATTTTCTGTAGTAAAGGACATCAAACTCAACAAATTAAATCTAATACATCAAATTGAGAACATTCTACTATTTATTATGTATGTTTTCACATATTATGGAAAACTTAAATATTTGATGGATGCATTGAACAATATTGAACCCATCCTTGGTTATTAGGTATGTCTGTTGTGTTTCAACTAAGGCAAGGATTGTTATTCTCTGCATATTCCATCTTTCAGTTTCGAACATTTTGACCAAAAAATTTGTCTTCATTCAAGGCAATCTATATATAACTAGCTTTTGTGTGTTCCATAGTGATTGTTTAGTCTCTTGGAATTACAAGAAACAAACTACTATCCTAAGTGATAACATTCACAACGGATGAGATTGTGTGGATAGAACAACTTTTAATTGATTTGGGTGTTTCTTGTGCATCTATAACTTTGTGTTTATGACAACAAGTCTGCTGTAACAATTGCCTCTAATTTTGCCTTCCATGAAAGGGCAAAAAGCATTGAAATTCATTATCTTTTTATGATGGTAAATTATGTGAAAATAAGGCAATCATGTTGATGACGGGTGTCAAGCTCACAAAATAATAGTGTTTATTACCTTGGTCAGTCCAAGCTCCTGTTCATTTAATCCAAAATATATCTTTTATAAGATATATTTTGGATTAATTACAAACTATTTCGTTTTCATTACGCCTTTTTGAGTTCCATGTTTAATAAGTATCGTAAGTTTTAATTTTATAGAATATAGAAGCATTATCGTCGAGTTTATTATGAAGTTATGATTGTATAATTGTCAGACAAAAATGCATTAGGCTCAAACCGCATAAACCGCACCAAACCTCACCGCATTTTGTGGTTCGGTTTTTTGCGGTTTGAGGCATATACAGTGCAGTTTGTGAAAATCTTCAAACCGCGTATGTGGTGCGGTTTCGCACCATGGACACCCCTAGTTCGTACCCACACTCGTTCAAATTTGGATGGTCTTGCCATCCTAGATAATAGGTGTTTGGGTACGGCTCGAACGAATTTTGGCAAAAGCTTGGAATCCTCCATAATTTAAGTCGGCTCGATGTTGTAGTGGAATGTTGGGCATATGTATATTGGATGAGCATGTTGAGTATATGTCCCAAACATTCTCACTGCCTTTTTACAAGCTATTTGCTTCACAATATCAATTAAGTCTGAAAAATTCGACTCAAGGGAGGAGATACGCACCTCAATTGGATCGAATCATGTAGAGGTGTATCGTGACCCGTAAGAGTATGAATGATACGCCATGATGAATATAAAAATGCTTATAACCAATTGGTATCAAAGTACAAGATTAGCTTGCAACAATAAAACAGAATAAAAGACCCAAAAAAAAAAGATAAGCAAGAAATGAAGCATAAAAACTAACAACAATCATCATTACCAATCCTCGGCAACATCCACAATAAATTGATCGGTCCTAACAAACAATAGAGCATATTACAACCTAAATTGTAAGACTGGCAAGTAGGGTATATTCTCCAAGGGTTGGTTGTGAATGAGATTTAACTTCTATGTTTTAGGTAAAAAAATTTGGGTAGGGGGTGGATTGAGATTTTAGACTAACCATACAAATAATTAAAGACGATAAAAAGAAAGCGTACAACAATGAACATAATCCAATTAAAGTTAGGCTTGTGAATCATCAACTTCCCAAATACAATTTCTTTCGATCAACTCTAGACTGACCATAAGTGTTGATATGCATTGTACACTATGTTTATCTTTATGATTAGACTATCATGAGAAGCTCTATGAAAGTCCCTAATTAGTGAAAACAACTCTAACTAGGAACATAGAAGTTGAGCTACTAACTCCATCAATAGTGAGATAAACACCAATTCTAAGTAACGATCATATGGCCAATCATTTAAGCTACATTATGAAACTTTATAACACATTTCAAATAATCTAATGATCGCTCGAAGTATTAATTTCTATTTTTTTCAACACTAAGAACAATTTAGTACTCCAAATAGATGGTTTAACAGATGGGTGATAATGGTTCTGTAGGTAGTTCAATAGCTAGACTAGACAACAATTCACATACAATTGACATTATGATACCTACAATACCTACTCGAAGATCATTTAGACAACCACAACTGCCTGCTTAGCTTAAAGATTATCAGTGTCATTTATCCTAAACTGATTCCAAACCTATTTCTTTATATTCAATCAAGGATTATTTATGCTTACTTTATTTGTTTGATCACCACAAGCATTGTGTTTGAAATCCCTACGAGCAAAAACCACATGATTATTCACAGGTCAAATTGATCCATGAATGGTTGAAAGCCATGGAAGAAGAGATAATGGCTTTAGAGGCCAATAATACATATGTTGTTACTTCTCTTCCAGCAGGTAACTTCCCTTTTGGTTGCGATAGGTTCATAAGATAAAGCATAATTGTAAATAGCTATGTTATTGAAATATAAAACCCATTTAATAGACATAAACAAAGGCTACTAACAATATGCATGAATCTGTTGTCTTTATTGAAATATTTTCTTCGGTAGCTAAGTTTGTCACAACTAGGATTTTATTAACATTGGTTACTTATAAGGGATGACACTTGGATCTATTGGATATTAACAATGTATTTTTGAACATCGAGCTTTTGTGGAAGTTTACATGGACTTACCTCCTGGATTCCCCCGATAAAGAAGAATAAAGTTTTGTTTGAAAGCTCTCCATAAGTGACTTTATGGTCATAAGCAAGCTTCTCGACAGTGGTACTAAAAATAATCAGATACTTTTTATCTCATTTGGTTTCATACATGTCTAAGTTGAATTTTCCCTATGCACAAATTTGGGTAGAGATTCTTTTATTGTTTTACTCATATATGTGGACATGGAACATATTGATTGACATGTTTTCGCTATAGAAAAAGTGTTGCCAAAGCTCAATTTTTTGGTACTGCATTATGATAACAAGTTCATCCATAAAGACTATTTATGGGCTCAATCAATTTTACATCATATTTCTAAGCTAAAATATGTTGGTAACAAATTCTGGAAGACACGTGCTATTTATTGTAAACCAACGAAGATTCGATGATTGTCATGTGTGTACCTAGGCTTGTCAGTAGTACATATATTGTAACGCCCCATAATCCAAAGAGGCTTAAGTTGACCTAATAACCTCCAAATCACATTAAAATCATGGTAAGAGTTATTGGTAACCCAAAACTTGAGACTTATAAGGAGCTTACAAGTCTCTTTATTATCCATCTAGGATGAGTTGTCACAAACTCCCCCCTCGTAATTAGGGATGTGGGATTCGCCAAACATGTTACAAACACCCCCTCCTTGAGGACTCACACTACAAAAATGCAGAGTATCAGCGAGGGAAATTTCCCTTGCAAATCCGTCGCTGATCCGTCACTGATACTCCGTCGGTCAAATGCTCGTAGGTAATACGATCAGCGAGAGATATCAACGACAAATTTGCGAGGGATACTTTTAGCGACGGGTCAGCGAGGGAATAGATTCAGCGACGGATCAACTAATTTGTATTAATCTAAAAAATAAAAATTTTGAAATTACATAATTCCTGTATTTATTTATACAAAACCTGCCATAAACTGTGAACAAATTAAAACTAACCAATTCATACAATTTAAAATATCCAATTCATACAATTTAAGATATTCAATTCATACATTTTATTCTTCAAATGCATACAATCTAACTACCGGGAAGTGGGGGAGGGGGGAAAACGTATCCTGACTACTGCATAAACGCAGCAAAATACTCCGATAAGCAGGCCTGTTCGGCTAACGCAACAGCTTGTCTGGCCTGCTCGGTTGCTGACGCAGCTTGTCTGGCCTCCAAATCTGCCATATTCTTTCGTTCAGTCTCCAGTTCCTCCTCTACCCTTGCCAACTACTCTCTCAACTCCGTTACCTATAGATATTCAATATTCGACAAAATCAGTAATTTATTCGCAATTTTAGTAATGAGAAAGTTTATAACAATATAACCAACATACATTCGCTCTTGACTCGTATGATGACCGGCCAGTGCTACATCTACTCGTCATAGCATAAGAGGGATCCTGGGTGGTACCGAAACCAAAGATGCAGCCTTTCCTCCGTCCTCCGACACTCTGCTCCCAAAGAGATGCCTCATCAGGAGGAGGGCTATCGGCACTAAACTGTGACTCACTCCTAAGCGATTGAAATCGATCATATGGTGCACCAAAACAAAAACGGGTGATGTTATATATGTAGAAATTTCAGCAGCATAACGGCTGTAAATCAAACCTAACCAATGCCTGTTTTTAACAATTAAAACATTCTAATAATACCAATGGTAATCATATTCTCAACCTATCTACTTAACCTAACGTCTGCCCAACAATGGTAGCTCAAACTAATCGCATCACTATGTTTATTAAAATATATTACCTTAGACCTACCAAACGTATCTATTAACCAAAGTAATTGTTTTAGAAAACTTACATGATACCTAGCAGCTTTGGGGTAACTGAACTGAGTAGGATCGGTAGGCGGGTCGAACGAACCTTGATCGAACTTCCGGTTTGTGCAGTGAGTGCGCTCAAACACCTCAGTAGCAGTCGGCTTACGACCCATTACTTTTGCCTACATTACACAATTATTTTAAACTGTTAGTAAACATAAAGAACGAATTACATTTTCAAAAAAGATTATATATACTCACCATCCTGTCTTGATGTTGTGCAGTACTGATCGATCCCCTAGTGTGTTTGGACGACACCTCCTCAAACTATGTATTCCGATTAGCCCTATTGATCATGGATTTCCTTTTCCAAGGCTCGGTATCCCAAACCTGTTAAAAACATAGTACATATATAAGGCGTTACAAAACACATGTCAGTTCAAAAAGCTCACAATAGAGATACATACATGGTTAATCATCTGAAGCAAAAACCTCTCTGGGATCCATACAGGACGGTGTCATCTAATACGTGAGAAGTCCTCACTATTCCATTGCTGAGCAACGAGATAGTCCTGTGCCACAACCCATTCATGTGCAACGCTTATCCAATTCAAGTACCTATTGTGCATGGCTTTGGTCCATAAATCAAATTACCCATTGCCTAACAAAGAAAAATGTCTTCATTGTCTCGGATGACTCGATGTCGGCATCTAATTGTTGGGGCCTTTCCCCGACCCCGAACCTGTCCAAGATGGGAACTCCATGGCCACCTCTTGTTCATCTAAACCCCGAAAGGCGTCTCCGTGAACTCAACAATGTCATCGGCGCGTGGGTCGCCACGCCTGCCAGCATAGTTGCAGCTCCTACTAGACATGGGGCTGTCGCGACTACCATGACGGCCTATACCGCACTCTCGGTGTGACATCTCCTGATAAAACAAACATTAGATTATATCATGAAAAAAGATAATGACAAATCATGATTATATGTACAATTGTGAAATAAGCATACAGAAGACAAGCTACTCATCAGAAGAATGATCAGATAATATCAGTTCATCTTCATCATTTGAATCATTATCTATGTCTTCAAATTCTGGTTCATCCTCACTATCTTTGTTCGATTCGTCGCCACCTTCATCTTTATTTATATTATGGAGTACGTTTACCTCCCTATGGCAAGCCGAACATCATCGAGCTCATTTCCCAATGCGAACGTTGTATGAGTTACCCTTTTGTTGATTTGAAAGAATTATTCTCCATCCACATGATGCCACGAGCCTTTGTCGTGACAACCTCCCACCAATCTTTCAAATTCTTTGTCATCGAAGGATATGAAGTATAGTAGACTTGTTCTACTTGTGATGCTAGAACGAATGGGTCGTCGGATTTAAGTCTAGACTTATATTTGGTATCTACCAAATTGTGTTTAGGGTCAACTCTAACCCTCGAGGCAATATCAAACCAAGTGCAATTGAACATGACAACCACTTGTTGCATTAAGCCATAATACTCCACCTCTATAACATCATCTAACATTCCATTGAAGTCAGACTCACACTTGTCATAGCAGGACCCCCAACACATATACCATTATTATGGGTAATTCAACCGGATCCATGGGTTACCGTATGGAACTTGTAACCATTCATAAAGTATCTCTGATGCATGGTGGCATAACGGCCTGGTCTGCGTGCTAGGGATTTTAATTGTTCATTTGAGTCGTTCAACTCGAACATGACCTATAAAAGAAGGTCACACGTAAGAAACACATAACGTACGTCATTGCATTTTGTATATTAATACCAATGACCAGTATATATATACTTACGTGGTGCGAGAACCAGTCAGCAAACCTCTCCTCCTGAATTCTATCAAGTTCAGCATCATCAATATTCGGTTTTGTTTGTCGAATTTTTTCATCAGTGAGGGATTAGCGACGGAATCTGTTTTTGGCCAATCCCTCGTCGATCTGCGAGGGATTTTTTCCCTCGTTGATTTTCGTCGTTGATACCTTGTTTTTTAGTAGTGTCATCATGCTCGATGAGGTACCCTATAGGCAGGGCCGTCCCTAGAGGAGGGCGGCACAGGCGCATGCTCAGGGCCCAAATATATTAGGGCACAAATGTTTCCCTTAAAAAAATAGTAGTCAAAGCAGAACACAACTGGACTGGATGAACAATAGTGGAGGGGCTCAAAAGAATTTTACACATAAAACCTTAATGAATTGGAGATGTTTCACTCTATCGAAAAAAAAGCCCAGGGGCTGAGGCCCCTATGGCCATCCACCCCCAGTAGTCTAATAAATTAAAGGAACCAAAAAATTGTAGCATATAATAAGAGACAAAAATATTTTAGTAGATATTAAGGGCCCACAAATATATCAACTAATTAGTTGGAGAAGAATTTAAAAAAAAAATTAATTGGCCATTGGTTATATGATATTGCTTATTGCATCTCTAATTTTTTTTTTATCTCCAACAAGGTCCAATAATATTGACTATTGCTATCTCTATATGCTTGACTGTTTTTGTGCTTCAACAATTCAACGTTAGGATCATGTGCTTTCTATTGTTATATACTTTTGTTGGATATTTTTATCAATTTCTGCTTCTATTGACTATTACTATTTGGTTATGTTGTTCTAATTGTTTTTGGTGACTATTGTTATCTATTTTTGCTTCTATATAATATATTTTACTATTGTTTGACAATCAATCTATTGTTCTTATAATTTATGACATGTTTCATGGTTTTGTAGTTAATCAATAAATTTTTTCTACTAGATTATTTAGTAATATCTCATATATATGTCATGTTTCATAAACTTTTAATCTTAACATCTTATTTTAGTTGAAGAAAAAAAGAAAGAAAATAGAATTTAAATATTTTCATCAATTGTTTGACTTATATATCTTTAATTGAGATTCCATCACACCACAAGATTCTATTAAAATGCTCAAACAATCATTTGTTAAGCTTGCATATTATATGTTTAATTAATTATTTATTTTTATTGGATCTCAATGGATCATCTTTTCTTTCATATTCTTATTGATCTTCATTTGTCTACTTGTCAAGAAAACCTTGATAATCTTCTTTATTATTTATCTATCATTGACCCTCACAATTACTTCATTCACACGAATTCTCTTTTTATATCAAAATAACACAAATTTCTTGTTATGAACTAAAAATTTTATTATTTTTTATAAAAATTTATCAACCATAATTTATATACTCTTGGTTTCAAGTTACCTAATAAGAAATACGTAAATTTAAGTACTCTTTTACATATATGTAATACAGATAAATAAGATTTCTTTCCTCAGTAAATTATTAGCGTTTCTTTTGAGAAAATGTGCATTTTAAGCTTGTTTTCAATTCATTGATTAAACTCAGCCTTAGGTGTCATCCCTTAAAACTGGTAGAGGGGGGCCCATATAAAAAATCTGGAAAGGAAAGCAGCAGGGACGACAAAAAGAGAGCATTTTCCACTCAATTTTATACTAATGAAAAATATTTATTAAATTTTTCGTACTTATCGGGATCACTACAAGAAAAGTAAGCTTTGACGATGTGCCTATTAATTAGCGATGACATGTTTCCACCACAAGTTATAACAACGACATGTTGTTGTTGTATATACTCTTTTTGATGATAAATGGACTTTTGGCGACGATAAAAGTAGTTGCTACAAGCCTTGTTTCTTGCAGTGAGCCATGTTTTACGTTCGCCCAAAGCCTATAAATTTTCAGGAACATGCCTGCCTATAGGCCAAAACAACAAGCTAACCCAATACCCTCCAATTAAATCAACCTAAAACCAACGTGAGAGTTATTACTAACCCACAACTTGAAGCTTATAACATGTTCACAATTCTCTTTTTCTATTCATGTGGGACGGGTTTGTCGCAAGTGATTTATTTTTAAGTTCCATTTCATATGAGTTGAGCATTGATCTAAAATACAATAAATAAATTAAAGTTGACAAAAAAGAACTTGATAGGTTCACATGTTGAAGCCGTCTCATTCTAGCGTTGTTTTATTCACATGGGGTGTTACCCTTTGCCTTTGTCATTTAATAGCATGATTTGGATCGTGATAATGCAAGGCTGAAACTTTGGCTTTGTATCAAGAGACCATGGTTCATGCATGGGGGACTTATGGGTTGGTCTCATATATATGACCCCGTAGGCCCGAATGCATAGAGGCTTTTAACATTATTTATTGACTTATTGACGACAAGTTCTGTCATGTATAAGGCAAAGTGAATTAGATAGATGGATTTCTTGATGAGAGGACATGTATGAAAACAGCATTCAATTCTCAACCACTAAATGTTGAGTGCTGAAATCTTTAAAGTCGGCTCAATATTAAATAAGTTGTAAATCACAATATAGATACCATAGTATTACTCATTGTATGTATTTGTCTATGATTAATTAGATATATTATTCACTACAAAAATAACTACTTTTGTCAGAGGAAAATGTCGTTGGCAAAAGTCTTGAAAGATGCCGGCAAAAGCTTAACACTTTTTGCCGTCGGACTTTTCCGTCGGCAAAAGTTTTCGTGAGAAGTTGGTCTCTAAAAGGGTTTTTGCCGGCTAACAACATGGGCCGCCAATGAAGATACCTTTGCCGGTGAAAGATAGTCGTCGGTAAAATTTGAAGTCGCCGGCAAAAACGTATCTAAGAATCGTAAAAAAAATCCTTTTCTTGACGACTAAAGTCTCATTTGGTTTGCAAGAATAGAATGGATTTAGGGGAATTTGAATTTCAAATCCATTTCAATCCCATATTTGGTTTGTTGGATTTTCTGGATTTGAAATCATAGAATTTTGAAATCCTTAGGTGGCGCTCTGGATTTCACGTGATTTCGTAGGATTGTATGCAATAAAGTTTTAAAAATGTTAAAAATATTTATTTGTAATAATCGATTAATAAAATTGTAATTAATTTTTTTTGTTGTAAATGACCGAATCCAATTCCGTTTCAAATCCTACAAACAAAATACACCAATAATTTCAAATCCATATTAATTTCTCAAAAACAATCATGAAAACCAAACGAAACCTAAATTCTTTTTCTGGAACTAATTTTTTCCATCGGGAAAGGTTTCCTTTGACTATTTGGTCAAACGTTTATTGGCCCAAAAATCCCCTGGCAAAAGTTTTTTTAAATTTTCACGCATAACTTTTTTATCGATGCAAAAACTCACCGACAAAAGTTAAGGTTGACTCTTTCGGTCAAGTTTTTGCCGACAAAGAAGCCCGTTATCAAAAGTTCGTTGTACTTTTCG
Source organism: Cynara cardunculus var. scolymus (assembly GCF_001531365.2). Lineage (NCBI taxonomy): Eukaryota > Viridiplantae > Streptophyta > Magnoliopsida > Asterales > Asteraceae > Cynara > Cynara cardunculus. The sequence continues at coordinate 5,429,896 of NC_037535.1, forward strand.
GTCAACCTTTTTACTGGCGTAAAAACCCGACGGTAAAAGTTGTTGACCTTATAATGAAACATTTATCGATGCCTACGGACGAATTTTTGGCAATAAAAATAACTAATAAGCAAATATAAAAGCAACTTAAAACATAAATTGGCTAATTAGTAAAAGAACATTACAAAGATATCTTTTAAACATAATCCCAACCAAATCAAAATATCATTTCAAACATATATAAGAAAATAAAGGTAAATAAAATGTACTAGTCAAGATCTTCTTCACCGTTCATCTTCCTCATGGACCGACTCAGATGGTTGATTAGGAGTTGCGTCATCAAAGATAAGTGAAGGTGGAGGCGGAGCTCGTCCCATTGAAGATTAGAACTTAGAGACAAAAACAAATGTCTAATATATGTAAATGACTAACTATGTTGAGTATAATGTTAATTTCTCTTTTCTTTGAACAACAAGGAACCAAATTCTTTAAACCAGAACCTAGCGAGACGTTAGATTACAAATTTTCTGAAAAACATGAAAGAGGATTACAACTCCGGTTTACAAAAAAAAAAATTCAAATCATTAAGGTCATAAAATTGATTTGATAATTAATTCTAATACTCAAGATAGTACTAATTTCTTGGCCAACGTCATAAGGCATGCATATGTCAATTGGATTTCCAAATCGTTGCTACAACGACCTTCTATAGCCATCACCAACTCTGACCAACGTAACTTTATAGTTCTGCACGATGGCCATCTTGGTATATGGTTGCATTGATGTCTATTCTAATTAATGATTAGCGGGAGGTCCGGATTAATGTACTAGGACTATCGCATACGATGATACCAAGGTATGGCATAGGGGACCATAACCCTCAGAGTAACTACCATTGTGTTATATTTTATATTTGAATGTCTAAATATCATGTGCATGACTATAATCTGTGAATTTGGATAGGGATAACGTTTATGTCTGCATTGCTTACTATCAATAATGGAATTAATTAATATGTTTTTTTGACCAGATATGTAACACTTATAACATTCATTTGGATAGGATGCACAATCAAATGAATCTCATATTGCGTCAATTTAAAAAACGATCATTATAAACGAAATATTATCAAACTATATAATATAATGTATGTTTTCAAATGTATATGCAATGTTAGGTAGATAATTAATAAGGTCTAGAATCGGTTGTAATATGTGCTTGATCTTATACATACATACATATATGTATACATACATACAATATAAAATATATAGGGTCAAGTTCAGGGAAAAACGTAAAAAAAATTGAAAATTTGAGAAACATTACGGTAACGTTCATCTGGAGGTATGCACTTGTACATACAACTAATTTGTAAGTTATGTGTCTGGTGTACACATGTATATAAAAATCAAGAAATAACTTCAATTACTTGTATGCATATGAGAAGAAAGTCAATTTGCCAGAACGCGAGAAGTTTCGATATCATATTTGATTACACGTAGATAGGCACGTTTAATCATATATGATTAAACACATATTGCATTTGACAACGCATAGCTTCACCAAGTCACTTGCGTCTCCGTCTCCTTTGGGTGTGTTTGATCACATATGATTAACTGTGCATATCACGTGTAATCATATATGATCTTAGAACTTATCGCATCCTCACAATTTGATTAACTTCTTGCATGATTATGTAATAACAACAGTTTATCATTGGTACCAAACTTAAAATGATTAACTTCTTGCGTGATTATGTAATAACAACAGTACTTTTATCATTGGTACCAAACTTAAACTTAATTTGAACAAAACTGTAACTTGGAGTGTATATATATTAATGCACCATACAGAACCCTGCAAAGCTCACAAGAGATTATGATTATCAAAATCATAATTTACCAATAACAAATTAATCTACTGTGTTATAGTTCTATGTACATAATCTTCATCCTTGACCCTAGAAACTTGCAGCATTTCTGCAATGGTTTTATAACTTCTAATGCCATTTCATTCCATTATTTTCAAAACTGTTTATTATATTCTTTGAATAAGTATTCCTGAGTTTTGTTTCTAATTTAATTATGTACTGGAGACTTCTTCCTAGCCGGAGTATAATCCATTCCAGCAATGTCTATATCATACGGGTAGTGCTTCGTGCTGACCTCCGTCTTCCAGTGTTTAGAATTTTGCAGCGAATTGAACGAGGAAGTCTCTTCCTTTCCTATTAGCCCATGAGTAGACTGGACCTCTGCTTCTGGATCATGTTTATATTCATCACTCTTCTGTGCAAGAAAATAGCTTTACATTGTTAAAAACAAGAAATCTTTTACTTCATTATTGCTCCTAAATAATGATAGTTTTGCTGATTAAGAAAAACCAACCTTGGTAATAATAGTGGTAGTTTTAGAGGATATGATTTTTGTCATAAGCTTTCTATTTGTTCCTGCAAAACAAAGGAAAAAGACTTGAGAAAAACACATGATTAATTAGGGAAAGGAATTCATACCATCAAGGAAGGATTTTTCAACAGTGAAACAAATTTGATTATCCGAAGTACGTAATCAGAGAACTACAAAAATGATTCCTTTTCTCTATATAGAACCCTTGATCTTTCTAGAACTAAAATCTCGCATCGCCAATTAGATTATACCCGATATTCTAGGACGTACCAACATAAACTAGAATACAAATCAAGATCAATAGTGTTAGTGAATTTAAACAAGGTCAAGAATGGGGGGGTTATAATTTTTTCTAGCAGGTGGAGACATTTCATCTTCTACAAATTTAGTAACGAATGTTTTTTAGTTAGGCAGGTGGGAGATATCAATGGTGACTAGGTGGGTGGTGTCTGGGGCCATAGTAGTCTTCATGAATCTTTGGCAGGCAGTGGCCATCATGAGAGTTCTTGGTTGCTGCTTTACAAGATAATCTTCTCTTCTTTATTGTGTTACCTGATGAAATTTCAGCAGTCTGTACCAGTGATTGACCATCTTCACTGCTTCCTTTAACCAATGAAATCTATACCAAATTAATAAACAAAAGATCATGAGATAATCCATACCAAATTGCAAGAAAGGCCTTATTTTTACATTAATTCATGAATGAAACACCGACCTTGACGATGTCTTCATGGTTGCTAGGTGATAAAGTTACTTTTCCCAACCTTATACCTTCATAAAAATCAACAGAAACATTTATATCAAAAGAACAACCCCATGAGAATCATTTTTATTGAATATACCAAGCAATTTGATATATTTTGGCACAGTAAAAATACCTTGAGCTTTATAAGTTAGGAGACTTGACAAAACCAAGATGGTGAACATCAGATAAATCTTCATACTTGTGAAATAAACTGAAGGAAGAGGCTTCAAAATATGCAAACTTAAGCTGTTTCAGAGGTTATGTGTGTACCCAATTTGAACAACAAATTGATATATCGTCTCTAGATCTCAGTATCATAAACAAGGCAAGCAAGAAATCTTGAATTGTGTGTAAGATATGCGGTATCCCAGCTTCTATATATATGAGGTAAGGGTAAGGGACCCACATCAGGTAGGGTTTCTATACCGTTTTCCCTAATTCTTTAATTGGTTTTGTAATTGTTATAATTTCATTAGGTGTATTTTGATATCTTAATATTAAATGATTTGGGAGGTTTTCAATGAAAAGGTCCCTGTAGAAGGAGGGGACAAAACTGTCCACATTAAAGTTTGGGTTTCCATTCTCTTGAAGTTACATACTTGTACCTCCTTTTTGACCAACACAAATGGTTAGAAGATGAATATAAAGAGAGAAAAGAGGATGGACTGAACTTTTAGGGGTCATCTACATGACTTAAACAAGTATGATGTTCCCTTAAAGAGGTTTCCAAATTCCAGTTTAGATTTCTTTATAAACCACACACATACATAAGGGTTCCCATTTACAGATTAGATTTCTTAATTGACCACACACTAGAACACATACACACACAGAAACATGCCAATCTAGTTCTTGTCCATCAATGTCATCTCTTTTTCACTTCTCCTCCATCAAAAGAAGCTTTCAATAAATGCTTCATTTCAAATGAATAACGAAATCTTATGGACATGATTATATAATAGTATATGTGGTCCTTGCATGCACTACAACAAAATTGATTTTATATTACACTCCCAAATTCTAAGTGTCCTAATAAACCTCTTTATAAGACCAAAAAATTAAATGTCTTATCTAAAGGTGTTGTAATAAGTTTATATGACGTTTTTCGATGTCGTAATAAGTTTTTTATGACATTTTTAATATAAAACGTCCCATTATCAACTTTATAGGACATTATTTGAAAATTTGTCATATAAAAACAAATGTCCTATAAAAAAATTGAGTTTATAGGACATTTTCTCAAAAGTGTCCTATAAAGTTGATAATGGGACGCTTTATATTAAACGTGTCCTAAAAAACTTATTACGACGTCAAAAATTGTCATATAAACTTATTACAACACATTTAATTAGATAGGACACTTTATTTTTTGGTCCTATAAATATGTCTATTAGGACACTTACAATGTGGAAGTGTTTTATAAAACCGATTTTATTGTAATGATTAGACCCATATTTATATATTTTAGAATAAGGATAGTACCACTCATGTACCAGAGAAAACCATAATTGGTTGGTCATTATTCCACTTATATAGTCATCTAAGGAATAATTAATTAGGGCTTTAAATTGTTGGAAAAAAGTTAGTTGTACAACTTTTATTTAGAATGATTGGTTTTGTAGAATGCCAAAAATATCTCTATGATTACTTAAACACTTGCTTCTCTTTCTTGATCACTCCTATTATTTCATTGGATTCTCTAATAATTACTTTTCAACTCTTTAAATTCGATACCGTTTATTTTCTTTGTATTTCATTTTTAATGAAATGTCCAAGTCGATTAACAGTTGCAGAGTTAGTCTCTCCATAATACATTTGTAAGAATGTTTATAGAAACCCTTTAAATTTTTTAAAAGATCCAAGGGTCGAAATTCTTAACCCAAAACAGTACACCATACATTTATAAAAAAGGCACTGCACTTTCATCCCTCAAGGCTTAATTTATTCGTTCTCCTACCACAAGTATACAATAATCTCTATGGAGAACAAGCATTGTTGCTTTCTTTTCAACCCGGTATAAGATATAGTCGGTTTTTGTTAATATTGTGTGTTAAACAATGACAAAAATTCACTTCACATTCTTCTCCATTTGAAAATCCCAATATTTTAATTTGCTCACTATCTATCATCAAGAGCAAATACATTCAACAAAAAGAGGTCTCGGATGCCCCAATGGATCAACCATAAAAGAAAATAATTTGTTTTTCTACGCATTCTTAAAACATGTATCCTCAGTTATCGAATATTAAGAATCTGCCACTGTCTTTCATCATGACTCCGCTTCTTAAGTATCTCGTATCATCAACTTTGGTATAAGTTGATAGAGATGCTATTTTTACCTCTTTTTTTATTAACCTGGATATCCAATCCGCTATGTGAACCGATTAATCGTAGAACGACCACCTGCTTTGCAGATAAACCAGAGTCATCGTATTTGAACCTCCGTAGCCACAAGAGAATTTTTATTCCTTCTTGGATTTAAACATGTGACCTCCTGGTACTTTTGATCTTTGGAGTCAAACTCAAATCAATTAAACACCACCCGTGTGGTTTATTTTTACCTTTTAGTTGCTTTATTCCTACACTTTAAAGTACAAAATTACGGTGTAATCATATTGATCTTAAAACTATAAGGTTAAAAACTGCTAATATATTAAACCAAGGGGGAGCTAAGTAGACACTAAAGATATGAAAACAAAAAGTTAGATTAGGGTTCACGTATGGGACCTATGAGCACGTGGCAGGGGACATATGGAGTTAATGTGACGGCGACAGAGGATGGTAAGCAATCGCCGTCAGCAGACGTGGAGGGTGTGATCGCCAAACTCATAGAAAAACCTAACCTGGCAAAGATGACGTGGCACTTAACAAGTCACACCCCTATGTTGGGGATTTTGTGAACAAATAGACACCGGAATGAATGTTGCCTTTTTATCATGAGTTTTTAATTCTTTAAATAATAAAACACCAAAAAGAACTAGTAAATATCAAGTTAATAATATTTTGAGTAATTTATGATTTTTATACATGTGGTTTATGAATAATTTTGATTTTGATTTTTACGTTTTAAAATTTGTCATTTTCGTTCTTATGTTATTTTTATCTCTAAACTAATTTTTATTTTTAAGTAGGAGAGACCAAAATAGTAATGAATTATAAATTAAAAGAACCAAAACAATAATAAATTATAAATGATAAGAATGAAAATAACAATAAATTGAACACTATAAGGATGAAATTAAGGGTGTTCATCTAAATTGTCAAACCGCACAAACCGTCCATAGGGCACCATATCGCACTGCAAAACGTGGTTTAGAACATTCATGGTGCAATTTGCGGTACACATTTTCATCGAACTGCACTTTGCGGTGCAGTGCGGTTTACGGTTTTGAGTTACTAAACCGCAGTTCAAACTGTACCGCACAACATATTATATATATATATATATTTAATATATATATATATATATATGTGTGTGTGTGTGTGCGTGTGTGTGTGTGTGTAACACCCCAAGTTCCACGTTTGCATATAATCATGTGTGTGTGTGTGTGTGTAACACCCCAAGTTCCACGTTTGCATATAATCATGTATTTCATATATCAATAAATACAAATAATACACCTTTGGTCCCAACTGTACAAGAAGTTATATTACAAAATTTACAACCAAAAATTTCCAAAATAATATTCTTGTATATGATTTGTATATATAACAAGTATTCCAAAAATCTATCAGATAACATGTTGTTCTTCATAAATCAAATAAGCATAACAGGAAAATTTTACATTTCCCCCTTTCCCTTATCCCTAGGCAAAGCTTGACCTGCAATGCACATTTTTAAACATAAAATGAGGGTTAGACCTGGAGATATAATGTTCGGCAAATCGGGAATGTTCAATAAATCTTTCAGTATATTCACGTAACGTCCGACTACCCTGTTCCAACTTCAAAAAGTCTTCTTCCATTTATCTAACTACAACTTTCATAAATAATTGTACTTTAAATCGATCAAAAAATTCCGACCAAGACATTGTTTGCAAAATATCAGGTTTGACTAGTGACTCCACATTCCACCAATACAAAGCATTAGATTGCAACATCGATATCGAAAATCTGACCTATTTTCCTCTGGCCATTTGCTGGTGTTGAACATAGATTCAAACTATTTTAACCATCACATTGCTTTTACTGGTTCTCTTTCTCGAGAAAATGTTGCGGGCTTACAGGTCAAGAACATCTTAATATCACCCCCTTTGTTGTTGGTTGATTGAAGTTACGGATTTACCTCAACTCTTTTAGTTTCAATTCAGGCCGGTACCCTAATAATAGATGTCAGAGTGTCTCTAAATTTACTCATTTCTTCCGCTAATACATTCCCGGTCACATATCTAGGCTGTGGCATAGGTTCTTGGTTTAGATTTCCAGAAATTGGTTCATTCTGTTCTAAGGTAACTCAGATTGACTTCCTCTTCCCGTATTTCTTCCACGGCCTCTACCCCTGTCTCTTCCTCTGCCTCTACCTTCAGATAAACTAGTTGGAACATTATCAGGTGAATTTTCTCTTTCATTTGGGTTGGGGAGAGTGATTTTTTTCAGACATTCGGGAATGACTGCCATCTGCAAATTTTTAATATTAATAATCACATAATCACATTCCCAAATATAATAGGGTGTCTAAGTATAGATATGCATCTGTAAATTCATAATTACATTTGCCAGTTGTAATTCGAATTTACCTTACATACTGTCCTCTTAACCCATCATTTTTATCCCAATGGTTCTATCTATGTCAGGGACCCTTATTATGCAAATAATACAGTTTAAGTCTATGTATCAAGATGAATACCTAAATCCCTTAAACCTAGCTCTGATACCAACTTTATAACACCCCAGGTTCCATATTTGCATATAATCATGTATTTTATATATCAAAAAATACAAATAGTACACCTTCGATCCCAACAGTATAAGAAGTTATATTACAAAATTTACAACCAAAAATTTCCAAAATAATATTCTTTTTCACAACTTGTATAGATAACAAGTATTCCAAAAATCCATCAGATAACATGCTGTTTTTAATAAATCAAATAAGCATAACAAGAAAATTTCACATTTCCCCTTCCCTTTATCTCTTGGCAAAGTTTGACCTGCAATGCACATTTTTAAACACAAAATGAGGATTAGACATTGGAGTCTAGTGAGAAATCCTTTTTCTTTGCAATTACAGGGTGAAAATCACCAAAACTTGTTATAAATTTATATTTGAAATCTCACGAATGTCCAACAACTTTTGTAAAATATAACTCAAATATCACAAACACAATGTGAGTTATAAAAAATCATTCCTTACCACACAGGTAATACAACCACTCAAGTTCTTATCATTCGATGCGAAATACCTAGAGCTCTTATGGTTCATAAGGACAAGAGCTCCTAATCTCACCTTTAAAATCTTACATGGAAATGCAACTAGCCAGAGTTATTGGTTATTGGCTAAAAGTTTTAAAAATAAGAATTGTATTTGAACTTAAAAGAAAATTGGATTTTAATGATAACCAAAGACCGTTTGGGTTCTTTAATTAAATCTTTACTTTTTAAACAGGTTAAAGTGTTATTAAAGCTTCTGGCTATAAACCATTTTCCTTCTCTGCACAACGTCATTGTTATTAGATCAATAAGAGTAATAATTCCAAGTCTTCACATCACAAAGAAATGATAACTCTGAATCATTGCATCTCATGGATATAACAATAAGAGTTATGATCAAAACACAGATTCCACAATTGTCACTCTTATCCCATGGTACACCTCTTCTTGATATGTCACTCTTCTCTAATGGTACACCTCTCCTTGACATGTCACCTTTATCCCATTGTACACCTCTTTTTGATATATCACCCTTATGTCCTCAAAAAATGTAATTGAATTTGACATTTTTAGCAAAAAATGGAATTAAAATAATTTCAACATCGTGGCCAATGACTACCCTCATCAAACAACATATGGGCGATGAACCCCTCGCCGGTCAACACTTGGGCGGTGAACTGCCCTTACCGGAGAACACTTGGGTGATGAAACACCCAATCCGGTCAACACTTGGGCAATGAAACACCCTCACCGGACAACACTTGGGAGATGAACACCCAATCCGGATAACACGTTGAACGATGAACATTCAATCCGAACAAGGCTAGGCGATGAATGAAACATCCCACCATGAACTAACTAGTACTATCAAGCAAAATTCATACAATACATACATCAAGTTCCAATATTTACATATATTTCAAGTCATTCTACAAAAAACAACTCAACAACATGGATTAAAAAAATTGTCATAACCAAAAACTTTCTTCCATAACTTCATTACATCTTCCCTTTGTCTTTATCCTTTGATTGATGACCTGCAAAATAAATTATTACAAACAATTGAGGGTTAGACTGAAAGGTCTAGTGAGTGAACTTCCCTCCTACAAATAAAATCTATTGTAATAATCTAATACAATTCAAACCTGATTTTTAATGATAAATTAGCAATCATCTATCGTGGTTACACCGCCATTTTATCTATCGCAGTTACACCGCCATTTCAACTCAAACAATATTATGAGTGATGAGGGTCAATCCGGACAATACACTATCGATGAAGGGTCTCATCGGACAACACTTGATCGGTGAGGGGGCTCATCGGACAACACTTGATCGGTGTAGGGTCTCATAGGACAACACATTGATCGATGAAGGGTCTCATCGGACAACCCTTGATCGATGAGGGATCTCATCGGACAAACCTTGGTCGATGAAGGAGCTCATCGAACAATACCTTGATTGACGAAGGAGCTCACGGACAATACCTCCATCGATGAAGTTCAATCCTAACAATACCTTGACCAAAGAGGGTCCTTATTGGACAATGCCTTGTGCGATGAAGGGACATCATCGGAGACTGCTTCGTGCGATGAAGAGTGATAACAGATTTGAAGTAGTATAAACCCTTATACCATCCAATATTGTACAACAAAGTATATTGCAAGAATTTTAACAATTTTTTTTTGCCAAATCATTGTAAAAACTCACCTTCAAAACCTTCCTAGATGCCTTTGTTCTTCGCTTTTCAATCCATTGCTTTTTGGTAGAGTTTCTTTTCTAAAACCAGCCACCAAAACCTTTCTCCCATCCTCTTACTTACTATATATAATAAGATTTTGAAGTAAAATAAAAGCGGGGGGGGGGGGGGGGGGGGGGGTTGGAGGCGATGCATAAGCATGCACCTCCTCCCCCATATACATTCACCACCTTTTGCTCCCTTTCATTGGACCAAAATTCTTAATAACATAAGAAAGGCGACCATGGTTTCACCCTTGGTCCCTCCATTCCTAACAACCCCAAACTTTTCCCCTGAACTTTCATAACTGATTACTTTCAAAACCCGACAAATTAAAATTTTAAAACCGAACATTACAATATCCTCTCTTTAGAAGAATTTCGTCCCGGAATTCCACTAAGTAAACAAATGAGAATAGTTTACTCTCATTTCAGACTCGGGTTCCCAAGTGGCTTCGGACCCTTATGATAAGGCCACTTAACTTTCACTAACCCGATTTCTTTATTCCTTATTGTTTTTATGTTGAAGTTTGTAATGGCTTCAGGGGTTTCTTCAAAACACAATTTTTATTCAATTTTAATCTTCGGTAGAGGCACAACTACTTCTAGATTTGCCAGACACTTTCATAAGTTGGACATATAGAAAGTGTTATGAATACCACTTAACTCCATAGAAAGCACTAATTTTTATGCCATTTCTCCAATTCGTTCCAGGATAGGAAATGGTCCAATATGTCTTGTGCTTAACTTACCCTTGTTTCCAAAACGAATAACTCCTTTCCAGGGTGATACTTTCAGCATTACTTTATCACCGACTTGAAAATCAATCGGCTTCCAACGTTTATCAGCGTAAGTTTTCTGTCGATCTTGAGCTACTTTCATTCGTTCCCGAATCTGGTTAATTTTAATAAGCCATCTGCTGAACTATTTCAGGTTCAACCAACTGTTTCTCGCCCACCTCGTTCCAACACAATGGTGTTCGACATTTTCGGTTTATAATACCTCAAAAGGTGTTGCTTGGATACTCAAGTGATAACTATTATTGTAGGCGAATTCAATCAAAGGCAAATGACTATCCCACGATCCTTCAAAGTCAATAACACATGCTCGAAGAATATCTTCTAATATCTGGATTGTTCGTTCACTTTCCTCATTCGTCTGTGGATGATAAGTTGTATTCAACTTTATTTGCACACCCATTTCTCTTTGAAAACTCTTCTAGAACATAGACGTGAATCGACTGTCTAGATCAGAAACAATTGATAAAGGAACACCATGACGTGTTACCACTTCATCAATATGTAATTTTGCCAACGGGTCCATAGAATATGATTCTTTCATCGGTAAGACATGAGCAAACTTAGATAATCGATCCACAATAACCCATATGGCATCAAAACCCTTCGGTGTTTTAGGTAATTTGGTTATGAAATCCATAGTAATGTGATCCCATTTCCAAATCGGAATTTCTAACGACTACAACTTACCATAAGGGTGATGATGTTCTATCTTCACTTGCAAGCAAGTCATACACTTGTCAACATGTCTAGCTATATCCTTCTTCATGTCCGGTCACCAGTATAATTGTTTCATATCTCGATACATTTTATTCGTACCCGGGTTAATAGAAAAACGAGATTTGTGGGCTTCACTTAAGATGCATTCTCTGAGATTACCATAACATGGTACCCAGACTCTGTTATGAAAACATAATAATTCCCAGCGTCTTTTACCAATTTAGATATCACCCCACCAAGTAGTTATTGTTTGATCTTGTCTTCTCTCACAACCTCACCTTGGGATCTTTGTAGTTCTTCATGAATGCTCGACAATAATTCTACTATTATTGCTATAGCTTTAATTGTACCACTCATTTCTTTACGGCTTAATGCATCAGCTACCACATTCGCCTTGCCCGGATGATACAAAATTTTGCAATTATAATCATTAACCAGCTCTAACCATCGTCTTTGGTGCATATTTAATTTCTTCTGATGGAACAAACGGTGAAAACTTTTATGATTAGTAAAAGTTTGGCATTTAATCCCATACTAGTAATGTCTCAAGATTTTCAAAGCAAAAACTACGGCTGCTAGTTCCATATCATGGGGGTAAGATATTGTTTTTCGTGATCCTTTAACTACCTTGATGTGTAAGCGATAGCCTTTCCAAATTGCATCAACACGCAACCCAAACCCATCTTTAAGGCATCACTATAGACGGTGATTGTTTTGACGGTTGGGTGATGTGACATTGACTTCGACCATAGCCATTTAATTATGACAAATAGTCTTTTTGGTTGGACAGTGAAGAAAATTGTCTGATTCGAGGAAGGAAGATTATTTAGCGAGCCAGGGGGTTAAAATAATTGAATTCTAGAAGCTTTCGACTGATTAACAACGAAATATTACACTCCATTGCAATGTACTAACCTATTTAGACCTAGTAAGGCCATTTATAAGTTAATATGACCCACTAAGGTCTATTGAGATCCATTAAGACACATCGTAGAAGTCAGACTCATTAAAGCATACTGAGATCCAATATGGCACATTAAGGCCTAATTAGAGCTATTGTAACTCACTTAGGGGTGTTTGGTTCACAGATTCTGAAGGAATATGATGGAACTGAAATGTTGAATTCCATTGACCAAATTTTATTCCCTCGTTTGGTTCATTCTTTTCATGAAAAGAATCTTCATAATTCTACCAATTCCACAAATAAAGAAATTTAATATTTCTTAGAAACTACTTGGTATTTTGAAGGAAGGAAATTCTCTATTAATTTCATAATACCAAATATGTCTTTAACCCAATATACCATAGTATCATAAAACCCAATATGACCATCGCCGACCACCGTCGACCACTGCCATCTGAACCACTTCTGACCACCACCGTCGACTATCACTGATCTGAACCACCGTCGACCACCACCGATTTAAACCATCACCGATTTGATTCATCGCTGATCACCACCATCTGAACCACCATAGACTACCACCGATCTGAACCAATGTCGACCATCGCCATCTGAACCACCACGGACCACCATCGATCTAAACCACCGCCAACTACTACCGATATGAATCATCGTCAGTCACCGCCGATTTGAACCACCGTCGACCATCACCGGTCTGAACAACCCCCGATCTAATCCATCGTCGATCTGAACCACTCCCGATATTAACCACCACCGATTTGAACCACCGCCGATCTGAACCACATCCAACCACCGCCACCTGAAGCACCATGGATCACCATCGATCTAAATCACCTCCGGACACCACCAACCACCAATGATTTGAACAACCACCAATCTGAACCATCGTCGATCTGAACCACCGTCCCATCTGAACCACCGTTAACCACCTTCATCTGAACCACTGCGAACCACCACCAATCCGAACCACCGTGGATGACCACCGATCTGAACCACCGTGGATCACCACTGATCTGAACCACCGCCGACCACCGTTAATTTAGTAACGTGTTTGGCTTATGGTTATATTTGGCTTGTGTATTTTATATTTTTTACATATTAAATAATTATTTTATTAAAGTATTTTTCGTTTTAAAAAAATTAAAATTTTCAAAAAAGGGCATTTTGGTCATTTACCAATATTTCATTCAAATTCCAAAGTTACATTATGTGAAACCAAACAGACAGATTCCAATTTCTTAACAGATTTCATTCCAATGTTTGTCAACTAAATGGGTGGTCAAACCTGACAACGTTTCATTCTAATTCCTTCAAAGTCAAATTCCTTTAACATATTCCATTCCATCCAAAAACATTCTGCGAACCAAAAGCCACCTTAGACTTTATATATCCAATTAATTCCCACTAAGACCCATTTTCAATCACATATACTAAATGTAATCCGTTAAAACCCACTAAGACCTGTAGTCACCCACATAGACCAAATATGATCATTTCAAGCCCACTAAGACTCATTCTAACCCACTTAAACCAAATATGATTCTTGAATCTTGAATGCCCCAGAAGGGCTTGTTTTCTTACATTTTAATGATGCCATTAGAAGGAAATTTTCAGATTCAGTCAGACATAGACATGTATGGCAGAATTTTTAATGCCTCTAAATGATAAAATGTGTCGTATTCACACAATCATCAATCCTTCCGCCATACCATTTAAATACGTCATTTTGTCGTTTGCCCTTGTCATCAATCCTTTATCGATCCGCGCACATTCATTTGTTGCCAATAATTCAAATTGATGCTCACATAGACCAACTCATTTATCGCCTCTCTCGCCCTCCCTCCACGGGTGTCGTTGGATTGCTAAAGCTTAACATCGTCGGAAGCCCGTTAATCCTGTTAGTTGCATTAGAACCAATTTAGGTTTATTGTAATAGGTAAAAGTCAATTAGCTACCCGTAATTAAGGTGAATTATGCCAATAGCGCTCAATGACAAATGACTTGAAAAAACTTGAGAACAAAAATCTAATAAATCTGTTGATAATCAGACAAGGATTACCAACAGCCTTCTGATATATTATTCTTCAGTTTTTCTATTTGGGTTTTTTGAATTCTAATTGATGATTAGAGATAGCTTGCTGCAGTTTAATTTTAATTTGTTTCTATTTGGTGATTTCTCTAATCTATCAGTTTTTTTGCTGATTGTCGACGGATTACTCACAGCCTCTTGAAAGTTTGTTTTTTTATTTTTTTTATTTAATTTTTTCTTTACCACCTCATCGTCCACATAAGCTGTCCAAATATACGATAGTACTGACATAACATTTCATATTATAACATTGTACTTTCAAAATTACTTTATTATAAAATCACCAATTTCTATTACAACATTCTACTTTTAATTATAATTATTTTATCATTTAAACATTGTAAATTTAATCAAATATGTTTATTAAAAATTATAATATCAGAAATTAAATATGTTTACAAAAGATCATCATTTCACAAATAAATATATTCATAAAAAACCATTTGTTTATCGTAAATTTAATGGCTTACTTTGTAATGCAAAAAAAAAAAACTCATCCTATTCACATTCGTCTAAAATGATATTTAATCAAGTGGAACCGTCTTGTCACAATAAGACTTTCTCCATATTTCTCAACATATATAGAAGCCTTGAGAGTAAGTCTTCCCATCGGAGTTGACTTCAACACTCATTTTTACTGTAGATCCAGGATTGGTTCTTCTAAATATCATTGTTAGACGAATGTGAATAGGAGGAGTTTTTTTTTGTAAATATGTTTCACTTGTTTAGTTTTTTGCATTACAAAGTTAGTCATGAAATTTACGATGAATGAACAAGTTTTTATGAATATTTTTATTCGTGAAATAGTGATCTTTTGTAAACATATTTAATTTTTGATATTATAATTTTTAGTAAACACATTTTATTAAATTTACAATCTTTAAATGATAAAAGTATTAAAATTAAAAGTACAATGTCGTAATAGAAATTAGTGATATTATAATAAAGTAATTTTGAAAGTCAATGTTATAATAAAAAATGTCATGTCAGGACTATCGTACATGTGGACAGCTTACGTGGACGATTGGGTGACAAATAAGTCTGGTATAATGGGTAGATTTAATTTAAAAGATTATTCACTGCTATAACAGGTAAATTTTTGAAAGTACGATCTCCTAATAATTTTTTTTGAAAGTATATTGTTGTAATAAGAAAATTTGAAAGTACAATACTATTGAAAGAAAATTTGTAAAAGTAGGTTATTATTTAGTGCATTTTGCCGTTTTTGTTTTGAATTTTTCAAGTGGCGTTTTTCAATTCATTTGGTGATCTATCGGTGCTTGTTTACATCATCGATGTATATGAAAAACATTATAAAAATTAAAAAATGACAGGGTTTTCTCGATGTTCCGTTGATAATCACCAATGTATCTTGCTCATCTATGAAATCTGTCCATTACAAACAAATGACTTTTACTCAAAACAATCACCCAAAGAAATTTCCGTCGATAATTACCGACGGATCACCCAGATAATACAATGGTTCAGTAGAATCCTATATTTTTCGAGAAAATACCAACCGATTGCCCAAAGAATACCTGGGTAATCTATCACTGATTTGAATACCTACCAAGTTTTGTGACGAATCACCCTTTCACGACAAATTTCTCAGGGAAAAGTCAGTATGTAAGCTTTTATTTAGTAATGGTCGCTAATGCTTTGGTTTCTAGTAGTTATATCACCTAGCTTCTTTCTTCAAAATTCAAAAGATAGAAAGAATTCGTATGTGAAGCTTCAAAAACGCATGTGTCATTAAGCAGACTCGATCCTGACAATTTATAGGTCCTGGACAAACGTAAAAACGAAGCCCACTATGAGAAACAAGACTTTTAGCAATGACTTTTGTCATCGTTAAAAGTCCATTTATCATTAGAAAGAGTATATATAACAACGACATGTCGTCGCAATAACTTGTGGCGAAAACATGTCATTGCTAAAAAGCGCTTCGTCAAAGCTCACTTTTCTTGTAGTGACCCTCGATAAGTATGAAAAAAATTCAATAATATTTTTCATTTTGTATAAAATTGAGTACAAGAAATACTAGTAACTTATTGAGAAAAAAATCTTATTTATCTTTATTATAGATATATAAGATAGTACTTAAATTTACATACTTCTTATTAGGTAATTTGAAACCAAAAGTATAGAAACTGTGATTGATAAATTTATATAAAAAAGTAAGAATTTTTTTAGTTCATAACAAGAAATATGTGTTATTTTGTTAAACAAGAGAATTCATGTGAATGAAGTTATCGTGAGGGTCAATGAGAGATCAATAATATAGAAGATTATCAAGGTTTTCTACACAAGTAGACAAATGAAGATCAATAAGAATATGGAAGAAAAGATGATCCTGAGAGATTCAATAAGAATAAATAATGAATTAAACATATAATATGCAAGCTCAACAAATGGTCGTTTGAGTACTTAAATAGAATCCCGTGGTGTGGTGGAATTCCAATGAAAGATACATAAGTCAAACAATTTTATTTTCCTTCTTATTTTTGCTCAGTTAAAATAAGATGTAAAGATTAAAAGTTTATGGAACATGACATATATAAGAGACATTACTATACGCATCTAATAGGGAAAATTTATTGATTAATTACAAAATCATGAAACACGTCATAAATTATAAGAACAATAGATTGATTTTCAAACAATAGTAAAATGTTTTCTGTAGAATCAAAAATAGATAACAATTGTTAACAAAAACAATTAGAACAACATAACCAAATAATAATAGTCAATAGAAACAGAAATAGATAAAAACATCCAACAAAAATATATAGCAATAGCAAGCACATGATCTTAACGTTGAATTGTTGAAGCACAAAAACAATCAAACCTATAAAGATAGCAATAGTCAATGTCATTGGACCTTGCTAGAAATTAAAAAAAAAATTAGATAGACAATAAACAATAACATATAATGAATGACCAATTAATTTTTTTATTTTCTTCTTCAATGTAATTAGTTGATATATTTTTGGGCCCTTATTATCTACTAAATTCTTTTTTCCTCTCATTATATGCTACAATTTTTTGGGTTTTCTTAATTTATTAAAAAAAATTATTTATATATGTTAAGGGAAAATTTTGGGCCCCTAATATTTTTTGACACTAGACGTGCGTCCGTACCGCTCTTCCCAGGAACGGCCCTGTCACTAAGTAGTCCAAAGGTTGATACCTTCTCTAACACCCAAAAAGCCATACTCTAATAAAAAGAGAACTTTTAACATCGGTCTATTTTCACACCCCACAATTCACTAGGCAATATGAAAACAAGAACCTCTCTTATTTCTGCATTTGTATTCTCACATGGGATGTTACCTTTTGACCAACATAGCCATGGATTCTGAGTGTAAAGGTGGAACCTTTGCCCTTATACGAAGAGAAACAGACCATGGTGCATGGGGACTTGTGGGCATAAAGATCTCATGTCTCAAAGTCTATATCTCTTTTTTCTCATCAATAATGTAATAAAGATACATGTTACTATTATAGTTTTACAAAAAAATCATCTGCTTCAATCCTTTTTTCCGAGATACGGGTTCAATTTTTTAAATAGCTCTCGAAAAGAATGTAAAAGGGTTCCGTGGTGGAGGTAGTGGGTAGTGAAACCAAATCTTCCGTCCATGTCCATGTAACACCTTCGGCGTTTTGTGCCTCTTCTTCGGGTCTGCCTCTTGTCTTTCAACTGGTGTCGTGGTTGTTTTAGTTTTAGTCTCTTTTGGTGCAGACGGTTGTTTCGTGCTAGTTTTCTTTTGCCCTTCCTTACTGTATCTCGCAGTTTCCTTCCTGATGGGCAGTTGTTTAGTTTTTCCTCGTTCGTTGTATCTTTCTTATTTTGTCTCAATAAATTGTTGGCTTTCAAAAAATGTTTATTAAAAAGAGATAACAAAAAAATTGATGAAATAAAATATATCGACATATCTTTACATAATTGATAAGACATGAAAAACACGTAATTTGGTAATACGAGATTTTTATTTTTTTTATCCGTTTAATGACCCACAAGACCACATTGCATGGACCAATTAATCCTTTCAATGAATTTTAATTTTGTTTATATGTGGACTTTTTTTTCTTAAACTTGTTTATATATGGACTTATTTACCAAAATATTTTGTCAACTGCAAAAAGTGAATATGATTAGACACATTTGTTGTGGGTGGGACATCGTATCGAAACGCAATTCAATTCATTTGGTATTTTTGTCAACTACTTGATGTTGCGTTTTTAAATAATACTTCTGTGGGACTAACATTATGAATCTACGATGAAACGTAATATATCATATTGAATCTTAAATGCTTAATACGTAAATTATTATTTTTAATTTATAACTTTTTGTAGAAGCTTTCAGTTTAAGTTCAGGGTTCTATAAGAATAGTCAAGATGCTGACGAGCTATTTTAAATAACTTAAGTTATAAAAAAGAAGATAATACCAACGTTAGAATTAATCACAAACTAATTAGGTTTTAGTATATCGATATTCAATAACATCAAGGGGAACATTAATTATAACGAGAAGAGGATTATGATCCTTATAGGTATTACAGGGTATATCGTTTAGGATAATCTTTTAAGGATTATTTTGTATGGTTTATTTTTAGGATTATTTTTATCATTAATTTTAAATTCACGATTAACAAATAATGGAAAACCGCATATTTATTGGCACTATAAGAAATCAATCCTATAGCGACAAACGTTATTGCGACTATTAGGAATCGTTGCTGCTGGTATTCAAATAACTTTTTTTGCACATTATTGAAGGGTTTAAATTATTTTTGAAAAATTACATAGCTATAGCGACGACAAGTTGTCGCAATAGGGGTTCATATAAAGTTTTCTTACCTGTTGATTTTTTTGAAAACAAAATAAGTTTTACGATATATACAACGTCAACATGTCATTGCTGATTATGAATAATAGTTTTTTTTTTAAGTTATATTTTCTAAAAAAGTAGAATATGTGGATTAACAACGTCGATTGTTGTCGTTCTAGAGTAAAAAAAAGTATCACCAGTATTTCTTTTAGAAAAACCATTAAAACTCAATCCAGTCCAAACATGTTCATCTGTTTTCTTCTATAGAATATGATTCAGATATTGAAACTCAACAATTACAATTTTGCATAAATATTGTTTGAATTCTCTAGTAAAACTGTGAAAATAGATCATCATAAACGAAATTGATTCAAATATTGAAGCTCAACATTAATATATATTACATGTTGATTCTCATTCTCTCTTTCACTTAGGCAGAAAACATGAGACTAATTGTATAAGTAAATATAAATATGATCGGGTTTGTTGTGACAACAACGTATTATGTGTGAACTTAGGATTATTAGGTTAATCCTGTATGAGAATAAAGATATTGAATGATAGTTGATAGAAAAAGTATTAGAATCATTGTATTGTGATACTAATCAGAGTCGTTCCAATCTTTTTGGAGGTCCTGTTACAAATTGTACGACAAAAGAGTACCAAAGAAAATAAACTATAAAAGTTCATATCATATATTGTATTAAATGTCTTACAACTTAAAAGAATAAAAATGTCTACTATGACAAAGAAACATGGGAAATTCACTTAAACAAAACCATTCTTCTATGTCATTTCGAAACAAAATCTTCAATCAATTATACAAACTTATAATAGTAAAAGAACGAAAACAGAACTAATAATCACTTGATAGTAGCAAAACTGTGCACTTACAATTTATGTCTCTTTTTTCAAGAAACTAAACAAGATTTGCAACTTTTTTTGTGAGAGTTGTTCTTTAATGAACAATTAAGACACTACCTCAAAATGTCACTTAGGCAACAAATGCAAAATGTTGCCTAAGAGGAGTTTATATGTTGCGTAAGGCTTAGGCAACAAACCCGTGTTGC
>NC_037535.1:5450856-5460366 GCF_001531365.2 Cynara cardunculus var. scolymus
AGACAACATACTCTATCTGAATATGTTGCCTAAGCAGATATCTTAGACAACATACTCGATCTGAATATGTTGCCTAAGATATCATCTTAGACAACATACTCCATTTAGAGATGTTGCCTTCATACTGTAATTAACATAATATAATATTTCTTTTAGGCAACATTTATATTGTTTAATTGTTACCTAAGATTTTTGTGTACCATGATGCAATTATTTTCTTGCACTCTTTCTACAAATGAATCTCAAACAAGCAAACAAACAACCAAATGTTGTATACAAACAACTTTTATAACCAAACAAAATAAATATGTTCAATAATTGAAAGATAATTGTTTTTCCCTAAATAAGTCTAAAAGTAGGCAACAAGTTCAATAACACAAAATTAAAAACTTAACCTAAAGCGTGAGAGGTCGGAGTTGTTGTGTTAGAGTTTGAATCACTAGCACCCAACATAGTCATCAATGATTGTATCATCTTTCTTTGCTCGGCAGCTTCCTTTTTTGCCTCATGCTGTCCCTCTTTTAACAATCTAATCTCCTCGTCACGCTCGGCAAGTTGTTGCCGCAAATTTTCGTCGTCAACTGTAGATACTGGCTTAGAGAATCCCTTCGCCGGTCCTCTCAACCTCGCAGGTCTAACCGCCAAACTACCCATACCTCGAACAACCGTACCTACCGACGGACCAACAATTTGCTCGATGATTGATATTTCTTTTTCGATTGGGCAACGAATTAGAGTCCCGACAGATTCCGGAGTGCATTCAGAAGCGTTCTTAATCTTCTCAATCTCTTCCTCAACAAGTTTCTGTAAATACGATTCAAACAATTGTTTTTATTACAATTATATATTTCGTGTCAATTATCCCTCATTAATAAGTTGAAATGGTAAA
This sequence comes from Cynara cardunculus var. scolymus, assembly GCF_001531365.2. Taxonomy (NCBI): domain Eukaryota; kingdom Viridiplantae; phylum Streptophyta; class Magnoliopsida; order Asterales; family Asteraceae; genus Cynara; species Cynara cardunculus. The sequence continues at coordinate 5,451,746 of NC_037535.1, forward strand.
AAACGAACTAAATTAATGTGTTTTTATAAAGGTTTGGAAAAGTTGGAACGAAAAAGGGATAAAAAAATATTTTTGACAGCTTTGTGAGACTATGGTATTTCGAACATATATCACTCGTCCGAGCTCGGATTTAAGTGATTAAAGATGATCTGGAAAGCTAACAAACGGTCCTACAACWTTTAAGTTTTGAGTTTCTGTAAATTCAGGCTAAATCTAAGCTAAAACGGGCGTCCAAGGTGAAAAAGTGATGCTGAACAGCAAATGAAAAGAATATAAAAATCATGACCACAAGAAAACAAAAGCTCATGTTTACTTACTTTACGGTCTTCACTTGTAGTGGTCTCGGCAATTGTACCGAGATAAGGAGCCACATGTCCGGTAGCTTCAAGGTTGTTAGCCCTAAACCGGAACAAAGTAGGTCCCGAGGTAGACGTACATTATAAGAAAGTCGGCTTTGGATTTTGATGTTGACCATAGATTTAGGATTTTGGGCTATGTAATCCATATAACAGGGTCTTAAAAGAAAATATAAAATAAATATGGGGCCCTGTTCGAAAACTCCTATTTAACAACCCAATTGACGGACCAGATACTAATTAATAGTCATAGAGTTTTTGTTGCCTTCAAAATATTTTTGGACATGATATCAACAAGTGGTGATGAATCATGATTAACCTTTTCATAAATATAAAAATGATGATGATTTTTCATAATTTTTATAAGCAAATGTACCTCAAATAGGGATCTGTAACAAGAAGTAGAAAAGAGTACAAATGTACGATGAAGTTGACACCATTTTTATCACTTTACATCACTTGCATGTAAATTTGCCGCTAGAGAATGAATGTTGGAATGCATGAAGCTACACATTCTGACATTCCCAAATATTTATACAAGCTACCAAACCAATCATGATTCTATATTTGCAATAATACTCATATTTCACAATTGAAAGCTTAGAAGCAATATGGATTAGGTTGTTTATGTAAGATTTATAAATAAACAAAATTTTAGCTTTATTTTGTCTTTGTGGGTTTCATACTTTTTAACCTATTAATTTACTTATTTTTTCAGCTTCATATCTCACGCTTCTCAACGACCACAACATTCAGTAAATAAAGATTTGGACAAAGAAAATGAAAATATCTTATTATTACCTGGTTTTTGTTAGGAAACTCGATACAATAAAACACAACAGGAGGTTTGAAGAAACCTAAAAACATCTCTAAACGTAATTGTTACCTTTCGACAAGAGTTAAGCTCTAGTTATAGATTTCATTGTGAATGGATTGTAAATTATATTATTTTACTAGGATTTTCTATGACAAATCATATCAAAATTCAATACGATTACATGGATAAATCTCTTGCATATATACTCCAAAAGGATCATCATGAATCATGCTAATAGAGAGTTTGGTCCCTATTGATAATTTTCATAATTTGTCATTGGGATCTTTTACTATTAAAAGTTTTGTTATTTTCTTAATTGTCAAAGTATACACAAAGTACAATCACGATAATTTTCTTTTTGTTGCTTTTTTTTATTCAAAATATAGCATAACTGTGTGGTGATGAAGCAGTACGTTATGACGATTGATAAGAGTTGGACGACGTGTAGATGTCGTAACTCTGATGAGTTTTGGACCATTCTTCAAGCCTTTATAGAGATAGCAATGAAACATGTCAATAATGATGGCGCATTGAGATGTCGATGCAAAAAGTGTTTTCAACTTTATGCGTCAGATGCCAAATGTGGTTGAGGCTCACATACATAGATACAGGTTTCAAGCTGCATATATGAAGTGAGTATATCACGATGAAGTAGATACTCCAATTGTAGCCAATGTAGCTCCAACAACAAATGAGATGACTGATTTCATCAAGGACATTATCAGGGAGACAAATACTAATGAAGAAAATGCAGATGAAGGAACAGATGAAGGAACAGATGAAGGTGGAAGTGGTGTAGAAAAGGAATTCGTTGAATTGTTTTAAGAGATCAAAACTGAGTTATACCTAGGTTGTACTTGGTTGTTCTCCTTAAACTTTTTAGCAAAAATGGTTCATATGAAGGTCGTGAATAAATGGACTAATAGTTCATTTTACCAGCTTATAGAGTTTCTGAAATTCGCATTCCCAAAAGAAAATAAGATCCCGGCTTCACACTATGAAGCTAAGAAGAAAATGAAAAAAATAGAGTTAGGGTACCAGTTGATCCATGTTTGCGAAAATGGTTGTTTTCTGTTATGGAAGGGGAACGAATTGAACCATAATTATCCAATTTGTGGTGAGAGTAGATGGGTTGACAAAAATACAAAGGGGGGAAAAGAGTTACCCATAAAGTGTTGTGCTATTTTCCGTTAACTCGTAGGCTTAAATGTACATAGGATCCTAGGCATACTGCAAAAGATATGACAAACTACTGGATGGTCAATAGAAGTTGGTACGATGCGACACCTAGTTGATGGGACTGCATGGAAAGATTTTGATACAAGATATCTGGAGTTTGCTGCAGAACCTAGAAATCTTCGTTTAGGTTTGGCTGTTGATGATTTTAATCCATACAGTAACCTGACTTTATCTTACAGGGTGTAGCCAGCTACATTGATAACATACAATACTCCATGATTATGTATGAAAGAGTTCTTTCATGTTGACTTTGTTAATTCCAAGCCCTAAGTCAGATGGGAGGACATGGATGTTCTTTTGAGGGCTTTAGTGGATGAACTAAGATTTTTGTGGGTTGAAGGAGTTCAAACGAGAGATGTGGTAACAAGCACTTTCTTCACATTGCGTGTTGCACTATTATAGACTATTAACGATTTTCTTGCTCATAGTAGTTTGTGTGGTTGGAGTGGTCAATGATATAAAGTATGCTCTACTTGTAATGAAGACACTCCTTCATGTCGAGTACTTGAGAAGACATCTTATGTTGATCATATAAGATTCTTATGTTCTAACCATCGTTGGAGTAAGAGTAAGTTGTCGGTAAACCGAAGAAAAGGCCTCCTCCTAGACGATTTAATAATGTAGCTATATGGAACCAATTAACTCATGTTCCCATTCGTACTTTGGGAAAACACCAAGGTTTGGTAGCGTAAAAAGAAAATGTAAACCGAAAGAGTTTAATTGGACCAAACAGAGTATTTCTTCAAGCATGCGTATTGGTCTTCTCTTGAACTAAAACATAATTTGGATGTTATGCATGTGGAGAAAAATATGTGTGACAATTTGGTGGATATTTTATTAGTGAATGATAAATCCAAAGACATTACCAATGCAAGAGTGGCTTTAAGAGGAAAGATGATAAGACTTTTAAATAACTAAATACTCATTCACCCCAGATGATAGATGGCGATTTTTTCAATTCATAAAAGGAGTTTAATTATGTGATGGCTTGGATAAGACTTTAAAAATAAGGTGATTGATAATGATACCAACATTACTGGGTTGAAGTCTCATGATTGTCACGTCCTTATGCAATGATTTCTTCATAAGGGTACCTGGATGCAGATATCAACCCCAATCTTTGAACTCTGCACCTTATTTAAACAACTTTGTGCTCAAACATTGGTGGTGGAAGATATGAAGAAGGCAAAGGACCAACTGATTATGGTATTGTGCAAATTGGAGTTAATATTTCCTCCGACTTTTTTGACATAACCATTCATTTGGTTATTCATTAACTGAGGAAGCAATTTGGAGAACCATTTTATATGCGATGGATGCATCCTTTTGAAAGATTATGAAGTAACTAAAAAAATTATGTCAAGAATAAGCTTAAGCCCGATGTTCAATAGTGGAAGGTTATGTTGCAGACAAAGCTTGAACATCTTGCTCCATGTATCTTCATGATGTATAAACCAAATTTAATCTCCCTGATAAGAATGTGAATGTTGTCAATCCGAAAAGCCAGTTGTTGATGCTTGAATCACAATGTTAACCGACAAGTGTCTAAAAGTTCATATTTCTCGAACTAGCGATTCAAAAAACTGCAAAGTGGTTCTTACGATACAATTGTCCTGAAATTCAAGTGTACATGGAGTATGTATCTCCAACTTCCCTTGGATAAATTTTGACTTCGTGATATTAAGTCTAACCAATAGAGTTTTTAAACATACAATCAATTTAACTCTAACGTGCAAGGAAGTAATCTTAAAACAAGAATTTCCCTATATGAAGGTAAAAATATCACACATATTAGAAAGTTAAATAGATATCGTCACTTAAAAATTATCTTCTTTTTATATCCATGTGTGGTTTAAGACAAGAAGGGTCTCCCAAGTATACTGGTGAATTGTTATCTTTGGCACATGGTTTGGATTTCAATGCACATTCTTATAGTGCTTGCATAGTAGTTAGTGTAAGATTTATGGTACACAATTGTGATATCCGATGCACCACTCAAAACAACGGTGTAGCGATACCATGAATAGATGATTTTACATATTATGGTCAACTCGAGGATATCTGATGTACCACTAGGGTTTGATATTCGATGCACCACTCAATTGTGTTGTTTCGATGTAAATGGTTCAACATTGATCCGAACAAGGGGAGATCTTTCACCAAAAATATCATCACTGGTATCAACATCTTTTGGTTCCAGATTTCTCAATTTGTAGATGAAAACAAGAATAATATAGTAGAAGCTTTGAATAATCTAGTAAATTTCAACAAAAACAAATGAAGAATATCTCACCACAAAGTATAGTAATTTGTATTGATTAAGATATAAGAATCACACTTGAGAAGAATTACAATCGAAGCATCAAAGGGTTGATCTACTCAAAGTGTTTAAAGTGAATGGTATTACAGTGAAAATTATTTCAAATACAAGGCATGAAGATACTATATATACCCTAAAGGTTTAAGTCAATAACCATATAATAGGAAGCCTCACTTGTAAGGGCGCATAACAGACTTTAGGCGACAACGGTTGTCATTCAGATCTTAAAAGCCTTGATAAAAAAAAGGTGAGTTTTGAACTCTAGAGGAAGACTTCAGAGGTAGTCGGGTTCTCTAAAAGGGCATTTCAGAGTTCTGAAGTGTCTCAGGAAAGGCTAATCAGAGACTCAATACTTAGAAACATTTCAAGTTTCTTTCACAATACTTTTACATGAAAAATGAGTCTAACAACATCAATTCTAAATGGTACAAAGACAACGAGTTCATTTATGCTACACAAACAAAACAAGTGTTATACATTGAATATCCATCTCAAAACCATAATCGGAGGGTTGTGGAAGATGTTAGTCATTGGAAAATTTGGGGTCATCCAAGCATCAATACTGTTAATGAGATAGATATCATACATGACAATAAATTCTTCCGATTTTGTGTTGGTTGTTGGCTCAAGTGAATTGCCTTGTGTGAGTTTAGAAAGAGGTGGTCAATCAAGTTTAGTTGATGATATCCCTACCGCTCCTATTGTGGACGACGAAGATTTCATTAATGATGAGGATGAAAATGAGGATGTTGATATTGATGATGTAGAATTAAGTGATGGTAATGATAATGCTAATTATGTAGCTTAGTATTGTTCTAGTGACGAATCTTATTATATTTTAATTTCAATTACATTTGTTTACAAGTTTTCGATTTAATTAGTTAACAAGTTTTAGTATGTTATTAGCTATTGATCTATCATAGAACCCTATTTTTAATTATATATTGAAATATTTAATTCTAAATATATATATATATATATATATATTGAATGTAATTTTTTTGGGTATTCAAGAGACAGAGAGATTGTTTCTAGTTTATATGACTTTATCAAGAAATAACTTTGCTTATTACTACTATTTCCTTGAAGGTGGCTATCAAAAAGCTCGGAACTTTAATGCTTTGGAGCATCATAATCAACGTCAGGTGAATCTACTGATATGTAATTATAGGGTTTTGACATCACTTCAAGTTGAATTTTTTATTTTTGATTAAGTAGATCATAATCACCATATAGGAAAAAAAAACATTTTGTAGCAGGCTTATTAGTTGGTGTAACCAAGAGTTGTGTTTGTTGTGCTTCTACTTCTTCCAGGTGCAAATCTTTCTGATAGCAATTATAAATTCCTGTTTTAACAAGGGTAGTTTAGTAATTTATCTATCTTTTAAATCCATTATATTTATTTGTTCCACCTATTTCAATGGTACAAAATATTGGATCTTCACCTGTACATAGTTGAGACAAGTTGTTTCCAATATCTAAGTTTAGAGTACATAAAAGAGTAGATTTGTACTATTGGTGGTGGGTGTTGGTTATCTGATTATGATGTTGTGGTTAAGGTTGATAAGATTAGTTTTTGGTTACTGTCGATTTCATTTATAAGCAGATTGGTTCAGGGATTAATCTTCATATGTTTGCTATCATGGAGACCTTTTAGTAGCATAGTTCATTTTCAAGGTTAGGTTAGAGATGCTATTGGTTTTACACGTTTATTGTTGATATTTATCTCTTTCTTATTGGTGATCATGGATGCAGAAGGGTCTAATTTTGATGCACACCTTAGTGATTAGTTTGATTAATGCTAATGGATGTTCTAATTTTGGAGTTGAAAACTAAAAAAAATCTTTCTAATGCCTTTAATGAGGATCGATGTTGTTGGTGGATCTGGCAGAGATGCTTATTTTGATTATATGGACCAACGTGAAAATCAAATTGCTTCTATTTATGTGCTTTGGTTCGTGACTGTTATTTTTGTTCCTAGTGTTGGACAAATTATATTGGTATGGTGTAAAGGGAGATATTGTTTCAATTTTGCTACTTGCAGTCTTCATTGGGATAGATAAAGGGTGAACCGGGAAAATTACGTTTCAATGGGATATACTCTATTTTTTCCGCCAACTTATTTTGGTTTTGCAGGTATTCCATGTTGTTTTACGGCCTGTTCCATGTGATGGATTTCACTGGTTTTTATGTTGACAAGTTTTGTCTTCTGATTTTTAGACATAACTTTATGGTTATTCATATAATTAAGCTTTTGTTTTCATAGAAAAAAAAAGTTAAATTTGGATATTAAAACATGTTATAAGTTGAATATGTAAGATTGGTATAATCTATAAAGTTTCATATTCAGATTAAGAGAGACAAACACAAAATTTATATTCCCTCGGTCATTAGAATTTCCATTTTGAGATGACTTCCCATTGTAGGACCATGTATCAATAATTCAATACTTCATGCTTTTTATTTCAAGGGTTCAGTTGGGTTTGATTTAATAACCAGATCACATTTATGGAGCTCTTTTTCTAGTTTGCAGTCATTTAGTAATTTCAAAGTTGATGAGTTCATTTGTCACCAAGTTATAACATTGTGCAAAAGGCTAGCTCGGGACAAGATGCAAATGTGACTACAGTCCCAATCCCAGTTCTAAAATTTACTTGGAAGCTAACTTGTTCTTTTAAGTGGACAAACGACGTTGTAGACAGATTGGCAGTCACATTTTTAGAGGAAATCTTAGTTTCAAAAAAAAAAATCAAAGAATGAGTTTAGCATTTTATGATATGATCGATCCCACAAGATGATATCTATTACTAAAATGAAAATTTATCTGTAACCAAATCCTTTCTAGCAAGTGCATTGAATTCTTTCAGATGCACGTATCGAACTGAAGTGTTGCCATTATCCACTTGTTCCAAGTTGCCTTCGGACTTCTAATAGAGAGTTCAAACCACAACCACCAAGCTTGACCTAAATATCAAAAAAATTTGTGATAAAGTTAGATGAGGATAATAAGAGCCTGTTTCTTTTATTTTATGTTCCTTTTCTTGTTTTGTTTCTGGAAAAGTTTTAAGGTACAATTTATACGATCTTATGTATGCCATTGTTGCTCAAGGACATGGTATAGATGTCGAGGGTGATCCTTCTCCTAAACCAAATAGAATACCTACATTATGCGAGACAACATGTAGATCACTTTTTCAATTCTTTAAAAATTTGAATGTGTTATCTTCTAACATTTTTACTTCAAACTTGTTGCAAAATAAAAAAAGAAATGAGGCATGAGCAAAAGCAAAATATTTGATATTTCCTTTAAGGCTAATGGATACAAGTCGTCGATCCAATTTGATCTAATTGATGTTCCACATAAAGTAGTTGGCCCTACGATAATATCTTTACAAGGTATATTGGAAACGTGATCGGTTATGACGTCTCTCCACATCATCCAAGATGGAATGAAGTTCCCCCAGAGTTCAAGCATCGATAATTGGAAGACTTATGGTAAATATTACAATAACTATTAATTATTTATAATTTTTACACGATTTCAGACACTTTTAGAGGGATTCTTCATTCTTGATCCAACTATTCCCGAATGGCCCAAGATTCAAGTTGGCATCGAGCGAGATTGCCAAGATCGCTACAAAGATAGGAATTCAAAACTCAAGAAGCATTTGATCAAGTTCGCGAGTACGATGTAACACCCTCTTTTGATCATAGAAGGTATTACAGAAAAATAAACCACAATAATTATAATAAATTGAATAAACTTAAAAGCTCGTCCTTAAATACAATAAAAGTGTTGGTCCCAAATGGTCTACAAGAATACTAAACAGTTTGTAGAAGGGGGGGGATGAATACAAACACAATTTTCAAATTTAAAATATATATTGAT
>NC_037535.1:5460976-5466104 GCF_001531365.2 Cynara cardunculus var. scolymus
GTTTTCTTGAAGTATCGTTGTCTCTGAATGAATTACAATGCGAGTTCTTCAGCGATCACTGAACATGCTCAGTGTATTGATCGCTGGAACTGAAAGTACAGAATCACAAAAATACATCGAAAGGAAAAAGGGATTATCATCAAATCACTGAGAGAGAGGATCAACAAAAAGTCTAAGCCATTCAAATACGTCAAACTCAATCACATGTTGAATAATAACAACATAACATTAAGCATTGCATAATAACATAGTTGAATTACAACTAATTACCAAGCATATAACTGATAACCAATCAATCTTAAGCTTCTTTTATTTACCTTACTACCTGTGCCAAACGACGCACAATGAATTAAGCAACCTAATTGTTCCCGACCGGGTAACTAGTAATGAATACCACTAAGCTTAACTTAGCCATATGTACGAATAACAATCACATGTGAGAAATATGAAGCAAAAACAATAATAATAACCACAACGGCTAAACGATCTAAATAAAAAAAAGTATAAAAATTAAATTGTAACATATCTAATTGTTTTCTTTCCCTTGGGGAAACGAGTCATGAGAAACTCACCTAATTTGTTGAATGGTTAAGGAACGGTAGATTTCTGTAAATTTACTACAAACCGAATACCTAAACAAATAATTTAAGGGTTCCAAAGTTAAACAAAAATAATTATCAATTAAATCTGTGAGTTACTAAATAATATTTCAGATTTAACTCTACTTCACTCGTTATAACTCGTACCTTTTAATTAATTGTGTCTACCTTAATGTCATTCCTATCGACTACGTGACCAAGGAATTGTACTTCACAAGCAAGAACTCATACTTGGAAAACTTGACATATAATTTTTCCTTCTTCAGTTGTTCTAGTAACACGTGAGGTATTCTATGTACTCTCTCGGAATCTTCGATTACATCAATATATCATCGATAAATATATGATAATGAACTTATCTAAATATGGTCCACACACCCTATTCATCAAGTCCATAAACACAACCGGTGCGTTCGTCAAACAAAAAGGCATCACAAGGAACTCATAATGACCATATATCATCATAAGTGTTGTATTCAAGAATATCTTTATCTCGTACTTTCAGCTGATGGTAACCAGACCTTGAAACAATTTTCGAGAAATAACTCATGCCCTATTGTTGGTCAAACAGGACGTCTATCCTTAGTAAAGGGTACCAATTCTTTATAATGACCTTGATTAGATCTCGGTAGTAGTTTCACATCCGCATCGATCCATCTTTCTTCTTAACAAATAAGATAGGTATACCCCGTGGTGAGGACTTGGGGGGGGATAAAACCATTTTCTAGAAGCCCTTGTTGCTGTTTCATCCATTCCTGCATCTTGGTTGGTGCCAACTGGGGTATGAGGACTAGCAATCGGTGTTGTTCCTGGCATCAATTCAATCTTAAACTCAACCTAACACTCTAGTCTTAGTCCATGCAAAGCTTTAGAAAACACCTCTGGATACTTGCTCATAATCGGCACCTCTTCAATTGCTTGTTTCTCCAACTTTGCATTAATGGCATAACCTAAGTAGGCAAAAAACTCTTTTTTTAGAATTTGTTTGCCTTAATTGTTGAAATTATGCCTATAATATTCTTTCTTCTATCTCTATATATGTGGATAGTCTCTCTTGTCAGATTTGTATTTGGGTCATAATATATATTCAACCCTTAGCCTTGGGAACCTCTTTCCTATTAGCTGAGCCTTTTATTGAACCATCTATAATGGTTTTGACCATCCCAGCTTGACCTTTTTGTACCATTAGGCACTCATTTCTAAGATGCTCAGTTGAGCCACATTCATAACAAGCACAACCACTTGTACGATCCTTCACAGAGTGGTCTGGCTTTCCACAACAAAAACAACCAACACTATTAGCATTGCATTCCCTGAGATGTCTTCCTTGCACACTTAGCACATGTCTAGTACATTGTACAAGTCACCTTGATTATTGACCCTAAACTGACCTTGCTTCTTTGGACCCTTTACTGGGTCCTTTATACTTACATTTTCCTTCTTTCTTTGGTGTTGTCACTGGATTACTACTTTTTTCTGTTGTCTTCGCCATCTCAACTGCTTCAATAAAAATGTCTTAGGAGCAGACACTTTTGCATACCTACGAATGTCTGTTCTGAGACTATCTACAAACCGGTCTATCTTCTTTTGCTCAATAGTTACTTGATGGGAAGAAAATATGGACTTCTCCGTGAACAAATACACATACTCTTGAATGACATTGCCATCCTATTTTAGCTATAGAAACTTGGTTTCCAAATGCTTAACCTCAATCCTGGAGTAGTATTTGTCAGTCATGACCTTCTTCATCCATTCCTAGGTCATTGCAGCAACTCTAGCTTCACCCATGACTGATTGTTCTATATTCCACCAGTGTAGTTTTGCATCATAGAATGTGGTAACAACAAATTTAATTCTCTGTTCAAGCAAAAACTCACAAATGATGAAACATCTCCCAGTTTTATTGATCAAGTTCATCAATGCCACTCGACCCTCCTCATTATGGAAGTCCTTAGGGCGTGTATAACTGAAATTTCTGTAGCTACATCCTTTCTTGCTTCCAGTCATTATATTATCATCAGTCCTATCCACTCAAGGCAGGCTCATTTGACGTTAAGTCATGGTTGCACTAGCGGCTGCCAACATACCAGGTAACATAGCATGTAGCACCTGAGTTATTCTCTTCATGAGCATCTCATCCATAATGGGCGGTGCCCCTCGACCTGTTCCACGAAGCCTACCATGACCTCGTCCGCTGGTTGCCTTACTTGCACATATGGGGCTGGAGCAACACCCTTACTTTGACCTTGAACTTGGCCTCGTCCCCTACTAGCAGATGCTACTGGCTGAGCTGATATGCCAGCATTCTCAGTGTTGGTTGTGGCGGTACGTATTGAACTTCTAGTCATCATATGGAATACAAACATACATACAATTAAGTATTAACATAAATGAACTATACTAATTGTAAGTTCACAAGCCATGTGTATACATATATATACATATACTAAATCTGGAATATATCACTAAATATAACCTTGGTTCTCCAATATTCACTCAATGACCGGGACCTTGGTCCCTTAAATTGATCAAATAATGGAACCTTAGTTCCCCATCACAACAACATAATAAATATGGTGAAATGACGCCCTGCATAGGCTCCACCTCATGAAATGATACTTGTGAAATTAATGATTACAAAGTACAAGGGAAATAGCTAGCTTGTTTATCTCTATTGTTAAACTCAATTTAATCTTGTGTTATTATCTATTGTGTTGAGGCTGTGTTGTGCTTATGTCGTGTTATGCATAATGGTATCTATACTAAGGCCTCATTCTAACAGCTAAGAGTTCAAGCTTAGGCTACATATTATAACATATTTCTCTTAAACTACGGCTCTGATACCAACTCGTAACACCCTCCCTAGATCCCAGATGTCGAAAAATAAACCTCAATAATGCTAAAAATAGAATAAACTCAAAAGCTCATCCTTGAATGAAAGAAAAGTCTAAGCCATTCATTAAATACATCAAACTCAAGCTAAAAGCGGAAGCCTAAGAAAACTAAATAACAAGAGTCAATCAACTAGTCCGTCCCATATCGGGTTGTTTATTACAACATAAATAATAATAAAAGCAACATAGTGATGGAGCAAACTAACGACTACGTTGACTATTTCCCTTTGCTAGTTTCCACATGCGTGCCTCCTGAGATACATAATATGGATTACCTTGACAAAGCTATGTGAGTTCATGAAATATTACGATAACATAATATTAAGCATTGCGTAAGAACATAGTTGAATTATAACTAATTACCAAGCATATAACTAACAACCATTAACCAATCAATCATAAGCAACTTATATTCACTTTACTACTTGTGCCTAACGACACACACACTAAACTAAGCAACATAATTCTTCCCAATTGGATAACCAGTTCTGAGTACCATTGAGCTTAACTGAGTCATATGTAGTAAAAACAAATATATATGCGTAATATGAGGCAAACCAACTATAATAACTACAATGGCTAAACGATTTGAATAAAATAAAGTAAAATAATTAAACTACGTAATTAAACTGTAACTAATCTTATTGTGTATCCTCCACTTGGGAAAACGAGTCATGAAAACTCACTTGAGTTGTTGAGTTAAGAAATGGTAGAATTCTGTAAATTTCCTACAAACCGAATACCTAAACAAATAATATAGCGGTTCCAAAGTTAAACTAAAATAGTCATTAATTAGATTTGTGGGTCAGTAAATAATATTTTAGATTTAACTCTACTTCAATCGTCGTAACTTGAAGCTTTATTTGATTAATTGTATAATTAAATATTAGAATCTGACTATACAATTACTAATACTATGACTTGATGGATGATAAGTGATATTTTTTTATACATTTCGATATAAAATTAGTTGTAATTAATATTAATCGGATGTTTAAGGTGCTTATATTTATTTGAGTTAGTTGTTACTTGGGTGTAACCATTTAAAATGAAATGAAAAGAAAAAAAGTAGCTTTTATATTTGGTTCTCTTGGTCTCATTGGTAGCAACAACAAAACACATGAGCAAACAAAGAAAAGGAATTTAGATGTACAAATGGATACTTATGTAATAAATGCCTAAGTTGTAGCCCAATAAAAAAATAAATGAAGTCGGTAGCAGAAGCCCATAAAAGGTACGACAGCTCAGTCCAACAATGAGTTTTTTTTGTAAAAATGGGTTGGTTTTGAAAAAGGTTTGTAAAAATAGGTTAGTTTTATTTTTGTTGGTAGAAATAGGTTAGTTTGTGTGGGACCCACCCATTTAAAAAAAATCTGATTTTCTATATTTACAAGTTTTACCCTTCAACTTACATTTTCATTTTTTTTATATCCTTTATTTTGTAAAATTTTATATTTAACCCCTATTATATATTATGTATTAATTTATTTAATTAAAATATATATGTTAAAATTTACGTATTATTTTTAAATAGTTATATAATTAAATAGATCTCATCCATACATTCAAATTGATACTAATATCTAATATATTACAATGTTTGAAAATTACGATACGAATTAAACATTAACTAGA
>NC_037535.1:5469094-5501287 GCF_001531365.2 Cynara cardunculus var. scolymus
GGATATAAATAAAAATGAAAATGTAAGTTGAAGGGTAAAACTTGTAAATATAAAAAATCAGATTTTTTTTAAATGGGTGGGTCCCACACAAACTAACCTATTTCTACCAACAAAAATAAAACTAACCTATTTTTACAAACCTTTTTCAAAACCAACCCATTTTTGCAAAAAACTCGTCCAACAATGGTACAGATCTTCACGGTGTTCCCATGTCGGGCAACTTCGCTGGTGGGTCTAGCCACGCATGTTCCCACCTTACTGTTTCAGTGGTATTCAGGACCGACAAGTTTTCTAGCGGGTTTAGTCACTTCAAAACCCACCTTAGACACTGTTTAGTGCATAGTGGTGTGTAGAATTCTATACCCCTAAAAGGCTATAGCAACCAGTAAATCATGCAAGTACACATGGTTCACTAATGTCATCCAAAGCAAGTAATGATAATAAGTAATATCAAATATCGTTCCTAAGTGATTTAAAAGCAAAAGGTCACAAAAGTCAACCTTAATATGGGATTTCAAGAGGTAAAATAAAAGCAATATTTTGAGAGTGAGTTAACCAACTACTGAGATGAAAGCAATGATTAAACGAAAGCAAGAATGCAAGATCCGTTAGAGTTTCAGCAGCGTCAGGAGTGCGGTAGAACCATGCTACAACATTACTCGGTTGTTGTAGCAATAACCCTCTAAACCACTACTGGGTTGAACAACTTTCATTTGAAGTTCAGCTTTGACTCCATGCTAGCAGTACTCATAATGAGCACAAATCCAAGTATAGATTTTACCTTTCTTTCCATATAATTTTGGAACCCATAAAGTTACTGCAACTCTCTAGTCTCTATAACACGAAAGGTTAAAACATTTACGTTGGCTTAATTGTAAGTCCAATTCATCTAAGTAAAATAACACTTGTCATGTTGTCAAAAGATACTAGATGAAACATTAACCCAACGATGAATAGTAAAGAAGATAGCTATTGTAAAAAGCAATTATCCACGAATACTTGGCATATTCTTCCAACCTTCAAGTCCACCATTGCTAAGGGGTTTAGCCCGACATGACAGAATTTAAATGCATATATATAAATAGCATAAAAGTAAATGACATGAAGTTAAAGTGACGAAATGTAAGTATGTAGAAATTATAAAGTGAAAATAGTAACAGTTGTTGTAGCGACTGACAGAAATTGAAGAACACTTGAAAAATACTAAAAACTTCAAGTAATATTAAAATACTAGGATCCAAAGCATGTAAGAAGATTTGATCCATATCGCATACATAAACAAAAGACTTTCTCCCTATATACAAGACCAAGGGAGAGTCGGGGAATCTTAAAGTACAAACAAACTTTGTCCAATGGTTATTAACCAAAAAAAATCAACTTCTACACTTTTATACTAGTTAAGTACATAAGCAAGGCACCTTCTGCAACATCTTTCTTCAAAAGTCTGGTATTACATCTTCGAAAAGATGTCTTCTTCAGAAACTAGGGCCACTTTGTTTCCTCTTCTTGATAGAGTCACACGGTCAGATCCAGTTGTTGCAGCAATACCTACTATAGCAACAACTTTGTTAACAAATTATCCACAAATGCATAGAATTGATCCAAATTCTACAACTTAGCTCCAAATAGCCTAAAACCATAAAATAAGAATAAAAGACTCTATGTGATTGAGAAGAACGGGAATGAAGTAGAATAAGGTCCTAAATGGGTGCTAAAATGTATACTTCTACACACTTATCAGACCCCCCACACTAAAACTGTTGCTTGTCTCCAAGCAACTGAAAATGAAAAATAAGAAGACATAATATCTGAAATTTGAAAAAAAAATAAGGGGTGAAAATAAAAATTTCTAACAATGCGATTAAGAATAACACAACACCATAGCGTGGCCTAATTCAGTGTTCATCCAATCCTCTTACTTAATTCCATAGGCTAAGATTCACACTCCCTGTTGTTAGACAACTACCAGCTTAGGAACCTAGAAACATTAGGGCTTTTATTGGTTTATTCTTTGAAGCACAAAGTATTCTTTCTTTCCAACATTCAAGCATTCATCTGTGATGTTGTAGTAGTGATATGCTTTGCGTATTTTATATTTTATGCTTTGATTTATATATTTCAATTTTTTTCACTCAATGCATTTTTTTTTCATTTTGGAGCTTTGGCTCCTGCCCTATGGGCTTGGTTGTATATGAGTATACATATTCCCTCCCCCACACTTGAACTAGTCAATATCCTCATTGAGAAATGATTAAAAAATAGGTTTGCGGGTTCAAAGGAATGTGTATAGAATGGTGTATAAGAAAGAACAGAATAAATCCTTTCTAAATATATCATAGTAGGGTATCACTTTGCTTCCTAATGTGATGTGTTTGATTCTAGACTTAGGATCAAAATGGACATCTAACAACTAAATTATTAGGGATATGACATGTTGAATTCATAAATCTCATGAATACAAAAGATAAAAATACTTCCCAGACTCATGTATCAAAACAACAAATAAAGAAATTAAACCAAATATGGAGCTAAAAGTTACGATTGATGGACTTGTCCTACTCTATAGGAGTAAGTCGTTGTTGCATGGAGATAAGGAGCTCTTCTTACTTTTTCAGAAGCTTTTCAAGGTATGCAGGGATGGTGGAGTATTGGTTCCCTTCAAGTTTTTTAGTTCCTTATCCTATTCTTTCAAACAGGCCAATAACTGTTACTCTTTCTTCTCAAAGCTTTCCTCCATCTCATTTCCTTGCTTCTCCAATGTTGATGCCCACAAGTCATCCTTTTCTTCTAACTTTTTCAACAGAACCTATTGGTTCCTCTCCATCATCTTGGCAAGGTAAATAAATGAGTTTGTATCAACATGTGACTGAGGTGGTGGGACTAGTGTTGATCTTGGAACTCTTTGATTTGGAAGAAGTTTCAGCTACTGGAATAAAGGTTGCTACAACAATAGTGGATTTTGCTGCAACAGCTGACTTCTACATTATTCCTCAGCATTTCTCTTGATTCTTTTTATGGATGCACCTCAATAACATACTTTCCTGCAACAATCTCATCAATAGGAAATACCCTTACCTTGGTCTTGGATAGTAGGTCTTGAATTAATTATGAATGTCAAAGATCTCCTTTGTTTTTGTCACCACTAGTTTTGAGAATCTTGCAAATGACTTCCCCTACATTGAATCAGTTTATAGCCATGATACAATAGAGGAGTACCATCCTCTCAAAAATGAGGCTTGTGTCATGGGGTGTAGGCTAGACGGTGTGACTCAAGAAGTAGAACCATATACTCACATCTAATAGTAGGCCTCTACTCTTGAAGGTTCTCTAAGTGGGGTTATTGGTGGAAGGCCATCACTTTCGCGGTTAAGAAGTGTTGAGATGACTATTTGAGCATCATCTTTTGTTTCCCTCAAGAACATGATATTGTATTCACAAGGATTTGTTGGAATGATGCCATAAAGATTGTCTATAAAGGTAGGGCATAACAAACCTCAGTTCCTTTCACCTTTACAGTGTTTCCTTGAGTCACAACAACCACGTCATAAAATTGTCTTATCAAAAAGATGTCGTACCCTGTTGGTACAACACAAAAGAATTCTCAGCCAAGCTTCTTGATCATCTCTTTGAGCATGGGGTATAACTCAACGCATTATAGGTTGAAGCCCTTGTCTCGCAAAGCGTCCTTAAAGGCGATGACTCCAAATTAACTGTATACTTATTTATAGCTGAATGTACCAAATGGAGTGTTTGATCTTTTTGCTTTCTTCTGGCTAGGTTGTAGGGTTAGTACTTTTTTAGACTTTGGGGGCTTCCTCTTTGCTTTCTTCTGGCTAGGTTGTAGGGTTACTTCTGTCTCCGTTGATGCAGCAATATAAGCACTTGCTACAACATCTTCATCTTATGAGTCATCATGATGCTGATGATAAACTTCCATCTTCTTCAACTGAATCACTATAGTCAATAAGTTTCTTCCCCTTCCTGCTTGTTCCAACATTTTTCTCCTTGTTGGTTTCCCTTTCCATAGTGACAGTCACATCCTCATGCTCTAGAGGTTGTGATTGTCCAGCCAAAACAACCTCTAGATTAGATTGTTGAGTCCATTGGGTGTCTAATACAGATATGGGAATAGGTTGTGTTTGGATTTGAGTGATTGTTGGGTATGATGACTAGTACATGGGCTGTAATAGAGGTTTGCAAAAGGGGCGCATTGGGTTGATTTCCTAAAATAAAATCAGTGGCAACAAATACATCATCAAGGATGTAGGGTTTATTTCAATCTCAAATAGTTCGAGGTCGAACTCGAATCGATGTCGAACTCGTTTAATGCATAACAATAGTAAAATTTCAAAATATTGGTAAAATAAATCCAGAAAAAAGTTTACATCCATTCAAAATAAAGTCAAAACTAGTTGTAGCTTACAGCCAAAATCGAAACAAAGTCTTGAAAATCACAATATTACGACCAGGTATATTATAAATCTATCAATAAACAAAATACGATAAGTTTAACAAGATCTCATTTCAATTCAATTTGGGGGTTCTCTAAATGGTACTGAAATGAAGATTTCCTTTTGTTGTTTTTTGTTATCCTACAATAAAAACAAGAACAAATGAGTATACTTTTTAAAAGTGAAGATAAACAACTAAACATATTTAGGAAGTGAAGATAAACAACAAAACATATTTGGAAATTTACCTTGTACTTCCTTTTCACTCCATGGAGGGATCTACACCAATCATCCGTGCACATCAACGTTTGCACCATTTTCGAAGCAAGAAAAACAATAAGGATCTATTACACGACTACCCGCACTAAAAGTTTCCTCCAAAGCAACGGTGGTGATAGGAACCGACAAGGCATTTATAAACATCCTAGAGAAAATTCCGAACATATTTGATTGTTCCTTCTACCAAGCCAAGATGTCAAATTTGTGATCTTGACTAAAGAAACACCCCTTATCAAGATACATATCACGCTCAGATTTCGCACGAGTTACCGATGTCTCCCCACTAAAAACATCTAGCAAAAGTTCAGATAATTCACTAGATCCATCATTCCTTCACGAGTATTTGATCCAAAATCACATTCCCTACTTTCATCCACAAAACATGAAGAATACATTCTCACATATTCATCAAAAAACTCATACATAACATCTTTGACTTTACTAATATTTTCCCGAGTTAAATTTGGGGGAAGCATTTTGGGCCATGCAATTTCTATAGCCCTCATTTTCAAGCTAGGGTCTAACATGGTCCCTATTGGCATTAACATGTTGCATTTCCTACAATATTTGTCAATCTCTCTTTCATGTCCTTTACCATACTTTTAACAAAATCATCTTTCAATTGAGATTGTTTATCCAACATACCTTTAATCCTTTGTACTTCGGCAAGAAATAAGTTAGAAATTGGATATTCATAACCGAATATTGAGTTAGTAGCATCTTTAAACACTTCCAATATATCAAGCAATTTTGCAATTTTACCCCATTCTTCTTCACTAGGACAAAACCTATAATTACGGTCATGCAAAGCATATCAAGGAAATAACTGTTTAAACTTGATGGCACAATCTAGCATGTTGTATGCCGAATTCCAATGTATCTTGCATTCAAGAACTAATTTTCGATGCTTCACGTTGTATTGACTTACAAGTTCACCAAAATGTTTGAGATGTGCATCACTTGAGTTCAAGTAATCAACAGTATCATGGACTTTTTCGATAATGTGTTTCACTTGTTGAAGACCATGTTGAACCATAATGTTAAGAATGTGGGTGCAACATCGTACATGACAGTTTTCCATCGCAAATAATTCTCCAATTTAATTCAAAATTATCCTTCAAAATTGTAATGCAAGAATCATTTCTAGATGCATTATCCATAGAAATTGTGAAATAACACGAATTCACAAAGATTAAGCTTTACTAGTTCAAAAATCATAGATAAAATAATATATAAATATAATATACAAAATATAACTTACTTTATCTTCAATTTCCCACTCCCTTAGAAATGTTAACAAGCAATCAACTATATTTGCACCTTTAAATGTAGGAGCCAAATGAACAAAGTTAAATCAGCCTCTTTTGAAGCTTCCAATCAAGATTCACAAAATGGGTAGTAATCACCATGTATTCAATTTTTTCTGGCTCTGACTTCCATAAATCTGTAGTCAACTTATCCTTTCCACTTTCTTGAACATATCTTTTAATTTTTTCTTCTCAAACCTATAGACCTTGAAAGAGTTCGCTTTAATAGTAACTCGAGATACATGGTTCCATTCAGGTATTCTCCTTTTCATCAAGTTAAAGCCTTCCTCCTCAATAATACTAAAAGGATGCTCACGCATAGTGATCCAATGGGCTATCCTCTCTCGCATGTTTAAAATGTTAAGTTTACGATTATGTAAGGCACTAATAAATCCATATTGGTTTGTACAAGTGCTTGAATTGGATGGGAAAAAAATAATACACTTTTCTTGTATCATGTGTTTCATACTACAAGATTCCAAATGTCATTGCGTATGGATTTCAAAACAGAAAGATGAGTTTTACAATATATGCACCCCTACTTTCCATTGACCTTTTTATGATTTCAGATTCAAAAAATTCATCCTACACTTTTGATCTTCTTGGTCTCTTGGAGTTATGAAAAGGCCATCAACTTCATTAACCTTCTTTATTTTTTTTGATTAACTTGGATATCCAACCCGTTATGTGAGCCGACTAATCGCTAGGCAACCACCTGCTTTGCAGATAGCCCGGAGTCACTTCATTTGAACCTTCGTGGCCACAAGGAGATTTTTATTCCTCCTTGAATTTGAACCTAGGACCTCCTGGTTGACCTTTGGAGTCAAACTCAAACAAATCAGACGTCACCATTGTGGTTTTAACCTTCTTTATTTGGTGTGTTAAGGGGAGGGTTTCACAAGGTTCTACATTAACCTTCATAGATACATCCTCCCCTTCGTTTGAACCATCATTTATATTCATATAAAAATCCTCATTCAAAGCACCAATGGCCGTAGAAGATGTTTATGATCCACTAGACATCTCTAGAAATATAAATGCATATTTAAAACGGTAAGTAAAAAAGAGTTACTAAACGAAAATGATAACCATAAGACAATACATAAATCGTTAAATGGGCTTGAAACAAAAGAAAGGGAACTAATAATGACTACATGTACTGAATCATTAAGACTTCTTCTCCCACAGAGTATTACAAAACCTCTTTTAAGGCCAATAAAGTTCATCCATATGCATGTTATATTTAAGTTGGTATATAGCGGAAGATAGTGACAAATGGAAAAGAATTCTCACACTACGCATATATATTCTACTTTACATTAACTGAATACAACCAACAAAATCATAGTTAGAAAAAAGCTTGGTAGAATAATCTAATTATACGATCGACCAGAGCATAACACAAGAATGGAACAAGAACGCCAAGATCAAAACTGTGTTTCGATACAACATTTATCGATTCACTTAAAAACTATGGCATGTTTCAGTCACCGATTGAAGGAGGTAGATAGGCATCTTTATTCGTGACGGCATGTAGTGTGAGAGAACAGGAGGGATGCCAGGCAGTACGCGTCTGGTCACCGTGTGAGAGTGAGAGGGAGCCATAGCATAGAGTTCTGAGATTAGGGTTTTATATTATGACCTGTGAGAGGGAAAGGTAGTTCGTGGGAAATTGGGAATGGCAGAATGGTTGGATTGCACATAGAGGTTTTAATTTCAAATTGTTACCAAAATTCAATAACCGGTTTGATTTTATTTTAAATTTTTTCAATTTATTGTTTTATTATAGTGAATTAATTGCTATTAGGTTTTTATGTAATATTTTATAAAATTAATTACATATAAAATATATTCGAGTATCTCATGAGCTTAATTATGGAGTCGAGTATCATGTTGCTCGACTCGACTCATTAGTATGTCGAGTCGAGCTTGAGTACGAGTCGAACCTACTCGAGTCGAGTGTTGACCGAGTTTTGACCAAATCGATCTCGAGTAACTTGTGAATTGTCTCGTCTCATTTACATCCCTACCCGTAGGAATGGGTGTAAGAAACTTCAAAATCAAGAGTTGCAACAGATAAGAAACGATCCCTACAAGTATGCTTGTATTTACAAAGAAAAGGCAAAGACATTTCATGACTCACGCATATAACATAAGTCTTTCATTAAAGGTCAAAAAACTCTTTTTTATCACTCTAGATTAAAGTTATTTCCCAGTAAGTTAAGGTCCATATGGATAAATCATTTTGTTCTTATTAACGTGTTTGAGCATGGTGCAGTGTAGATATAGAGTCTATCTATAGGACATGTTACAAAGTTAATGGCCATAGATTGAAGTCGTTCTATGAGGGCGTTGATGGAGGGGCTTAAAAAGGGTACCCTTTGACACGCCATGCTACGAGATTGAACTGAGTATGGTCTAGCCAAAGACCTAAAAGAAAGGTGTTGCGTGGGAGGCAACCTACGGATTTCAATTTCTTGTTCTTTTTTACTTTAATTTATCTAGTTTTTTTTCGTTAGACTCTTCAATTTCACTCCTAGCTTTATTTATGTTCTCAGGTTCCACCCCATGTATTTGAAGCTTAAGGAGATGCACCCATCTTCACCAAATTTTACATTGGGAGGCCACTCACCAAATCAGGGGCATTTATGTTCCCCTTTTCTTACACTACTTAGAGTGTCCTCTACATATTGAATACATTGAAGACAATGTATGAAGTAAGTGTGGCGATGGGGATAATTTGCATGATTTGGGCATATAAATGCTTTTTAGGGGTAAAGTTTGCAATTTTTGTGCTTAAATATGGGTCGTTGTCCGTTTTGACATTGTGTTAGCATGTTTTTAATGTGCTTAAATTGTTGGTGACTATAAGTTTGGATGCATGCATAACATGATTAAGCTTGGTTGAAAGCACTTAGTATAGATTAGTGGTAGTATACCGGTCAAAATTAGACTCTTGCTAGCTTTTAACACCAGGAAATTTTGACTAAACATATAATCTTTAGTCCAAACTTCAAATCTTGTGTGATTACGTCATGCCGAGATATGTGCCTCTAGAACTTGACTTGTCTCTCTTTAAAACTACATATTACATGTTAATAACTATGATAAAGGTCATCGTTTGCTCCTTTTTATGTTAACCCATTAGCCTAAAACCATCCTTTATATTATGATTACCCTTTTTTATTTATTTGCATGTATTTTATCCAAGTAGTGGAGAGTGAGAGATTTTTCAATCTTGTGATAGATACATGCTAGTTTAGTGACTGTTTGAGTGATACACTTAAACCCAAAGGAGTGAGTTGAGTGTTATTTTGTTAATCCTATTTGAAAGAGTTCTCAAAATTAGCTTGGGTCTATTTGATTTCGTGTGTGCCTATTTTTCAATGCTTTGTTGCAAATCTCAAACTCACCATATGCTATGTGTTGACATTCTCGTTAGATTTGATTTTTCTACCTCGTGCTAAGTCAAGTCATCATCAAAACAGACAATGATCTAAGTATTGAAATGCATATATTTAATTGAGTTGGTTGTTACTTGGGTTGGGTATAACCATTTAAAATGAAAAGAAAAGAAAAAAGCAACTTTTATATTTCTCGTTGGCAACAACAACAACGCACAAAAGCAAACAAAAAAGGAATTTATATGTATGGATGGATGCTTCATGTGTATGTAAGCAAAAACCCAAGTTGTATCCCAATAAAAAAAATAAAGAAAGAATTGAAGTGAACAACAGAAGCCCAGATGAGAAAAGGAAGGGCAGCTCAGTCCAGCAATCGTCCAGGTCTTCACGATGTTCCCATGTCGGGCGACTTCGCCGGCGGGTTTAGCCGCCCCCTTCCCGTGTTACGCACTGTTCCGGTGGTATTCAGGGTCGGTGAGTTTTCCAGCGGTTTTAGTCGCTTAAAAAACCCGCCTTAGACACAGTTCGATGCGTAGTTTCAGATTGGGCGACTTTTGGTGCAGTCCAACTCGTCGGCCAAGTCACGCTGCGGTCAAAAATCGAGTAAGCCACGTTTTCAAGCAGTTTTATTTCGATTGGGAGTAAAAAAGGACTCGTTAACTGTCGATGTGAGGGAGAATTGGATTGATTTTCAGAGAAAAACACCCAGGGTCGATTTTCAGATTAGGGAGCATGATTTTGGAGACAAACTCTAGGGTTCTTCATCATAATCATTGTAAGTTTATTTCTATTTCGATTGTAGAACATGTGTAGCTAAATTCTCCGTTTCTAGCAATGAATTTCTAAGCTATTTCGATGTTGGATATGTTGAAACTCATTTTAATTCAGCTATTGAATCCTTTGACTTCAATGCTCTTCATATTTGGTTGAATAAACTAAATTGTTATATGTAGAGGGAATAAAGTTTATTGTAGTTTATTATTATTTGCCGGACTCAACAGCGGTCATGGAGGTGTCTAAAGCTCTCCTTTGACCTAACACCATGCATACGTTCTCCTTTGACACAACATTTTCATACGTATGCATTTCTAAGCACATCGGACACCCTTTTGGTGAGGTTTGAATCCCTGACTTACTAGGAGGCCAAAGACTCACATACCACTAGGCTAAAAATCATTTGTTACCATTGGAGTTTCTTACCATCCAATATCATTCCAACGTAATATTATCATTTACCCCAGCGCTCTAACATGATTACTTTAGCATATAATACCATTACACCTTGAATCTAACAGCATTTGGATAACCAAATAGACCTAGTTCCCATCTTTTATTCAAGACTCAAAACTCCAACAAAACATATTTTCATGAGATATATGTATCAAAGACTCACAAGACTTTTTACTGTATGGCTTTAAATCAAACATGATAAAACCCAACTTCTAAGGCGAAACCATAGAGCCATTAATGCATACCTCAAATGGTGTTCTTCCCTTTTAAACACACTGTTCGAAACCCTTGTTCTTGGCTTCAAGAATGTTCCAAACTTTTCTTCCTTTTTCTCTATGATTTCATGGGTCACCTCCAAGGATAAGAAAAGGGTTTTTAACCCCTTTATTTTGATTTGATAATAATGAAAAAGGGAGTAGTTATCCCTTTCAAGAAAAGGGGGGTTATCCCCATTTTTAGTGGCTTTGACCAAGTAAACTCCCATTCTAACCCTCAACTTCTTACACCTTTTACCTTATTAGTCCCTTGAGTTATACATACTTTACATATTAAATGAACAAAAAGTGAGGTGTTACATACAATGATGTTATAAATGCTAGGAGAAACCCTATACACGCGCACACACACATACACACGAGGCGTTGCTTGCAACAAAAGCTGCACGAACACAACAGTATGGCTGAACCTCCTCGCCTTCTGTAAACGAGAAAGAAAGAAATCATCAAAGTACTTGGGGAACACTGTGGTCATAAATTGGGATTGGACGAAAGTTGAAGAGTTCCGCTTATTCATTATTTTTTGAACTGCCCCCGCCGCCGCCATCACCACCACCCTAGCCACCTAGTAATGTTGAAATGAAGAATGTCATTTGTTGCATTAAATGCTTGTAAGAGTACATGCATCAAATGTATAACTCATTTAGTATTTCTCAACCTGGTAGCTGGTTCCCCCTACCACCCATTATGAACACATACATAATTTACGTCAACTATGGTGGGACAACCACCACAATAGCCACCACTATAGGACGTAAAAGAGGACAAGGATGAGGACACAGAGACTAACTCGTATTATGACTAGGTATTTATGTATTAATATGCTTGAGACATTAACATTTATTTTATATATGTCATTAATTTTGTATTACGCTTTTCAAAATTATTCTATTACAGGTTTCAAAATTACTTTCTTGTTATTTGAATATCAAATTATTAGATTATAACCAAATTAAAATACCAAAGAAAAAAATTACCTAAAGCGACGACAATGTCATCGCAATATGTAAAAAATAAAAAATTTAACTATTTATATATTGGGTCGATGTTTCGTTCCTCTAAAAAAACATTTGTTTTTATTTTTTCACCTATAGCAACTACATGTCATAGTAGTAGATAAAAAATCGAAATCTTAATTTCTAGTTATAGGAAGCTACGACAACAGACCAAACGACGATAGTTGTTGCAATTGACGACAAAATTTTGATTTGTCGTCGCAATTGGGTAGCTTTGTTGTAGTGAAGGAAAAAACTCTTTAGAAAGAAGAAGAGGGTATTCTTGAGTGAGTAACTTCATTAAAAAATCATACTATCAAAAGGAAAACCGAAAAGATGGATCTCTTGGACTTAATAGTTAATACTTAATACAAACCACAAGGGTGGTGCCTGATTGGTTTGAGCTTGACTCCAAATATCAAAAGTACCAGGAGGTCTCAGGTTCAAATCCAAGAAGAAACAAAAATCCCTTGTGGCCATGAAAGTTCATATACGGTGACTCCGGGCTATCTGCAAAGCAGGTGGTTGCCCTGAGATTTGTCGGCTCGCATAACGGGTTGGATATCCAGGTTAATAAAAAAAACAGATAATACTTGATACACATAATAAAGTTTGAGTAGGCTTCATTTCATCTCTTTCTTCGGGCCTTAAACTTTTGGGCTTATAGCTATAGACAAGTGTTGGGTCTATGAGTGTTTAATTGTCTTAAGGAAGCAAAACTATATCCGAATACTATCAAGTATTTAACAACATCCAAATGGTTCCAAAAAGCATTTAGAAGCATAAGAAGTACAAAAAAAACCCTAAAATGTTGGCGGTGGTAGAATCCGAAGCACTGATAGATGTGTTGAGGTCATACGTTACGTGAAAACCTCTGACATCTTGTCTATCGAAAATTTTGAAGATCATATGGTTAAGATGTGCACAACTATTAAGTTTGAACCGAATTCATGTTTTCCCATATAGTTGATTACAGATTGTATCATTTGGTCCACATGAGCATCATACCATGTGCTCGCTCTGGATTATGGCAGGTTGGTCACAACTGATGTCGAAATCATGTTGTGTTTCTAATCACGTCAAAGTTTTGAGTCAAGTTGTTGTCACTTTGATGTTTTATATCTAATATTTTTACGTCGAACCGACCTAAAAAAGTGAATATTCTTAAAGTACAATTCATTATAAAAAGTAATAAAAAGGGTTTGGTTGGGTTCAATTCACAATTTCACATTGGTTAAAGAGAGAAACAGAGCAAAGTCATGTAATTTGGAGGTTTAAATAATGTAAGGCACATGTGGGGTAGAATAAAGCCAAATTTTAAAATGTTCTATTCTATGGTGTCACTGAAATGATGAAAAAAAAAGTTGGTTTTTTAAAAACTTGAAAAGATGAGGGGTGCAGAATGCACTTTCTGAAACTTGCGATCGCCCCTCGTGCGGCTCACACGCTGACCATTCTGTTTGTTCCTTGCATTTTTTTATTCTATTCCTCGTGCGCTCTCTGTGACCTTCTTTGACCTTTGACCAGCACCCATTATTTACTTTTTAAGTCCTTAGTTTTTCAAATGTTTGTATAATGAACCCTAACGTTTGAAAAAACCTCACACTTTCCCCTGATTTGTAATTCGGTTGTCAATTTTAACCTATTGGGAGTTTTGACTTGTTGGTCTTAGTATTTCGTCAAAACAACTTGTTTCCTTTTTGTTGATGCCAGTTTTTGGAGACACATGATTGGGGGTAGAAGTCGGTTTTACGTACATCTCACATCTCCTGCTTTGAAACAGTGTATTAAGTTTGTTTAGTTTTATATCGACACATATACACACAGACAAAGGTGGAGATCCATTCTTACGCTGCTCAACTTACCTCTTCTTCTTACCGAAACCCAACCTTGTACACCCATATGTAATTCAAGATCAACAGAAATATGCTTGTGGAAAATTTTATAACTCATAAATAAGAGAAATAAAGTTGTAAAAATATAAAAGAATTATGGTTTAAGATTTTAAATAAAAACCGTTATTCTGTCTCCCACATAAACACAAACACAGAGAAGAAAAATGGACACAAAAAACAATTTAAAGAACATGGAAAGGGAGGAATATTTGGTCAGTCCAAGAAAGATGGTTTTCATCAAGAGATGGACAAATTGGATATATGAACGAAAGAGTCAGACGACTCAGGTCATTGGATCCCCATTGCACGTGACTTCCATTACCTGATCACGTGACAGGTTGGCATACCAAATTTTCCTTTTCATTGTTCTAGAGCTTAATTAAGTATTAATTATTCATCATCATAATTACCCCACAAATCATTTCCCTCATCATCATATGCATATGTTCAAACATTATCTCCTTCGAAAATTTTAATGTAACTGATTAGAAACGTTTTAAAGTAAAAAAAAAAAGACTTAGAAACAATTTCATCGTTTGCAAATTCTTTGTTATTCAAACCCATTGTACTCAATGACATTGCTTCCCTTCGTTGCCTTATCATCGTCCGTTCTCTATACTAACCATATTGTAGTTGGCGTCCTTGTCATCAGTCTTTCTCTTTTTTGTCTGTCTTTTGTCTTTCAATTCTCCCTCGTTTACTACATTTTATTGGAGTATTTATAGACCGATCAAAAAAGAGGAAAATTTGAAAAACAAAGAAACCTGATAAAAAGATGGAGGTCGAAGGTAAGGGTCCAACAACGATGATAGAGAGCAGACGGGGACAGAACAACGAGTGGGAGCGATGACGTTGGGTACAATAGGTATTTATGACTTATGATTTGGGAACGGTAAAACTATTTAAGTTTTTCTTTATCTTAAAAATTTCTAGTCGTTTACTGATAGTTTTTTTGGGTTAAAAAGATGTATGTAACCAATTTCTATAAGATCGATTGTTTATTTATTAAAAAATGTTCAAGGACTTAATTATTCAAAATTAAAATTTTTAATTGTTACAGTTTGGAAACAGAATATTAACATTACTTGGATAATTCAAGGATCATATATAAAACACTTTCCAAAATCTATAATTTCGACCTTATTGTCTGGATATCACGAAATCAGATTTGAATAATCCAAGAACAACAAATTTGGATTTCAGGCAAAATCCAATATCACAAACATATAATACTTTGCTTGTTTATGTTTCTTTAGAGACAAAATCTGGCAGAGTCACAATATACACAAATTGAAGAAGATAATCTGCAATCATCGAATGAAGCCTTATATAGCCATCAGCGGTTAATTAAGTCAGTTATTTTTGGCAGGAAGTCGTGTATATTCCCAACAGACGCGACTGTTCGGGTGTTTGGTTGAAAACAACCGCCGCCAGGGGCTCTGCCCCTTGGACCTCGTTAGGGGCTCTGCCCCTTTGGAACCCCACAAGGGTTATTACCCCCGGACCCCCACATTCCCAAGATCAACATAACTTATCTGAGTGTGCACTCTGCACCTCCGAGCTGGAATTATAGCTAAGTCTAATTTCGGCTTGTCTCACATTAATTCCAATCATACTAAATGACTTGATGACACTAAAATTACCAACATTAATGAAATTATTCATCCAAAGTAGAATCAATCAAAATGAAAAATTTTATTAGGTTTTTTAAACTTTTTCTCAAATTAAATAATATATTGTTTTGTTAATGCATAGAATACAAGCTATTTATTATTAACAATATTGTATCAATTAATTATCTAAAATCTTTATTTGTTTTTATGCGAAAATTGGAGATGAAATTATGGAATTTAATCATTTATAAGATCTTTGGCATAGATATTCTCGTTCTCTCTCTTAGGGCACACGTATATATAAAAGTCTATATCTTTTACAAACTCAATAAACCGTATAAATTTATAATCAAGTTTTTATTTTTTATTTTTACATATGAAACAACACATGTAAATATACAGTATTTATACATTATTGTTTTATATGTGAAAAGTCAATGACTATTTTTCCACAAACAATACACCGGTTTGAAAGTTTATACAATTGAGTTTGTAAAAGATTATATATATATATATATATATATATATATATATATATATATGAGCGATCAAATGAAAACCACCCTCATTTGTACAAACCGTACAAACCACCCTCATACGTCGATTTCATTGTTTAATCTTATGAAATTTTTTCATGAAATTGTTTAATCATGTGAAATTGTTTCATATAATACTGTTTTTTATAAATTTGTTTCATATATGATTATGAAATTATTTCATATAATATTTAATGAAATTTTAATGAAACTGTTTCATAAATTTCTTTAAAATTAAAATAATAAAGATGATAATATTCATGACTAACACCCTCCATAATAAAAATGGTTCATATAATTACAAAAAAATGAATAAAATGAAAAATTATGATTGGTTGAATGAGGTTTTTACGGTTTGTACAAATTGAGTGGTTTTTATTTGAACGCTCCTATATATATATATATATATATATTACAACAAAATGTTGTTATTTAAGACATCAATAAAGTAATTAACAAGAATTTTATATTTTAGGAAAAATAATTGTAAGTGTGTGCATCCTATAAAATAATGATACAATGAGTTGCTACGAAGAAACTAGACTACGTAACAAGTTATATCCACGATATTGAACGATATTCTAAAAAGACACAAAACACATATTGTCTTATTTGCTTTTTATAATACACTTTTAAAAAGTATCCTACAAAAAAGACTAATAAAACACTTTTCAAAAATGTAATATCACTACAATAAAATTGGGTTTATAGCTATGACATCAACAAATCCAAAGCGTCCTAATATCTCTTTGTAGGACTTAATTCATAGAATCAAAAAATAAACGTCATATCTAAAGACATTGTATTAAGTTTATAGGACGTTTTTGGATGTCGTAACAAGTTTTCTATGATACTTTTAATATAAAATGTTGCATTAGTTTTTTACAGGACACTTTTGATAAAAATGTTCTATAAACCCATATTTTTATAGGATGCTTGTTTTTATAGAACAATTCTTGAATAGTGTTTTATAAAATAGCTAATACGATGTTTTTTTTTATAAAAATGTTCTAAAAATCTTGTTGTGACGCCAAAAAACGTCCTATAAACTTATTACAACGCCTTTAGATAAAAAAAATTTTATTTTTTTGTTCTATAAATTAAGTCTTATAAACCCTTTTATTTGAACAATTCAAAAGTTTTGACTTTCTATAAACCCAATTTTATTATAGTGTATGAAAAAACTAAAAAGATGGTTTATTTCTTGTATCATATATATTAATTTGTTTAACTTTATCGATAAAACTTGTTAGGTCGATTAACTTTATCTTAACGTCAAAATACAAGACTTGTAATTGTTGGTCTTATAAATCTAAATCTACTGAGTTATAGTTCATAAAAGACCATATTTCTGTAATAATACATGCTATTTCTAGAATTTTCATAACTTTAGATGCTTCATAGACATTTAACATTAAATAATAGTGGACATGAAGGTTTGTAGGGCTTCAAACTCCAAGAATAATTAGGTTTAGAGTTAAATTAATGAGAAAGTATTCCACAAAATAAGCGAAATTAGGGCAATGTAAATGAGTGGGTATTGGGTTGTTTTTGTCAATGAAAAAGCATAATAAGAATTATTTAAGCACGGTTTTTGATTAGGGAGTTGTTGTTAATGTTGTTGCCATGTTTGTTTCCATCCAAACCGGATTTACTCCTACATGTCTTTCAATAATTCCAACTTTACTTCCATCTTTATTTTGAGATACTAAAATTATTGACAATCATTACATCATATATATATATATATATATATATATATATATATATATAAGGGTAAGATCAAATGTTAATCAAAGTTTTTGTGTTAACTTTGTTAATCGATCTTGGTCATTCAATCTTTCAATAAACGGTTGTGATTAATCATGATAAAAACTTATTTTTTTAAATTTAAAATTGCATAAAGATAAGTGAACAATGTTGAAAAGGGTATTTAGGTAAAACAATGTATTAGGTAAAACAATGTATGTAACTCCCATATCATTAATTAATTGGGAGTTACAAAATCAAAAATTCTATGATTTTTTTATAAATGTAAGAACCATATGAACACTATATATATATGAATCATTGTGTCAAATACGAACAAAAATTTGACATATATATGAACTTGGACTGCATAGCATTTATGAACACAATAGTGAACATAATAAGAATAACTGCTATACGAAAGAAAATAAATAAAAATAATGTATGAACACGATATGAACAGCTTGTGAACAATAGTTCCTTCATTATAAACGCATTCAAGAGCGATACTTTGTCAATTGGAGTTTTATACATGCATTGCATCCACACCATTTAAGGTTCACCCCTTGTTCATATATGTTTATGATCTTATATGGTTGTTCACCCCTTGTTCATATCGTGTTCACCTCTTGTTCATATCGTATAAAATATATGAACACATAACCTCAACGCTATTAACACCGGGTGCAAACACTTACACAAATATAAAGATTTGGTATCAAGCTTAAAAATAACATTTCTGTTCATATGATAGAAGTAACATGAACACAATGATTCATGATTCATAAAAGTTGGTAATATGGCAATATGAAAACGGGTCGTGCATGTACTTCCATTTGAACATGTGAATTAGGTATGTATTTTAATAATTAAAGAAAAAAGCTATCAATACAGGATGAGTTATAAAAAATACAACACATCGTAATGAATATAATTTCGATTAAAACGACTCTAAAAAAAATAAAAATCTATTACCAAGACATTCGGTTTTGTTAATTTCTTCAATTCCCGACCTCGAACTCCGATTGTCATTATAAACCATTTTAATCTTATAATTGTTGTCGATTTATTTTCCATTTCGCTTATCCATATTAGCTTGATCGATACCGAAAATTTTTATTGCCGTGTTTTCTATGCGAATTAAAAACTGATAAAACAATAAACATGGAAGATCAAGATTAAAAAAAATAAAAATATTAATATTATAAATGCATATTTTTTGGGATTTGATGATTTGTAATTCCTTATTAATTGTTTGGGAGTTACATATCAAATAAATTTACTGAAATACCCTTGTAATTAAAATGTGAACATGACATAAATCTACAAGAAGAATGAAATTTGATTGGTTGCCATGATTTTCAAAGTTAATACAAAGTTGTTGGTTAACATTTGATCTCCCCCCTATATATATATATATATATATATATATTTGTACAAACCTTTATAAATCATAGATTTTAATGATTAAGGGTCTAAACGGTTTGTTATGTTATGTTATGTTATGTCATTTGAAATAAAAACAGTTAAGACGGTTATTTAATGAAAAGACGTTGGAAGGATAGAATGATAAAAAAAAAACTCAAAAAAGAGCTCAAAAAAAGTTCTAAAAAGCTTTTCATTATCTAATACGTTTCTTATAAAAAATATCCTAAAATCAAATCCTAAATTTCGATTGATAAACCTATTACAAAAAATATGAAAACAACTTATAATTTCATGACTGTAAATGAAAAAAAAATCCATGATTTCATAGTTTCATGAAATAAAAAAAAAACTCATGATTTCAATTAATGAAAAAAAAAACTCATGATTTCATAGATTCATGGATTGTTTTCAAGATTTCATGGTTTCATTGATGGGAAAAAAAACTCATGATTTCATAGTTTAATGGAATGGTTTCAAGATTTCATGATTTCATTAATTAATGTAAAAAAAAGCTCATGATTTCATAGTTTAATAGAATGGTTTGAAGATTTCATGATTTCATTAATGGGACAAAAACTCATGATTTAATGTATTTCATTTAACAAAACATACTCAACAACGAAATCTCATTCGAACTCGCTCCGAAGAAATGCACACAAAAATGACTGCAAAGTTGATTAGATAATTTGCAAAAAGAATAATAAAAAAGTTCCACAATTAATTAATCTGCAATCACTAACACTATCCCAAAATATCAGAAAGTTGATCATTTTCATATTAATCAGTTAAATGGTAAAAAGACGCTTCCGCTCTGAAACAAAAAAAAAATGAAGAATTCTGATTGGTTAGGAGAGGGTTACAAAGTTTTCTACAAATGCAATGATTTGAATATGACCCCTATACATGGGGTTAAATCATGTAACGACTAGATTGAGAAACTTGAGGACTAATCTAATCCATAGATTACAATAAATCAAACGTGATTAAAAAAGAAGCCTATTTAAAACAAAATTGTAAAATAAGGGTATTTTTGTCAAATTAGAAGTAAATCGAAAGGGCATTTTGGGCATAATATTATTGAAATCAAATCAATTTGGCGGACACCAAACCATTTTCATATTAGATTAGTTTTCATTCTTTCACCTCCCGTCTCATCTTTTTCATATCAATTAGGTCCAGAACAGATCTAGACCAAAATCCCAGCATCAAGAACAGATTTAGACCATCTCCATCACCGAAAACCATCTCCACCCATCACCGTCACCGACAACAACTTCGTCTCCGATGAACACCTCTCCATTCTCTACTTTACAATCTGAGTACTGTCTCATCTTGCTTGTAGGTGGAAACTATATTGCTGCTAGCTTTTATTCTCAAGGTTTTGGACCAAGGGATTTGGGGGGAAATTACGATTTCGGTTATTGATGCCATTAGAGAGTTGTTGCTTGAGCTCCAACTGCCCACCAATTCTTGATTATTAGGTTTCTGTTCCTCCACATTTGGAGAAGCAGGTCATGTGAGACGTCTCTGTTCTTTATGATCCACCTTCGAAGCTTGATATCTCCATTTATGGTGGCAAATTTATAGACCTGAAATCCTTCAATAACCCCAAAGTTTTTCGATCACACCTTCATCGCGAGACCAATCATTGATCATAAAATCAAATTTCTTAATTTCAATTCTCAATAAATCGATTGATCCCTAGTTAATCTCGTTTTCAAAATCTCTAACCTTCTTCTTCGACGATCATTTCAAAGTGTTGTTTATTTTGATTGCAATTACGGATGCTTATGTTCATCACCGTTTACGATCCAAATTTTATGATCTTGTTCATTTAATCAAGTTGTTGCGTGTTTATGGATTAAGATTTCGAGTTACGGCTTTTTTGATGGCATTATTTGTGGTTTCTATTCCTTGGATTGCGTCAACGATAAGAAGAGAACATAACTTCGTGGTTTTTAATCAAGGAGATGATCATCGTGTTGAGTTTAGAAACGATAATTCAATTATACTCGAAATCTTTTTGATGTTATGAAATTTGACAAACAAAATGGGTTTTGGGGATGCATGATAAGGGTTTGATCGTTTGCAATGATGACGAGGATGAAAAATTGCGAGAAAGGGCAATGATCATGGATTTTATGGGGTGAAATAACATATAGATGAAAATTGTATTTTATTTCATGAGATGAAATAGCATGGTGCGTATATGTTCATCTGGTGAATCTTTGTTACCAAAATGACGATTATGCCATTTTCTAATTAAAATTATCATTTAATTAAAACTATATGATCAAAATCAAATTAGTGCTTAGATTGATTCTCAATATTTTCAACTTTTGTGTGGTTCTTATTTGATTATCATCCTATATATATAAGGTTGGGTTTTCGCTGAGAAGAGAAGTTTTAGTGAGAATCGTAAGAAGAGATTTTTATCTTTGGATCAATTCTAATTGAATGTCAACACTAATGACGTGTACCGGGATGCACCGAATCAATTCCCTTCTAAAGCACAATCATGGGTGGACATGAGATTCAAAGTGATCAAGAGTTCAAAATCTCTTCTAACGTTTCTCATCATAATTTTCCTTCTCACACGACCCTTCTCACCTTCTCATATATATATATATATATATATATATATATATATATATATAGAGGGTGGTTCAAATACTAACCCAATATTTTGTGCAAACTTTGCTAACCCACATCAACCAATAATGTTGCATCTTTGGGTTTGGTTAAAATGTAACTTACATATTAATGATAAGGGTATTTAGGTCATTAGTCATTCTTATGTAACTCTCAAATATTTTAATTGGGAGTTACAAATCCTACAATATCTCAAATTGATCTTCATCTAATAATGACATGAAGATTCAAATATGTTCATCTTATTGACAACTAATTCACATATGAAACCACCTACAACGAACATCATGCACGAACAGATATAAAGTACAGGTATCGGTTTTATCTGCACAACCCCTGTTTTTGTTAATGTGCATGTCTCATCGTCGTGCATGTGTATCACTACGAGCATGCATCAAGGTTGAAGAACATGATCATATGACCAACATATATCGATTATAGTRTWCATTAGGTTCACACGGTGTAGCTAATGTTCATATATCTAGGGTTCACACGGTGTAGCTAATGTTMATATATCTAGGGTTCACACCATAGGGTTCACATGAATGTTCATACCTTGATGTCCACACCATAGGGTTCACATGAATGTTCATACCTTGATATAGGCACGAAGATGAACGATTGTTCATACACATATTAATTAATACAAATTTTTGACCAATTTATCCTTTGAACAATTGTTCATACACATATTAATTAATACAAATTTTTGACCAATTTATCCTTTGAACAATTGTTCATACACATATTAATTAAATTATTGTTTATTTAATCTCATTTAATAATAACCGTTAGATGAGAAAATGAACGATTAAGATGGGTTAGCATAGTTTGCACAAAATATTGGTTTAGTATTTGAACCAGCCCCTATATATATATATATATATATACACACACACACACACAATATA
This sequence comes from Cynara cardunculus var. scolymus, assembly GCF_001531365.2. Classification (NCBI taxonomy): domain Eukaryota; kingdom Viridiplantae; phylum Streptophyta; class Magnoliopsida; order Asterales; family Asteraceae; genus Cynara; species Cynara cardunculus. The sequence goes on from NC_037535.1 coordinate 5,491,820, forward strand.
CAATAGGATTAGGTTCACGTGAGACCAAGGGTTTTTCGTGAGACTCGTAAGACCAATTTATGTTTATTGATCAACTTTATAAGTTAATGTTCTACTGGTCTAAAGTTGTACGGTGACAATTTTGTGATTATTGAGAAGTTTCGTGGCAATTTTGTGATTTTGAATGTTCAGATTGTAGATCTAATCCAAGGGTTGAGAATTGGTTTTACGGGTCTCACGAAAAACCTTTGATCTCACATGATCTCAGGTCATATACAATATACATACATATATACATATATATATATATATATATATATAGCCTTCTTTTAAGAACTTCACAAACCGAATCGATATATATTAAGGCGCTACTTGAAACCGACATCATAAATTGGTCATTCATTAATTAGACCCTAATTGAATAACTTGTGATAAAAAGAAAGGGAACATATAAAGGATCAAGCTAAACTCCATCAATCTAGACTCGGAACTGACCCAAATATCTCAGAAACCCCATTACAAAAAACTAATTGATCTTGCTTTCATATTTTCTTTCAAGTGAAAGTAAGTAAAGCCAAAATACACGTACATTTCACAAGTGTAGCAATCTTTGTCACTAGAAATCCTCTAAGACACATATATACATAGGTTACAAAAAGACTTCAATTTGTTTTCTCTTATATTTCCTTAATTTATCTCAAGAACCCTATCTCACAAGTTGATCATCGTTTTGCCCGTACATTATTTGTTACAATATACATATAGACAGAGAAAAACACCACACAGACACTCGTTCATTTCTTAAATTTCTCCTTGACCAATTAAGATACCTTGGCTTAGTGTAGTGATACAGCTAGCTCCAACCCATTTCACTAAAGAAATTTTTATATAGTAATCAATAGAGAGTGCACCTGTTTCAAGGACAGAAGCATATATATGGTTAGTTTAGGGTTGGAGAGAGCTCTTAAGCCAAGGCGATGAGCTTATTTTTTTAGTAATTTAAAATAAAGTTTAAGAAACCAAGCCAATATTGGGAGGCATGGGAACAACACCCACGTTCTCCCCTATCATATTTTACTCTGTTAATTCATTACTTTAAAATTCCAATTTTAGGGTTTTCTTTATTCTATTTAACAACAGAAATGGCTGCTACTTTTGTCCTCGGTTAAACTTCAATTTTTTACTCAGCTCAGTAAATACGTTTGAATTTTTGTATCTTTGCATGTATCGTGTTCGGTAAATTATGTATTTAGGGTTTTCTTTTATGTGTAACTTTTCTTATGGAACACAGGAAATTCAAAACAGGTAATATGACCACTAAATGACTCTTGATGTTCACACATTTTTGTTTCTAACAAAACAAACATATTAGACTAGCTATATATGACAAATTTGCCACTTGACAATAAAATTTGTTTATAAATTATCAAATAAAAGAATAAATAAATGGTGATTTTATAGTAAAGTCATGTGTAAAATCACATGTGATTAACACAACTTTGAGGTCACGGGCCATGTCGCCCGCACATCCTTACGTTGAACGTTATTGCAAAATCACATGTGATTTTCACAGTTTTCGTATTCTCTTGTTTGGTTACCTTTACATGTGTGTCTATACATATATGTATATATATATATATATAGACACACATACATGACACACATATATCTTTATGTATTATAATATACACCCTTTAGTTTATTTAGCTTGTTATCCTCCATAAATACACTCATCCTCCTATCCCTCCTATCTATCGCTCGTCACTATTCTTCCTGTAACTGTTCCAAGAGCTAGAGTTTATGTGATCATGGTACAGAGATATATATGCAATATATAGCTATGTATAAAGTTTGAATTATATATATGCTTCTCATTTTTTATAAATTCAATTGTATATGTGTTTCTATCTTTTCATAATTCAAGTACTGTATGAAAGTTATCATTTATACTATCTGTTTGTAGGGAAATCAAAAGCCAGCTTGGTTAAAAGCTCTCTACATGCAGAAATTCTTCACCGCATGTTCAACTCACGAGAACTTAAAGAAGAACGAGAAGAATATATGTTGTTTGGATTGTTGCATCAGCATTTGCCCACACTGTGTGCACTTTCATCGATTCCATAGGCTCCTTCAAGTTCGTCGTTATGTATACCACGACGTTGTGAGGCTGGAAGACCTAGAAAGGCTTATTGACTGCTCCAATGTTCAGGTAAAATTCTTATAAAAAGAATCGAAAGGCCTAGTTATATGTATTGTATATCTCTTTATTTAGCATAATTCAATCGAATATTTGGTAACTTGGTTTATAACTTTATCAGGCTTATACCATTAATAGTGCAAAAGTGGTGTTTATCAAAAAGAGACCTCAAAACAGGCAATTTAAGGGCTCTGGAAACTATTGTACTTCTTGTGATAGGAGCCTCCAAGAACCCTTCATCCACTGCTCTCTAGGGTGTAAGGTAATTCAATTCCCATTTCCTCTAGTTTAACTGTCAAAATATGCACAAGTTCCATGATTTCATTCTGGAATCTATTGAAGGGTATCATCCTTCTTATCTTTCAGAATCACAAATGTTATGAATAACAGATGCAAGTTGTATAGAAATGGATAAAAACTGAAAATTCTACAAATGAATACTTAATTTTCATCTGGGTGAGTTTCATTCTGGTTCAAGCCTCAGAGTTAGATGTTACTGAACACTTCAATTGTGAGCTAAAATACTGTAATTGTAATTATGCACAATTGCAGAATGGATATTGTCCAAAACTTAGCATAATTTATACGTTTAAGATCTTCAAGAATATTTTGTCCAAGATTTTTTTACGAATGAGTCATAATTTACCTTTTATTTTGGTTGCTTAAGAGGCACAACATCCTTATGCTGCATTTATGCTCTACATGCATCTCATAGTTGGAGCTTAGTTTTAATTTTACTCTAAAAATTGAAAGCTTAGTTATAGTTTTAAAATACATAGTTAACATTGATGCCTTCAGTTTCTCGATTTCGAAAACTATTATATTACCATCAAAAATTAAACGAAGATGCTTTTTACTATCTACGAACCGAACATTTAAATCTTGCATAACGGAAGTGAAAACTAGAGAGAAAAAGAACTGTTAGTATAAATATTTTAAGACCAGATGCAAAGAATGCAAATAGTGAATTTAAAGAAAGAAAAACGTACATCTTATAGAATTTTTTTATTGTATTGGTACATGCAAATTGAGATATATATATATACATATATATATATATATATACACGAACTTAATTGAGTTTGAAATATTTTAGGTGGATTTTGTGCTCAACCATTATAGAGACCTCACACCATTCCTAAGAGTATGCAATTCCTTGCAACTTAGTCCAGATTTCTTCATTCCAAATGACAATGGAGAGGATGAGATGACAAACGAGACGCCGTACTCAACGATCGTGGATTTTGAGGATCCCATGAGCTCGTATTCATGCTCATCGGGCTCTGAAAACACGAGTATGATGTGCACCGAGTTCGTTAGGAAGAAGAGGAGTGGACTTTATACTTGTGGAAGATCCAATAAGGTTCATTCTGAAGAGGATATGGCCTCAAGCATGATCAGTAGAAGAAAGGGCATCCCCCAGAGATCACCTATGTGTTGAGACTTGAGAGAGCATTAATAAAATTTTCCTTTAATTTTTTTTAAAGAATTTTCTTTTGGAATATTATTCATCAACTGGTGCAACTGCTCTCTTATCTCTATATATAATTATGATGTTTTATGTTCTGGTTATTTTAAATAATCACTTGGTCGGAGGGGTTTTGGTGTTAATGGCATCACGTGATTCCCAATTCCAAGCAATGGTTTTCTACAGTTTTTATGAATTTCTCTCGTATTTTAATAATTGTTATCATTATAAAATTAAAACTGGTGTGAATTCGAGGGCCTTATTGCTCTAATAAACTTTTCTCCATCATAATATACATATATATATATATATATAGTTTGGTTGAAATACAACTCATCACATTTGTACAACTAATACAACCAAATGTATATAGATATATATGGAAATGAGTTCATTTATTATGATTTGAATATTTATGAAAGATGAATATGGTTCATTAATTATGATCGATACTTTATATTRGGAAACAATAAAAACTTCTATGAAATCACATATTAATCAAATGAAATAGACGGTTGAGATTGGTTGTATTGGTTGCACAAATGTAAAAGGTTCTATAATAACCAACCCCTCTCTCTCTATATATATAGACACGCTTCTCAATTATTTTTGTACACATTATATTATAAACATGTACATGTATAACTATATAGTATATAATATAAGTAGAATTTAAATAAACTATAAGAAATAACACTACAACAAAATTGGGTTTATAGGACACCTTAAATCTCCAAGTGTCTCAATAGACCGCTTTATATGACTTAGTTTATAAGACCAAAATATAAAGCGTACTATCTAAAGGTGTTGTAATATGTTTATATGACGTTTTTGGACATATTAACAAGTTTTTAGGACATTTTTAATACAAAATGTCGCATTAACAACTTTATAGGACACTTTCTCAAAAGTGTCCTATAAACTCAACTTTTTATTGGACATTTGTTTTTATAGGACAATTTTTCAAATAGTGTCCTATAAAGTTGCTAATTGAACGTTTTATATTAAAAGTGTGCTAAAAAACTTATTATGACGTCAAAAAACGTCATATAAACTTACTACAACGCCTTTAGATAGAATGTTTTATTTTTTTGGTCCTATAAACTAAGTCATATAAAAAGGTCTATTAGGACGCTTAAAATTTAGGAATGTCCTATAAACAAGATTTTGTTGTAGTGTAAACGACCAAAATAAAAGTCGTATCATGGATTAAAGTTTGATTTGTGCATAACAACTGAATTCTTTTATACAAACGATCGATTTTGATTAAGATAATACTTTGGAACTTGGATTTTAAACCTTGGTTTGGAAACGGGGACTGGATTGATGATAAAATAGAATCCTGGGTTGCAAACAGTGATTCGATTGATGATGAAAAAAGAGAATTCTTCGTTCAGTTCTCCACCTTAACGACAGAAAAAGGGATCGATCAAATTTTATTAGCTTTTACATCTCAAAGTTTTTTGTAAACAAGGTAATTTCGAGCATAATTTGTGACTCCAATACTTTTGAACTTTTTGGTAGGTTTGGTATCATTTGTTGCAGGATGATTATGTGATGAGAATGGATAAGAGGTTCTTTTTATACTGATACCACATTTCTTAAATATTTCATTTGGTAACCAAACAATTAGTATTAACTTTGTTAAAGAAGATATTTTTGTCTTTTTATATATTGATACCACATTTCTTAAATATCTCATTTACTTAATTATTACATTCCTTAATTATCATATTCTTAAAATATCTGATTTCTTCACTTAATTATCACATTCATTAAATAATAAGGAATATCACTTAAAGTTCACTTATTTATTGTTTCACCTATGAAATTTCTGCTTTCACATATGAACTTGTTTAAACTACTTTAATTATCTTATTCATTTTTTGGTTTCATCTATGAACGTTGATAGATAAATTTGGAACAACCGAAGTTTAATAGATGAAACAAAAATCATTGTGTTTTCACTTATGAACTTTAAAAAATATAATGTTTCACCTATGAACTTGAAACATAAATTATTGTTTCACTAATGAACCTTCCGGTTTCACTTATGAACTTTTGTAAACATTTGGAACAATCAAAGTTCATACACGAAAAACATTATGAGCTTTAAATCAAAATTTGTTTCACCTATGAAATCTCTAATTTCACCTATAAACTTTGGTAAAAGAAATGGAACAATCAAAATTCATAGATGAAACCTAAATCAGAATCGTAAATGCATCAAACCAATTTTCAAATATAAAACCTAAATGATACCCAATTCTAAAACTTAAATCAAAACCCAGTAACATCAAATGGAACCGGCACCCATATAACTTTATTGATTAATTATCAAAAAGGGTGCATCATTCTAGGAATGATACAACTCGATATCAATCACTTAGGAGAAACTAGTCCATGAATGGAAAAAGATGAAGTGGATAATTATCAAAAGGTATTTAGTATAACATCATTTACAAAAATCCAACACATGCAACATCAAGAAGAAACAACAATAGGTGTAGAAAAAACCCAAAGATAATCCAACTTAGACAAGATCAAAACCCTAGGAGTAAATAGTGGTTTGAATGTTTCTTCATCCTCAACAAGATCAACAATCTTCGATGGCTTTGTATCATTCATCCATGGGGATGTGCAATCATTCTCCAATTTGTAGCATCTTTAACCAAATCTCCAATTTAAAATGGGGAAGAAGGAAGGCCGAAATCCATTAGATTCGATTTGTGAAACCACCAAATCCAATTTGTAAATCAATACGTTGGGTGGTTTGAGTACAGGGAGAAGATGGCGGGGACGGGAGTGGGAAGAATCGAGATGATTATGATAAGATATTTGATAGAAAGTCTGGTTTCCGATGCAATGATGGAGAGAATCGGAATTGTTGCATCTTCTACCGGCACAACGAGGGGAGACTCGAGAAAAGATAAAGGGAAGATTTGAAGGAATCCACTTATTTTAGAAATAAATGGAGTTATAATCTCTTCTAAAAATATGATATAATTTGTTCCAAAATTACCCTCGACTTAATTTCATTTGATATGTTTACTTTTTAATCAATTTATAATCTCTCATTTAGTCATAAATGTTGCTAAAAGAATACATTGGTTAACAAAAGAATATGCCTATATATATGTATATGTATGTATATGTATATATATATATATATGTATATGTATATCTATACACGTAATAAGTAACTTGGCTGTCACGTGTCGTCTTATTGTGCGACGGTTATAAGGATTTTATGCCTAAACATGTATGTAGACACAATTTACATTGCTGGTTCAAATGAGCCTATTTAATTGACATTTGTCCCTGTAAACATAACTGATTTCCGTATGAAAATGGATTTCTTTTCAAAGACTTAAGTAAGCAAAAGTCTGGATTTCCATTCCTCAGATTTATAAGTCTGATATCTACAAACTTTTTCAGCAAAAACCTTACCACCAGGAGACCCCATGTTTAAAAGAAAACCGTTATTCACTGAAGAAGCAACAGGAGATGGGAAATTTGGCACATTTTGTACTGCCACAAATGGAAATGCCAAGAGATTAATTACAGCATTGACTATATCTCTAATTCCATTTTTCTCAGTTAAAGTCTAGAGTTGTTTCCCAGCCTAACAACACAACTCTGAATTCTTATGCTTCAAAGTTAAAGTTCAAAGTTTCTTTGTAGGCTTGAGGACAAGTCTGGACTCCTTTTCCTAATTTAAAATTAAAAGTTGTCTGCCAGACTTATAAGGCATAACAGTATAAAATTTTGAGGACAAGTCTAAACTCTTTTTCCTCAGTTAAAATTCAGAGTTGTCTTACAGACTTGTAAGACATACAAGTATGAAAGTCTGGGAAAATCAGAGTTGTAAGTTTGAATTTAACTCTGAAGTGGCCTCCAGACTTACAACATAACTTTGGGAAATTCAGAGTTGGTAAGTCTGAATTTAACTCTGAAGTGGTCATCAAAACCGAGTTTAAAATTTCAAATTCAGCTCGACCCACCCCAGTCAGGGGATCTGTCCCTTGGACCCCGCCACTGGGGGCGCTCCCCCCAAACCCTTGTCGTTTAGGGGCTTCACCCCTAAATCAAAATAAACTCAAACAAGTGTRCACTCCGCACATTCCTTACTTGTTCGATATTTATCATGATAAAATTGGTCAACAAATTAATCTCATTACACTTAAATGACATTAGTGATACAAATCACCAACATGAAGTCATCAGATATTGGTTATTTCTCACACTTACAACATAACTCTGAATTGTTTTGTTCCAGACTTAGTTCTATAGTTTATTCCCAGACTTAGAATACAACTCTAAACTCCTCTTTAGAGTTGAAGTTCAGAGCTACATTTCTGAGTTATAAGAAGTCAGAATTCTTGTGACTCAAAGTTATGCTCATAGATACTTTCTAGACTTAGAAGATAACTCTGAATTCCTCTTATTCAGAGTTAAGTCTAAAGTTATTTTCCAGCCTAACAATAGAACTCTGAATTCAGATGTTTCAGAGTTAATGTTCAGAGTTTTCTTTTAGACTTGAGGAAAAGTCTCAACTCATTTTCCTCATTTAAAATACACCATGTAATACACGGGTTCGAACCTAGTATATATATATATATAGAGAGAGAGAGAGAGAGAGAGAGAGACTTGAGTTATTATGCAAACATTTACATTTATACAATCAATACAACTCAATCTCAACCGTCCATTTAATTTGATGAATATGTGATTTCATAAAAGTTTTAATTGTTTTCTAATATAAAATATTAATCATAATTAATGAACTCTAGTCAACTTCCATAAATATTCAAATCATAATAAATTAACTCTCATCATTTTCATAAATATCTCAATTGATTGGGTTGCATTAATTGTACAAATGAACATGGTTGCATTTGAAATATACCCTAAATATATATATATATATATAGAGAGAGAGAGAGAGAGAGAGAGACTTGAGTTATTATGCAAAAGTTATTTTGAGAAATGGTAAATATTTTGATAAGTAAAGAAATTATCCTAACATTTCATATAGTCAAGATTAGATTTGACTGATCAATAATTACGGCTTTAACCAGTCAATAATGATGGTTTTGACTTGTCAAAAAATTTAGCTATGCAAAGATCAGAGAGGGTGGTTTCATAACTTTATAAATATGTGGCAAACGAGTTCATATATGAACTATATATTCATATGTGAACTCGTGTAATTTACATATAAACTACTTTAATTGATTCACATATAAACTCTTGTGATTCACATATGAACTAATTAATTAATTCATATATGAACTCGTGTGATTCACATATGAACTATTTAACTTATTCATATATGAACCTATGTGTTCATATATGAAACAGTTAAATATTCACATGTGAACTAATTAACGGGTTCACATATGAGCATATACTTCATATATGTATCACATGGTTCATATATGAATCTATTTGTCGCTTATTTGTACAATTTATGAAACTACCTTTCTATCTTCTGCATACTCATGCAAGAATTATCTGGTGCTTCACGATCAAAGACACAAATGGTGACCCGATGAAGAGGTAAGATCACTTATTTACTTCTCAAATATTTAATCACTTCTCAAATGAACATTCCTACCTCTCTCTTTCTCTCTCTCTCTCTCTCTCTCTCTATATATATATATATATACATATATATACCAGATGAAGGGGTAAGATCATTTCCTTACTTCTCAAATATTTACCCATTTCTCAAATGAACATTTCCCTCTCTCTCTATACACACACATACACATATATATATACACACATACACATATATACATATATACATACATATATA
>NC_037535.1:5501297-5530762 GCF_001531365.2 Cynara cardunculus var. scolymus
ATATATACATACATATATATACATATACATATATACATACATATACACACATATATATATACATATATATATATACATATATATATATATACATACATATATATATATATATATACATATACATAGAGGAGCGATCAAATGAAAACTACCATCATTTGTAAAAACCGTACAAATCACCTTCATACGTCGATTTCATTGTTTAATCTTATGAAATTTTTTCATGAAATTATTTAATATTGTGAAATTGTTTCATATAATATTTTTTTTGATGAATTTGTTTCATATATGATTATGAAATTGTTTCATATAATATTTAATGAAATTTTAATGAAACTGTTTCATGTATTTCTCTAAAATTAAAATAATGAAGATGATAATATCCATGATTAACACCCTCCACAATAAAAATGGTTAATCAACCTCTCATAATTACAAAAAAAATGAACAAAATGAAAAATTATGATTGGTTGAATAGGGTTTTCACGGTTTTTACAAATTGAGTGTTTTTTTATTTGAACGCTCCCCCATATACATATATACATATATACATATATACATATATATATATATATATATATATATATATACACACACACACGGGGCCATTTAAGGGAGAAATCACATCTAGTCTCAACCAAAAGTCAAAGTTTAAATTAGAAAAGTAATCATTTTAACCAAAAGTTTTAAAAATGGCATTTTAGGTATTTTAGATTTCTTATCTCTTTTCTCCCTTTTCCCTCTAGCCTGAACATTACAGTATGATACCCACTATACAAGTGGCCTAACTCTTTGCGCTAAAGACAAGTCAACCCTCTGACATGGCAATATTTATCGTCTGACCTGCCTTCCCGCATTTAAAGCATTCACCCATGTTCAAGTTCCACGAAATGAAGTGTTTGCTTCTACATTTATGACACCACTTGGCTTCCTGACGAGAATCGTTCTACAGTTGTCAGTTAATGGTCTCGGTCTTTGAAGAGGCAACCACCGCTATCTTCCTTACTTGAACAAGGTAATATTCCACTAACTAGGGTTCCTCAGTAGCTTTCTCAAGAGTAGACATCTTGTCATTCCGCACCAACGATTTCATGTCACTTGGTAAGCCTTGAGGTAGGCCTTGAATTTTGACTTCTTTCTGAGCCAAATAATCCGCCAAATCAAGATTCTCCATAAATTGACTAGAATAGTCATCTACTGAAGTGCCCCCTTCTTGAGAGCCCAGAACTCATCCATAATTCGATCTATTTATCTCTTGTGGCAATACTGGTCCATGACTTTCTTCTTAAATGTATCCCATGTGAGTAACAGGATAACGGCAGTCCTGAAGGCAGATCTTGTGACGCTCCATCATCTAAGGGCCTTGCCCCTCAACATTTTGGGATGCAAATTTCACTTTCCATCCCTCCTCATATTCACTTGATTCGAACACCTACTCGATCTTTTGTACCCAATTAATGCACATGATTGGATCATTGTGTAATAATCCAGTTTTGGGACTATCTGAAAAAAGGTATATTACTTCTCTAAAAGTTTACAATTAAAATATTGAGTTTGTAGATATTAATATTTTATCACTATTAGTTGATGTTAGTTAAGAACTGATAAGTTTAAAAACGTTAAATGGATATGAATCTAGTATATTTTGGAGTATATAGATATGCAAACGTATATGAAAAAGGAATTGAAGTGAGAAGTATGAAAGAAAATCAGTAGTGATCAAAGTACGATGAAATGGATGTACATCCGAATCATATTAAATTTATATAAAACAAAGAGAAAAATGGGACGCATAATTTAGTGGAATCCGGTTTGGAAGATACGGCTTCTAAAGGGTGTCAAATTATGATTGGTGGATGAGTGAGGTGGGAGCCAAGTGGCATGAGAGATTTCTTGTTAGCTTGAACATAATATTTGCTCAACATGGATAGAGGCCACGTACAAACAACCATGGTGAAATTCCTTTTCCAATACAAGCACTCATCATCTTCATCACTCTCACATAAATCCCATTTTTTCCATAAAGTCTTCATTTAAAAACATGACAGGAGATGTTTTAGGGTAGAAACTACGTGAGACCAAATAGAGCATGTTTATAATCTGATTTTGAATCCAAAGTTGTTTCTCAAACCTTTATGACGTAGGGAATGCAATGGTAGTGACCAAATTGCAAATGAGCTCCTAAATCTCGAGAACATTGCGAGTATATGGATCTTTTTTAAATATTTTTCATGAACTTATGCACAATATGTATATTTTGATATGCATGGATAAACATGTTGTTTAGAAAAGATATCATGCCAAATATATATATATGAATTTCAATGCATTCATGTAGATGATATTTGTGATATATTCACAAATATGTGAGAGTCACTTAGTGTAATAAGTAGTCTTATGATCATAAGCATTGCATATCAAACCTACGTGGTAATGAGTATGCATGCAGATTTATATATATGACATTTAAATACATGTAAATTGATATTTGATAATGCCAATGTTTGGGTAAAAATTCCATAACAGCCCCAGACCGGGATATTATCTATCACTATGATATTATCATTGACCATGATATCTTCGACGTGCGATCGTCAATAACAACGATTGTCGTTAATATTGACTAACCACGACCAACGTTAATATTTATTTAACCTCGATGACCGTCATCTTTTTCTTATTTATTGCAGGTTTTACTTGTACCTAAACATTGGCTCATCAATGCTCAAGCATAACCACGACCATGATTCAATTGCATCATGATCAATATAAGACCGTTACAATCGTTATGATCATTAATCAACGATTATAAACTCTCAATTATAAATAAGAATATCATCTGAAGACCCAACTAATATCGAAAAATGTTGAATTATTTGTTCCAATGCTCTCTGAAGAAATGACCGTTCCATATCGAAGAATGTTGAATTATTTGTTCCAAGTGCTCTTTGAAGAAATGACCGGCTATCGGAATTTATATTCCTTACTTACAATTACTTACGTCTATTTTTTTATTAATCACATCTTGTAATAACGATTGTTATTATTGAGGACAACATATATAGTGCATTGACGATAACCACGATCATCCGTGGTTTTTAGTTTTCAACCCCCGACGAGGTTTTCCACGTCACCAAATATATGCATCTTTTGTATTTATTTTAGTTTATTTGTCACGAATGTTCAATATATATATAATTTATAGTTTAACGATCCAAACCTTAAATTATTTTGTGTAACTTTTGGTCTACCATGAGGCCCAATTAAAGATTTCCTTAGTAACAAACGAATCTTTTTTTCACGTATCTTTTTTGCATGGTTTACTAAGATGTCGATTGTAGGTTTTGACCAGAGTCTAATAACTAGATTACAAGTTGATCTTGAAGTTGCTAATCAGCAGATCGCTAGGTTAACTAGGAAAAACTCGAATTTTTTCCAAGGGATCAACAGCAACAACAACCCATGTCGTTGGATCTTCTGTTGTTCGACTTGTACCTTCGAACTCATTAAACATGCCATCATACACTGGTTCACCGTTTCAAAATTCACCGCCTGTGATTTCCCAAATTCAAGTTCTTCCGTCACCACCACCATTTCCACCGCATTGGACTTTTTTTTCCATGAGCCACCAATTGAATGTCGTCAATACCATGACTATCATTCCCGTACCATCCACGATTCCTTTGTCTAATATCCATTTTTCCAGCCATTAACATCCATGGTATCCATGATGACTCTAAGTCATCACAAATAAATAGATTTCGTTAATTGGCCTTAGTGCACAAGGTTTAGGATTTACTCCCATTATGTGAATTCCTATGCCTACACATATTCAATGAGAAGATGATCTTACAGTTTGTCACCTAAATTAGTAAAAGAGTAGACAAAAAACTCAAGTCATTGTTATCTAAACTTCCTAGAGCTGCCAGTCCCCATTGACGTAGAACCCCCGACAGGATACCAAGAATCACCTTTTGCAGAACATATTGCTCTTGGTCAACATTCCTAAAACATTCCTGCATTCAATGTAGAGAGAGAAAGAAGGATCAAGAAATGATAAACTCTATCCTCAAAACAAGTTTTTTTCCTTTAGGGTCTGTTTGGCTATATTGGCTGGTGATTGTGACAGTATCACTATCACATGTCATAATCGCACAGATATACCAAATCTCGGTACTCTAATGCTATCGGGCGATGCTATTGTGGCATATTTTGCAATTGCATGTCACAATCGCACAAATATACCAGCTCTCGGGACATTAGATGATATTGTGCCATGATATTGTGATTGATATATATCACTATCGCATGTCACAATCCCATGGATGTACAAGCTCCCGGTACATCCATTACCAAACAGGGCAACATTTCCAACCCCTATATCCACCAGAAATCTTTCTTTCCGGTGGATATAGTCGCCGTAAATTTAGGCGTCGGTAATTAATTTCCCGGCGGAATATCCTTTTTCCGGCGGATTCCGGCCGCTTGAAACTTTCCACCGGTTTATTTAAAAAATCATGATTTAATTAAGAAAATATTAAAGTTCTTTTTAATTTGGATTAATTTACCGGCGGATATATCCATCGGAAATCAGCGACTTTATCCACCGGAAAAATGGATTTAAAATAACTATTTAAAAAAATATATTCTTTAAATATTACCGGCAGATATATCCATCGGGAATCCGCCAAAAATGTATTTTATTATTAAAATAATTATTTTTATTCTTTAAAACTTGTATTTAAAAGCTGTAAATATGTAAAATGTTAAAAAAAACTAAAAAGATGAAATGCAATTAAATATCATACATTAAACTAAACAACAATTATCTCAGCCAATTTAAAGTAGCACAAAATGTAATATTTGGTTTTATATCATAATTGGTCGGGTTTCGAAGTTATTTTATCAACGGAAATTTCAGGGGTTAAATTTGGCAGTTGTTGTATAAATTAGTTCTCCTCCTTGTGAATTCATAATTTAGGTCCAATTTGGTGAGTTTTTATGTCTGATCACATGGGGGGATGAGGCTGGTGCATGGTCATGCACCACCTCATCTCTTAAAAGGTTTATAAAGTTTTGGTTGTGAAAAAAGGAGAGGTGTTTTTTGGTTTTTGCTTTGATCTGAGGTATTTCCTTGAAGAGCTTAGAAGAACTGAATAGATTCATTAAGGTTTGGTTTAGGCTAACATCCTTTGAGGTGAGTTTTATACTGTTTTGATAAATCTGTTTATAACACTTTTAGTAGTTATTGCGTTATATGATAGAAGTGTTAAAGTTTACCCTTCCTGTTATAATTCATATGCATGATCCATTAAAGATTGGTTATTATTCAAGTGTTGTCCAATGAGAACTCTTATCGTACATAGTGTTATCCGATGAGGACTCTTATCGGACATAGTGTTGCCCGATGAGGACCTTTACCGGACAAGGCATCAACCAAATTGAGTGTTCATCGCCCAAACCTTTTCCAGAGTGAGTATTTATCGTTTATACTCTTGCTCGGATTAAGTGTTGTCCGGTGAGGGCGTCTCATCGCCCAAGGGTTATCCGGTGAGGGCGTTTCATCGCCCAAGTGTTGTCCGGTGAGGGCTTTCATTACCCAAGTGTTGTCCGATGAGGGCATATATCACCCAAGGGTTGTCCAATGAGGGTTGTTCGATGAGGGCAGTCCTCGACCCTATATTGTCTAAAGAGAATATTCAACCAGTTATCATTCTTCATGGATGTTTCCCTATGTTAAATTATTACATTTATGCATTATATATATCTGGTGAGGTATCTGTGTTAGAGGGCGGGGAAACCGCGATAGTTGATAAGGTACTTGCGATAGATGGCGGATCAGCCGCGATAGTTAGAAGGGTACCTGTAATGGATGGCGGGATAGCTGCGATAATTGATAAGGTACCTACGTATAGATGGCAGTTCAATCGTGATAGTTAGCAGGGTACCTATGACAGATGGCATTTCAACCGCGATAATTGGCAGGATATTTGCGATGGATGGTGGGACAGCCGTGATGATTGGTAGATTTATCTTTGATGGATGGCAGGACATTTGTACAGTTTTTAATAGCTGATATCTTGATTGAATTTATTACTAAAATTTTATGAATGTATAAAATGTTATATGAGGGAATTCACTCACTAGACCTTTCGGTCTAACCCTCAGTTGTTAAAAAAATTTATTTTGCATAACAGCACAGGGCAGGAAGTAAAGGCAAGGGGATAATTTGATAGACATTTGTCTTATCTTTAATTTTGTTAAATCAACTATTGTTGGAGATCTTTCATGTTGTATAGTTTTGATCTGATCTATTGTATGTAAACAAACTGGTGTTATCTTATATACATATATGTTCTATTATATAAGCTTTGGGTTGGAATGGTGTGTTTTTACAGTTAGAAGTAATAGAAAAGATGGCAGATCATCCTGTACATTCTGTTAGGATTGAGTCAATGAATCCTGAGTTAAAAAGTATCCCTGAGGGAACGTCGTAGAGGACAGAGGAGGAATTTCAAACACTGGAATCCAGAAGCAACCACTACAGTGGAAACAAGAAGTCAAGGTCAGGGCCGAGGTAGAGGAAGAGGTATGCAACGGGAAATTCTTGTGGAACAAGAAATGTCCATACAAGAAAGTTCAACGTCAGCCAGAGGTCGGGGCAGAGCTAGGGGTAGAGGTACTGATCCCAATCCTGGGTTTATTATTCAGGAGATGCTAGCAGCAAAATTAAGAAAACTTCAAAGTAATTTGGTAGCTTTGTTGGGGCAACCTGTTCAGCATAACCCAGAAAGAATGGCTAATCCGAATTTTAATGAAGAATTTGGGGCAAGTACACCGGTGGCAACCACATCTATACCACCTACCTCTTCAGATGTACAAAAAGGGGGTGTTACTAAGATGTTCTTGGCCTGCAAACCTCCTACATTTTCTGGTGAACGTGACCTTGTTAAAGCGTGTTGGCTCAAGGAAATAGAGTTGAGTTTACAGACTAGTAAAAGTGTGAAATAAGACAAAGTAATGTTTTTTGTGTCAAGATACCGGTCAAGTGCTTTATGTTAGTGGGAAATTTTTATGAGCTCAAATCCGAATATTCTGGACACAATGTCTTGGGAGGATTTTGTTGAAAAATTTAAAGTGCAGTATTGTTCTGAAGTCGCAATGCGAAAGATAGAGGACGATTTTCTTCGGTTGGAACAAGGTAGCATGTTGGTCCGACAATATACTGAAATATTCATGGAACAATCTCATTTTGCAAAAGCGTATGTGGATAATGAAAGCAGTAAAGTGAGAAAGTATATCTGGGGGGAAATATGTAATTTCCAGAAACCCGGTTACATTTCACTCTACGGTTGATGCTGCTGAAATTTTAGAACAGGATAACAATCGGCAACTGCAAAAATAGGCTGGGGAAAAGAGAAAAAGGGAGGTGATAGTAACTGATTTTCATAGACCTTGGTTTGTTGGATTTCAAAATCATCCGACACAAAGGTTTACTGAGAGGCCGTGTAATCGGTGCCATAAAGTTCATCAAGGGGAATGTAACACTGACCCTCGAAGGTTACAAATTTCAAGAATTCGGTCATCTGGCCAAAGACTATAGACCAGTAAGACGCTGTTATACGTATAATTCTCCTAACCATATTCAATATAACTATCCACAAGCAAAATGATGGGGATCTGGGTATTCTGCGGGAAATCCATCTAGTCGGGGGTCAATGATTAATCGAAATGTTTCTGGTGGTCGTGGGGAAGTAAGACATAACAAAGCAATGACGAGGGGACGAGCCTTTTAGATGACAAGAGGAGAAGCTGAGGAGAAGCTGAGGAGAACCTGGAAGTTGTGGTAGGTACATTCTTTGTTAATTCATTATGTGCCAAAGTCTTATTTGATTTCGGTGTAAATCGTTCTTTTGTGTCGCCTCCATTTGTTGGATGTGCATGTTTAAAATCTAAGGTGTTAGATGATGTTTTGATGGTAGAAACAAAAAATGATAGTGAAGTTTTGGTTAAGGATGTTTTTGATGAATGTTTAATAACAGTAGAAGGGTTTGAAGTACCCATTCAATTATTCCCTATGTCGTTACGAAACTTTGATGTGATAGTGGGTATGGATTTGTTGGCTAAAAACCAAGCCAACATAATCTGTAATAAGAAAATGATTCATATAGATTTACCAGGAAAGGGACCGGTTATAATCTACGGTGATAGGCGAGATCGTTGTTCTAGCTTTATTTCTGTCTTAAAAGCTCGAAGGTATGTATAGAAAGAGTGTGATAGTTTTCTCACCTATGTGATTGATACGAAGAAAGAAAAGAGTAAGATAGAGACCATTCCGGTTGTAAGTGAATTTCCAGAAGTATTTCCGGAAGACTTGACAAGTTTACCTCTTGATCGATCAATAAAATTTCAGATCGAATTGATACCAGGAGCAACGCCAGTTGCTCGTGCACCATACAGACCAGCTCTGTCTAAATTGAAAGAGTTAATGTCGCAGTTGAAAGAATTGCTAGACAAAAGCTTTATTCGACCAAGTACATCTCTTTGGAGTGCACCGATATTGTTTGTTAAAAGGAAATCAGATTAATGAGAATGTGTATTGATTACCGTAAGCTGAATAAGTTGACTATCAAGAATAAGTATCCGCTCCCTAGAATTGATGATTTGTTTGATCAATTAATTGGAGCTAGTTACTTCTCGAAGATTGACTTACGATTTGGTTATCATTAGTTAAAAATACGAGAAGATGATGTGTCAAAAATAGCTTTCCGTACACGCTATGGTCATTATGAATTTTTGGTAATGCCATTTGCGCTCACGAACGTGCCGGCGACATTTATGGATTTGATGAATAGGGTGTGTCGTTCATATCTCGATAAATTCGTTATTGTTTTTATCGATGATATATTAATATATTCTCGATCGGAGGAAGATCATACGATTCATCTGCATTTAATATGTATGCCAAAATGTCGAAACGTGAGTTATGGTTATGAGAAGTCTAATTCCTGGGCCATATCATTTCAGATGTGGGTATTTAAGTATATCCACTCAAAATTGAAGCCATTAAGAAGTGGGAAGTACCGCGAACACCAATAGAAATCCGGAGTTTTCTTGGATTGGCGGGCTATTATCAAAAGTTTATTTAGGACTTTTCTCGTATTGCAACACCGTTGACCGGATTAACGAAAAAGAATGTAAAGTTTGGATGGAAGGAAGTTCAAGCTAAAACATGTTGAAGGATAAGTTGTGCAGTGCTTCAATTCTATTTTTACCTGATGGTACGGAAGATTTTGTGGTTTATAGTGATGCTTCGAAATTTGGTTTGGGTTACGTATTGATGCAACATGGAAAAGTGATCACTTATGTCTCAAGACAGTTAAAAGAGTATGACAAACAATATCACACTCATGATATGGAATTGGCAGCGACGATATTTGCTTTAAAGATTTGAAGACATTATCTATACGGAACTAAGTGCCAAATTTTTACCAATCATAAAAGTTTAAAACATCTGTTCCATCAACAGGATTTGAATATGCGTCAAAAGCGATGGTTGGAACTGGTGAGTGATTACATTGTGAAATTTTGTATCATCTAGGTAAAGCTAATGTGGTAGCTGATGCATTGAGCCATAAAGAAAAGAGCGGTACAATTAAAGTTATAGCCTTACGGACGGAATTATTACCTAATGTCCACAAAGAACTACAAAGTTTTCAAAATGAAGCGGTGAAAGAAGATAAAATTGCACAAGAACGACTTGGTGGTTTATTGGCAGAATTGATAAAAGAAAGTCGAGAATTGTTATGTTTCTGGAATAGAGTTTGAGTAACCTTAGAGAAAGAGTGCTGAGTGAAGCTCACAAGTCTCGTTTTTCTATTCACCCGGGTACGAATAAAATGTATAGAGATGTAAATGCGAAATTTTTTATCACATGGGAAGGCAAACTTGGTGGTTGACACGCTTAGTAGGAAGAAAAAGAGTGAAACAATAAAAACCATTGCGTAACAAACTTAATCCCCAACATTCTTAACAAAATTTTGCGATGTCAAAATGAAGCTGTTAAAGAAGAAAATTTTCAAAATCGAAAGAGTTGGTGGAATAATATCAACCCTGACAAAGAACGATAAAGAGATTCGATATTTCCAAGATAGAATTTAGGTACCATGTTTCAGGAACAACCATGAACTAATTCTAGATGAAAGTTACAGGTCGCAATACTTAATTCATCAAGGTACCAATAAGATGTACAAAGATTTAAAATTATTCTATTAGTGGTCGGGATTGAAGAAGTATATTGCAAAATATGTGGAGCGATGTTTGACATGTCTAAAGTAAAAATTGAGCATCAACGACCATATGGAAATTTACAGTCTTTGAAAATATGCACACTTTCTACTAATTAAGGAGAATTATCCTTTAGAAAGTCTTGCAAAGATCCATATCGAAGAAATGATGACTTGTCACAGTGTTCCCTTGTCAATTGTCTCAGATATGGACAACAAGTTTACCTCCAAGTTTTGGGAGAGCTTTCAAAGAGCTATGAGATCTCAGATCAAATTGAGTACGACATATCACCCTCAGAGTGAAAGAAAAATTCAAACCATCGGAGACATGTTGAGAGCTTGTATCATCAACTTTGGGAGATCTTGGAAAAATCATCTGCCTTTGATCGAATTTGCATACAACAACAGTTACCATTTCAACATTCAAGCGACACCGTATAAAATTTTGTATGGCAGAATGTGGAGAACGCCGTTGTGTTGGAATGAAGTGGGGGAGAAGCAGTTGGATGGTTCGGAGATTGTTCAAATAGCTACTGAAAAGACAGATCAAATCTGAGAGCTAATTAAAACAGCTCAGGACCGACATAAAATTTACGCCTACAGATGTTGAAAACCGATTGAGTTTCTGGTAGGAGATTTCGTGATGTTGAAGGTTTCTCCGTGGAAAGGTATTGTACGATTTGGGAAAAAAGGTAAGCTCAATTCAAGGTATATTGGGTCGTTCAGAATCTGTAAAAGGATTGGTTCAGTAACGTATCAGTTAGAGTTGCCTGAAGAACTCAACGCTATCCACAACACTTTTCACGTCTCAAACTTGCGAAAGTGTTTGAATAATCCGAATATAGCCGTACCATTATCTGAGGTTTTGGTTGATAATAAGTTCAATTTCGTGGAAACCCCTGAGGCCGTCACTAACCGAAAGACAAATGTATTGAGGAATAAAAAAAATCAGTCTTGTGAAAGTATAATAGTTTTTTCATAAGGGTCAACAAGCTATTTGGGAATTAGAGTCGGAGACGAGATCTAAATATCCTCAGTTGTTTGGTTGAATGAATTCGAGACGAAATTCTTTTGAGGGGACGTGATAATCGGGTTATCGGTTAAAAAGTTTGAGGTTGTTTTTCTATTGCTGGTGGTAAGTTAAGGGGGTTATTTGGTAATGTGCTTAAATCATTTAAAAGTTCCACCGCCTCCTTATTCTAAATTATGTTAATATGAGACTTTATGTTATCTCATTGGAATGGTGCATGAGTTACAGGAAAATCAAAAACAAAGCTTTTATGTGTGTGCTCTCTTTGTGTGCGAAGCAAACAGAACTAAAGAGAAAGGAAGAAGAAGTCTCTATGATTAAAAATTGTTATCTAATTGTTGTTATACATCTTCATCTCTGTGAAATTTTGAGTTGAGTTTATTTTACAAACTTTCTTCTTATTATGTTGAATTGGAACCGTAGGGTTTTTTACATGAGAAAGTTATAAAAACTGTGTTTATGTTATATGAGCATAATTTGTATTTTGATATGTTTATATAAAATGATTAGAATAAGGGTGACATAATACGGAGATGTGTATTTTAAGACAAGGTGGCACAATTAGAAGAGGTGTATTTTGGGATTAAGGTGGCATAATCAGGAGATGTGTATATTAGGATATGGGTGACATAATCAACTGATTGTAAAAAATGGGTTTTAATCAAAGTTGACAATTTGTTTGTCGCATCTTTATGATGCAATGACTCGGAGTTGTCGCATCTGTGTCATGCGATGACTTGAGTTTATCGCATCCTATTGATGCGATGAAATATGTTTATCGCATCCTTCTGATGTGAGAAGTTGTGTTTGTGCATTCTTGTGATGCGACAAGATTGAATTATCGCATCTTATTGATGTGACAAGTTGGGTTTATCGCACTTATATGATGCGATGAGATGGAATTCTCGCACCAACGTGTTGCGAGAAAATGGGGTTGTCTGACCCATGTGATGCGAGGAATTTATGATTTTACCTATATGATAATTTATGATTTTACCTATATGATGAGATGAGTTTTATCATAATGCGATAAATGAATTGTTTGGTTATTTGATGCGATAATTAAGTAATATCTTATCCTTTTGATACGACAAAAGAGATGTGTTTTATTAAAATGATGTTTATTTGTTATTAATACAAATATGGGTTTATAAAAATGCTTTGGTGATTTTTCACACTGTAATAGCAAACAAAGAGATTTCTTACTAGATCTCAAGGTATAACTCTCATTTGTATTTCGAAATGTGCATTACTGGTTGGGTACAACCGGATGATAAGGGGAAGGGAAAATTGTGAAAAGTTTATATTTGCTTGTGTGGAATTATGGGATGACGTGTTATCTTTAATATTTGAATACTTGTTATGTATACAAATTTTGTATAGGGATTTTTGTGGAATTATTTGGTAGCTGCTTTTGTAACATATCTTTTGTAGATATTTGGACCGAATGTATAAAACTGTATTTCTTGATATATGGAAATATATGGTTATATGCAAATGTGATTTTGGGGTGTTACAAATCTCACCACCATCGTCTACCACTACCACCGCCCAGCATTACCTCTACCTCCACCACATCAGCCACAACTACCTCATCCACCAATGCTCACTATCTTCATCTTCCACAATCATCGTCATCCACCAGTCACTACCGCCTCTATCTATACTGTATTGACATTGCAACAACCTCTATCGCGTCTTTATCTGTTTATAAGGATCTCCATAAATGAATAAAACATTGTTTCTAAATTATGTATAAGATTTTTTCGATCTACGGTCAATTATATCAATTTCTTCATTCAATTTTGATGCTATCATATATATATATATATATATATATATATATATGTGTGTGTGTGTGTGTGTGCGCGTGTGTGTGCGCGTGTGTGTGTATTTATGTATATGAAAATTGTGTAAAAATGATTATAAATTACATTATTTAAATTATTTACTTGATTAATGTCATTAATAACTATTACATGATATATAAAATCATCAAGCGATTTTTAGGGGTAACTTGTCTAGTTTTGTCCTATCTAGCCTTAGTCGTACCAAACACTAGACATACAACTTGTTTTATCCAATTTTGTTTTGTCCACTCCTATCTAGTCTTACCCTCTTATTTGTCCAATTTTGTACTATAACATTTGTATATCAAGTGCTACCTAAACTACAGGTAAAGATATTTCTAGGATATTCAATATTTCTTAAAATTTGAAACCTTCAAAATGAGTTTACTCTTAAAATTAATATTTTTTTTAAAATTCAAAATGAGCTTTAGAATATAAACTTTTTTATGATTATCATCTGAATATGTTTTTATATATCGAGCTTCAAACGAAAACGATAAATATGTGAAGATATTAAGAATAGATCTTAACATTTGATGAGATGTTCGAACATACGAGATTATCTAGAAATTGTGATTCAAAAGGTACAACCACTTCAGTTGTAAAACATAAAACCATCCCTTATTTTTAATAAAATAAAATGGGTGAAACAACCAAAAAATTGACCCACAAAAATATTAGAAAAAACGAGTATTTTTATATTTTACTATGTTTAACTTGATATCCGTATTGTTATATTTTTTCATCTCTTTTTTGTCGATCTCATGTGCGTACGCGTGCGTCCACACACACACACACACACAAATATATATATATATATATATATATATATATAGAGAGAGAGAGAGAGGGTGAGGGAGGTTGAAACAATAATATTGTTAAAATAAGATAACACGGGAACGGTCATATCACCAATTATTTAAGACTAAAAATCACATGTAATTATGGGTTTGTTTAACGCATGGCGCACATAATTTGTCCAAAGACCAAATTTGAATCAAATATGACTAAACCGTAAAGCAGTGTTTGAAAAACGTGGTTAATATATACTCTTAGAGAAACCTTAGAATAAAATTAACCTTCAGAAAAGCTATAAAAGCATATCTAAATCAAGAAAACCCTCTTTAATCGTTAACATAAACATATTAAGACTCCTTCTAAAACATTTAACTATCCTTGTATATGAAAACTCTTTGAAAGCCGTTTGCTTACCCCTTTTTCAGCCCAAACTCAATTTTGTTTCTTCCCTGGACCCACATAAATATAAACCCAACATTTAACAAATTAAACCCAGCCCAAGATGTGACACCAAGCACTACTATAAAATCGGGTTTATAGGACACTCTCAATTTCTAAGCGTTATAATAAACCTCTTTATAAGACCAAAAAAATAAAGTGTCATATTTAAAGACGTTGTAATAAGTTTATATAACGTTTTTGGACGTCGTAATAAGTTTTTTAGGACACTTTTAATATAGAACGTTCCATTAGCAACTTTATCGGACACTATTTGAAAAACTGTCATATAAAAACAAATGTTCTATAAAAAATGAGTTTATAGGACACTTCTTAAAAGTATACTATAAAGTTAATAATGCGACACTTTGTATAAATAATGTCCTAAAAAACTTGTTAAGACGCCCAAAAGCGTCATACAAACTTATTACAATACCTTTAGATAGGACGTTTTATATTTTGGTTCTATAAATTAAGTCCTATAAAGCAGTCTATTGGGACGCTTAAAGATTGGAGGCGTCCTATAAACTCAATTTTGTTGTAGTGAAGATAGTAAGGTGGTTGGATATGCTATACTTGTTTGCACCATTGTGCTAACTAGTACCAATCATCATATAGAGATTTAAGTTGCTTAAATCAACCCAAGATCACTAAAGGATAGTTTGATAAACGCTAATCGGATTTATTGGGTCACATATGCATGTCAAGGATTGAAAATCTTATCTGATAAAATGCTTGACAAAAGATCAAGAATTTTATTTGGTGACGGTGGTGACTCTTCCCTAGTTAGTCCTTACCAAGTAGCAAATACTTACCAACAATCTTACTATATTATTTTGATGGTCGGGAATCTTACCCGATAAAGTAAGTGAGAGTGTGATTCTTAATCGGAAAGCGTTTACTCGGTTAGAGTTGATATATGACCTCTAAATTTCCACCCGCTAATTAATCACAACGGTTCAATGTTCATATTCATCTATTTTAGCTCGATTACTTTTGAAACTTTGATCCTGCTACATCAACGATATATTTCGAGATTGATTTTTGACCAAATATGACGCAATGGAAAATTGCAGAAGGGTCGACAGAGGTCTAAACCCTAAGAGATATCGAGCTTACAGACATAACACTTGAAAAATAAAAGAAAACTCTTAAAACTAGAGAAAAAATTCTAAAGATAATCTTATTGATCAATAATATACTCAATATTAATAAAAATAATAAAAAATATTTACAGACTAAACTAAGAAATAACTATATATAAAATCTAAACCTATATATAGTAATTTTAAACCAACTTGGAAAGTATTTAAATAATTAATAAAAATAAACTAATAATAAAAATTCTTATCGAATTAGAAAGAAAATAAATAGTAACTAAAACTAACTAATGATTATCCTAAACTAATTAGGAAAAAATCATCAAACAAACAAATAAAAGCAATATTTGTACTTATAGGTAGCGTTTGGTACGCATACATGATTGGACATGACAGAACAGGACAAGAAGGTAGGACTAGACAGGATAGGACTGGACAACACATGAGTATGTCTGGTGTTTGGTACGACTAGGACTGGACGGGACAGAACTAGACAAGCTACCTCCAAGAGTTATTTGATAATTTTAAATGTTATATAATAGTTATAGTTAACACAAATAAAGTAAATAATTAAAGAATTTAATTTATAAATATTTGTACACAATTTTCATATAAATGAATACATACATATATAATGGTATCAAATTTGAATGAAAATTTTGATATAACTGATGGTAGCAGTGGTGGCGGTGGAGGTGGTTTTGGTTATGGTGGAGGTGGTGGTCATCAACGGTAGTAGTGGCAATGGGCGGTGGTTATAGAGGTAGAGGCAGTGGTGGTTGGTGGATGGCGGTGGTTATAGAGGACATGAAGATGGTGGATTGTGGTGGTGCTGGTGGTTGACAACGGTGCAAGAGGTAGTTGTGGCTGATGTAGTGAATATAGTTGTGGTGGTGGTTATGGTGGAGGTGAGGTGGCAATAAATGGTGGTGGTCGAAGGTGTGGAGGAGATTGTTGCAGTAGAGGAGGAGTTGGAGGTGGCCAATGGCGGTAATGGTGGTGGCAATGGATGGTGGTCGATGGTCGACTATGGTAAAGGTGGTGATGGACTAGGTGGACGGTGGTTGTAGAGGCGGTGGAGGATGTTGTTGTAGTGGAAGAGGAGGTGTCGGTGGTGGTGGTCGTCGGTGGTGGTGGCGGTAGCCAAAACTAGAAGTGATGACCATTAAAACAAATATCATATTAAGGTTATATATCAAACTAGGGTAGATTAGTAATATTTTAGTTTTTGTATCATTCTTTTCCCATCTTGTTCCACCTATTTTGGTGGAACATGAAAAAGCCTATTTTGTCCCATGTTGTCCCATCTTGTCCCAGTTCTTATCCCTGTCCCATGTCACACCAAACATGGGATAGTGGGTTCTTGTTCTGTCTCATGCTGCGCCAAACATGGGACAGTGAGTTTTGTCTTGTCCTGTCCCGTCCCATGTACCAAATGCAGCCATAAGGACATGCTCGTGTCTTGGCATGCGACCCAAACTGCGGGGAACTCGTGTAAGCAATATGTTCCAGCTTTTGATATGGGTTTTTTGACTTCTTTCGAGCTTGTTTTCTTATTATTCAAAGAGATATGAGATGATTACCCAAATGGACAAACCCAAAAAAAGCCATACCGATTAAATTCAACTTATGGATAACATGAAAGGAAGTTGTATATCATTCAGGATAGACAATAAGCGTGTTTACTATTACAAATTGGAGAATCGTGGGAAAGATTGGTGTAAGTTTCGTTGGAGAAAAAATATGGATCGGCAACCTCCTTTATCATCCTTTTGAGTTTTTCCTTTCTATTCATTTCTATTACTTGAGGACAATTAATACTTTAAGTCCGGAATTGTGACAACTCTCGATTTGAGAGTTATTCCCTAATTTTTCATATTTATTTTTATCATTTTCTAACACATTTTGGCTTCTTCCCTCTTCATTTGGTATGATTCTTTCCAACACATTGACGAAGTCCCAAGGTTACAAATAACAGTTTTACTAACTTTTAGGGCAAGATATTGGCCACTTTGGTCACTACAGTGGCGATGTCTAGCATAATCAATTTGGATAAGCCTTGAATATTTATGGAAATGGTGATGTTTGAAGCCCATAAAAGAGAATACCGAGCTTTATAGAAATAATGGAGGGTGAAGACAAATGGGAAAGTTAAAAGAAGCCTCATCACTCCATCAAAAAGAAGTTTTTAGTGTATTGTCAACATCACACTTTTTCTCTTCAAAAGCACTATAAAAGAAGGCTTGAGCATTTAACTCTTGTTCTCTCTTTAAATTATTGTTTTCGTTCCATTCAATTTTCTTATATTTATACTTTCTTGTAGCAGTTTTGCCATTGTGGAGACATAAGAGGTGACAACTTAGTTAATTTCGTTTATGTAAGTAATTTTTATGTATTTTTTTTTCTTCATTTACCATGTCTTCTCCTTATATAATGAGCTAAATACTCCATTGAGTGTGGGTGTTGCCATTTTTAACTTGGTCACTTAAATCGAGATATAAACTTAGAGTGGACAAATCGATCACTTATAAGTTTTAATATTCGATCTTAGACCCAGAGACGGGTAGATCCGGAAATACGGCTAAGTGATGCAAAAAGATTTGAGACACTCTTCTATAATCACGCAGAGATACGGATTTTTACAAGATTTTAACTAAGGTTCAAATGTCAGTCAATTTTGGTGTCACAAAGAGATTTGTGCATCTATTTTGGTACTAGTAAAGTTATGATCCTTAGAGGTCGGCTTAGTTAAACCAGCGAGTCTTGAGTTGGCAAAAATAGTTACTTTGTAGGGACAAGCGGCCACTCTCTGTGAGAGTTAACTTTCGAGAGAGAAGGATTATTATAGATGTTTTTGTGGCATTTGTTCTGACCACGAGATTATTACAAATATCTTAAATAATACTTACACTCATACCCTCTTCTTTTAACAACTTGTCTTATTTTAATCGTCAAATTAGCATAACTTCAAATCTCAACAAATATTGATTATATTCTCAAAACTCGAAACTCACACTAGAAATTCACGAAGATCCTTGATTCTTAGTTGTCCAGTCCATGTGGAAATGATTTTGGTAATTCATCACTTTATTACTTATAGCGATCATAGTATCCGGTGTACACTTGCACCGCCGATGTGGCTATACATGTAACCACTTATGTGGACCTATACGATTTTTTCTATCATTTAAGCAAAACGATTTTAGATTTCAATCCTAATATTTAGGATAAATTTCATAGAGCATATCTTTAAAAGGGCCTTGTCTACCGAAGCCATGATTTTCCTTACACTGCATTTGGGAAAAAAAACCACAAAGATTCAGCCATTCTTTGTTTGATGAATTTTCTACTTGGCTTTACTATAGTGTTCATAAAAATGTTACTGTTTATGCTGCTATCTTTTTAAACCAAATGTTGGAGATTAAAGAGCAGTGAGTCTTTTGTTGGTTTAGGGTAGCTTCACCACTTGGGTGAAGAAAAAAAAGCTTACGATCCATAGTAGAGGCGTTAATTGTGCTCACAGCCAAGCTTGGGGAAAGTGTGAAGTTTTGTTGAACAAAAAGCAATACATTCAATATGTTATCATCAAGCATTAAGACCTAGCTAAGAGATATTATAAGTTACATTTGATTGCATCGACTGACTACATTCAGTTTCTCTTGGGACAAGATCTTGCATTTTGAGGCCATAATGAATGTGAAAATTCAAATAATAGAGTGAACTTTCTTGAGCTATTAAAGTTTATGGGTGATCATAATGAACGCATCAAAGCATTTACTCTTAATAGTGCTCCTAAGAATTTGAAATTGACTTCACTAGATATCTAAAAGGACATTGTTAATGTTGTTGTAACAAAAACAATAGAGCTTAGTGTACATGATCTTGGTAATGATTTTTTTCGTGTTGCTCATCGATGAATCTCACAACATTTCAACCAAAGAACAAATGAGTTTTGTGTTGTGCTATGTGGATATGAGAGGATGTATAAATTAGTGTTGTTAAGTACATGTTCCAAACACTACATCTATCTCACTTAAGGCGACACTTGATAAGTTGTTTTGAAGACATGGATTAAGTATCTCTAACTTAGGCAAGGCTATGACCGGATAAGTAATATGCAAGGTGACATTGATGGGCTCAAGACACTGATTTTGAACGAAAATATAAAAATGCTCATTATATTCTTTATTTTGCTTATCAACTTAAACTTACTCTTCTTGTAGTGGCAAAAAAGCACTTGAAGATTGTTGATTTCTTTTTCTTAGTAAACAATGTTGTTGTTGGGTCAGCAGACTCGGTGTTCCCTCTGCAGGTCAAATCCTTGTCCTTAAACCCACCGCTCCTGTAGCAATGCAGGAGCATCCCACATCGGTGAGGCTAGGGAGTCTTCTCTTCCTTATAAGGAAGTGGGAGTCTTCTCCTACCAGTGACGCGTTTTAGAAAACAAAACCGTGAGGGGTTGTTGCCGTRCGGGGAAACCCCGGGGCAGCCCAGAGCGGACAATATCACGTGGGCGGCTCCCTAGTGCAGTTACCGGTCCAACAATTGGTATCAGAGCTAGGGCCGCACCAATGTGGGGGGGGGGGAATATTGGGTCAGCAGACTCGGTGTTCCCTCGGCAGGTCAAATCCTAGTCCTTAAAACCACCGCTCCTGTAGCAATGCAGGAGCATCCCACATCGGTGAGGCTAGGGAGTCTTCTCTTCCTTATAAGGAAGTGGGAGTCTTCTCCTACCAGTGACGCGTTTTAGAAAACAAAACCGTGAGGGGTTGTTGCCGTGCGGGGAAACCCCGGGGCAGCCCAGAGCGGACAATATCACGTGGGCGGCTCCCTAGTGCAGTTACCGGTCCAACAGTTGTGAATGTTGTTAGAGGCTCATGCAAACATCATGTTATGCTTCAATAACAACAAACTGCAAAAGGTTTTGAAACACTTAATTATGGTGATATCCCAAGTGGTAAAGGCCTCAATCAAGAAACTTTTCTCACTAGAGCGGGTGACACACGTTGGAAATCACATTATTGTACTCTAAGCAGTATGATTGCGTTGTTTCCATTTGTGATAGATGTGAATCAGATGATAGAAGAAGATGGATTAACTCAAGAACAAAAGTGTGAAGCTCGTTTGGTATCTAACTCTTTGCACTCATTTAACTTTTTTTTGTTTTGCCTATATTTTATAAAATGATATTGGGAATCACCAACGAATTATCTCAAACATTGCAAAAGAAAGAACAAGATATTGTAAATTCAATGAAATTGGTTGGAGTTTGCAAGAATCAACTACAAAAAATGAGGGTTGAAAATGACAATTGAGATTCTAACTCAATCAAGTTACCTTCGCTTATGAGAAAAACGAGTAACACGATATTGATATTTGTAACATCGAGTAATTCTTTTACTTCCTAGAAGATCATCGCTCATAACACCTTAACCACTCTTAGGTAAGCTCTTAAAGCTCAAGACTTTTGGGTAGCATACTAGATTAAGCCCTAGGACTGATCTTCCCATTGGTTTTACTACAAATTCATCGCTTCGCACCTGCATATGATTGAGAAACAAAAGTTACCCAACCATTTTTTATTATTCTCAAAGGAGAAGATTATTCTTTTTCTTTACCCTAACACGACATATGCCAACATCATGTGGAGGGAATTCTAACTGTATGCCTTCCAATACATCTAGTTAATTAACAAATCATTGAATCAATATTAGCGTACACGAAAAGCATACCACAAAAATGATAGCCATATTCTTTTTACCTTTTGTTTTGTTGTTATTTCATACTAGTGTTGCAACCGTGCGTCTCATCTTCAAAAAGAATGTTATAGACTAAAATTTGAAGTCCTATTCTAAACAAATTTTAGAAAAATGTGTGTGACAACTACTCATTAACATTAGAAGTTTTTAACAGAAGTTGACAACAATCTTAGAACCATATGCTAATTTAAGTTCACTAACTATGCTCGAGAACGGTGTTGCGAAAGTACTCTACAAATTTTTGACTAATGTTAGTAGTTTGTTTAAATTGAAATTACTGTTTTAATTGAAATCTTATCTAAGGTGACAAAGTCACGATTTTAGTTTTTATAACAAATTTAATTGAAATCTCATTTGAAGCTGTGAAAAATACATTCTATAATATTAGTGAAAATTTGAGCGGTACGTAAGCTATAGCAACAGTAGTGGAAGCTCACGACGATGCATGAAGAACAACATCACCAAACTAAGATATTGGATGTTTCCCCTAAAACAATAAAATTAATATCAAGTAAGTCCGATATTGACCCACATATCATATATTAAACTGATAAAAACAAATATTACACTTTACTGTAACATTCTATAATATTTGAATTGTAAATTATAGATGTGCGTTAAGCCTTGCTAGTAGTAACACCAAGACGACGGATAAATAACTATATCACCAAGTAATATAATGGGCATTCTCATATAAAAAATAAAATACTAAGTAAGCTAAAAAATCATAAATTAGATATCAAAATAAGAACATATAATATACTTGATCTAAATAAAAAACCTAAGATTCAGGACAGATTTGTTAAACTAACAACATGTACTATATTTGATCTTAAGCAAAAGATCGAGATCTGAGAAAAATATGTTTGTCCTATTTTTAGTCATTTCTTTTTGTAGCAATCTCTCTCTTGTCACTTTCATTCCATCGTCCAATGCGGGATGCAAACAATATAGAGAAAAAAATTGGTCTTTTTCTTTTTGTATCCACCTCCCACATGCCTCTTTCATTCTTTAATCCAATGTGGGATGTAAACAATAATATGAGAAAAAAATAATTTATAATGCTTAGAAGTTGTCATGTGATTATCCATAATTATTCTTTTATATAGATAAAGATAAAGATATAAAAATATAGATTATAGATGTATAAATATTGTTTTTATAGCAATAACTTTTACCAATTTTATTGTGTTGATTTATCGTCAACTTTATGTTAATTTCTATATTAGTTTTTGGTATATATCTTTTTATAAAAGATGGTTGTCCAAAAAAACAGGTCAATCTAAAAGTTGTACAAACTCTCTTAGTTTTGAAGATATCTAACCCCTTTTAAATATTCACTTATTTTGTATTATTTGTTTGATTTTGATTTCAACCATGGTTATATATTTTGTATTAATTGTTTGATTCCTCTTTTATTATATTATATTGATATTGACATTGATTGATGATTGATCTCAAATTCATTTTTTTATTCTTTCTCATACTTACATTCATCTTCGAATATATCAGATTATCATGGACTTGTGACAACACTAACATGTTGCTTCTTTATATATAGGCTTATTTTATTTTACTTATAATCATATAATCAAGTTTAGTTATAATAAATATATTATAGATTCAATTTCAGTTATAACAAACTAAAAAAATCAATAAATTGTTTGTTATATTATTTTTCAAAGTTTTTTAATTCAACTTTATAATATAAAATATATATATAGTAAAGTCATATCATTGACTTTCATTGTTATTTTAAAGTCAACGGATATAAAATAATTTTTAATATGAATAGAATTTTTACAAAAATAGAGGAAACTGAAAAGAAACCAACTCTATTATTTAATATAAATTATGTATATAAACATATATTTCGCAAAAAGAGGGCTAGATAAATTGAGCCAATCTCATGATTTGGCATAAAAGTACCCACTCTCATTTCATATATTGACTCTCTCTACTTCCAATTTTCCATCTACTCACCAATATGGATGATGAAAATCGATCACTTTAATATTTAAAAATACTCAAACCTTATTTTGTCAAATCATTTACCTTTGGTTTCTTTTTTAATATACATATATTGATATTGATGATTGATTTATTTTTGACACAATACTATTGAAACTGTTTATTATTGTGATGTGTGTATGTAAAAATTATATTTCTAATTTAACTTATAAACGTTGTTTTAAAACATACTTTTATTAAAACGGATCAAAAATGCAATCAAGTGGACATGGAATAAGTGTACTATAAATTTTGATTTTTATGGTCAGAGGGACGATGAAAACAACCAACCTATAAGCCACGTTTCAAGATTTGATGAATACTCTCATTAAACCACCTCATTATCCTTTTGTTGTTCTTTTAATATATATATATATATATAGAGAGAGAGAGAGAGAGAGAGAGAGAGGTTGGTTATTATACAACACTTGACATTTGTGCAACCAATACAACTCAATCTCAACCGTCCATTTCATTTTATTAATATGTGATTTCATAGAAGTTTTAATTGTTTACTAATATAAAGTATTGATCATAATTATTGAACCATATTCATCTTCCATAAATATTCAAATCATAATAAACGAACTCTCATCATTTCCATAAATATCTTAATTTATTGGGTTGCATTGGTTGTACAAATACGATAGGTTGTATTCGAAACAAACTCTCTCTCTCTCTCTCTCTCTCTATATATATATATATATATATATATATATATATATATATAGGGAAAGGTTTAAACGAGAACATCTTCATTTTACGAGAACGCGAGAACATCCTTTTACTATAGACAATCACATGTGATACTATTATTCTATTACATATGAAACACATGTGATACTAAATCAGAGACGCAGGTGATTTTCGGCGCTGATTTTGGTTGCAGGTCAAATCGCCCTTACACCATTAAGCCCCCTCACATGCATTATCACATGTGATAAGGGTGTTGTTGATATGATACTATAATTTATTAACACCATCATATGTGATGCTAAATCATAGACGTAGACAACCTTTGGCACCACCTAAGTCGTAGAACACGTCTTCCTCATACCACCAGGTCCCCTCACGCATATTATCACATGTGATAAGAGTGTTCTCGCGTTCTCATAAAAGAAAGATGTTCTCGTTTGAACCTGCACCTATAATGTGTGTGTGTGTGTCTGTGTGTGTGTGTGTGTATATATATATATATATATTGATTCAATCTCTCATCAAAGTGGGATATTTCAAATTCAACCACAATTCACCTAACACTTCAATACTCAATTCTCATGATGCACCTAATTACCTCTTGGTTCTTATTTTAATATACATATATATATATATATATATATATATATATATTGATGATTGTAAATAGAATTCCTTTTTAATTTTTATATAATAAAAATTTGTTTTGCAAAAATAGGGTCATCCAAGTAAGATAACCTTATGAGTCAAGACTCATGAGTTGACACAATTAATCTCATCATTCTTTCTTATACACAACTTCTTATTCCAATCTTTCAATCTCTCACCAATGTGGATATCTCAAACTCACATTACAACAAAATCGAGTTTATAGGACACTCCCAAATTCTAAACGTTCTAATAGACTTCTTTATAGGACTTAGTTTATAGGACCAAAAAAATAAAGYGTCATATCTAAAGGTGTTGTAATAAGTTTATATGACGTTTTTTGACGTCGTAATAAGCTTTTTAGAACACTTTTAATATAATGCGTCTCATTATCAACTTTATAGGACACTATTTGAAAAATTGTCCTATAAAAACAAGTGTCCTATAAAAATTTGAGTTTATAGAACAATTTCTCAAAAGTATCCTATAAAGTTGTTAATGCGACAATTTGTATTAAAAATGTCCTCAAAAACTTGTTAAGATGACCAAGAGTGTCATATTAACTTATTACAACGCCTTTAGATATGACGCTTTATATTTTGGTCCTATAAATTAAGTCTTATAAAGCGGTTTATTGGGACACTTAGAGATTGGGCGTCTTATAAATCCAATTTTATTGTAGTGTCAGCCACAATTTACCAACACCTCAATACTCAATTTATTTTTTAGTAAGAGGGACGATCAAAACAACCAACCTATAAACCACATTTAAAGATTTGATAAATACTTAAAGCTTATTAAGCCACATCATTATCCTTTGGTTGTTTCTTTAATATATATATATATATATATATATATATATGTGTGTATGTATATATATATATATATATATATGTTGGTCCCTTGAGGGTCTACAAGAAGAGTAAAACAGTTTGTAGAAGGGGGGATGAATACAAACACAATATTTTTAAATTTAAAATATATATTGATAAAGAAGATCAATACAGATTTTACAAGATTGTTTGCGGAAAGATAAGGTAATAAAAACCTATCTAAACAATCTTTAGTTACACACTAAATCTTAGCAAATACAAGAGAAGAAATGTTGTAGAGAAGATCCTTTACTTATGTAACATCCAATTTCTAATATGCCCAAATTATTTGCTAAGTATATTTAATTATTAGGTTAAAGAGAACCTATGATTTAGTGGGAGTTTAGGTCTGAAATTTTAGAATTATACTTCTTAGGAATATATTAGAGGATTTGGGAAAATTTTCACGTCAAATAGATATGTAAAACTGATTTTTTTGGGAGATCTTTTTTGGAATATTTTTGTTGGATGTTATAGATTATATCTTTATGAATGTGTAGGCGAAAACCTCATAGAAAACGGAGGTCCGAGCAAAAAATTATGAATATTTTAAGTGTTAATAGTCAAAATGGGTACCTAGCCGGGTCAACCCGACCCAACTTGGGTTTTAGCATAATAAATTGGATTTTTGGCCCATTTTTCATGTCATTTGAGTCCAGAACTCACACATACACTAGAGGTGTGATTTTCACACACATAGGTTCGATTAAACTCAAATCAAAGAGGAACTAAAAGATCATTGAAGGATTTTATCATCAAGTAAAGTATAATCCATTTTTTACACTTGTTCTTGATTGACATTCTTGTTTTATAGATTGCATGTTGAGCAATTAAAATGCTAAGCAATTAAAATTCTAAGCAAGTGGAATTGAACGGATTAGAAGTCCGCTCAAGGTTAAAACCAAATCGATTGTTAAACACTTCTTCGATGCACAAGTTCTAAATCCTAAACTCTGTTTAAAGCAAAAACTTACTAACCCGGTTAAAGGCCGCTCGTATGGTGTGATATTAAGAATACCACTCAAAAATTGAAAACCTAACTTGAAATCAACCAGTGTAGCTAAAACCGATCAAGAAATCTTACCTGCTGAACCCTAATCCGGTCAAGTGGTGACTGGTATAGATGAATACCGCTTGATGAATACCGGTCAAGTCTTCTCCGGTGTAGATGAATACCGGGCAATGAATCTGCGGTGTAGATGAACACCGGCTGAATGAAGGCTTCAAGTGATGAGCGGTGTATATGAATACCTCTTGAAGTTTACCTCTCCGCTCGATTTATGAATATGAATATCAATAAACAGAACGATGAAGTTGTAAGCCTGTAAGCGGACTCTTAGTCCGTTCAATGTAATGGGCCAAAGATGGACAAGCCCAAAAAAAATTCAAAGTGTTTAAACCAGGTGAACTTTAGACGGTTTAACAAAAAAAAATTAACCAAAAAAATCAAAATCAGATCAAAACACTTAAAAAAACACAAAAACAAAAAAAATTAACAACAAAATGGATTAAAAACACTGAATTACGAAAAAAAAATTAAGAACACGAAAAAATTTTAAAACCTAAAAATCCGATCAAATCTTGATAAAAGTTGATCAAATCACAAAAATTTGTGAATAACAAAGATTCACAATGCAATTTCGAGCATTTTGATCATTTTATAACATGAAAACACAAGATTTTTATGATAAAATTGGATCAAAATCAACAAAAACAAAAAAAATAAGAACACGAAGAACACGAAAAAAAATTCAGAACACTTATCTGATCAATTTCTTTTCCTGATTTCTTGCATTCCAGCTCTGATACCAATTGTGTGTCCAAAATATCTGATCAATCTTCATATTATCATCACAATCATGGTAGATTTAGTTAATCATGTAAGAATATCATATGAACATTCATAAGGATCTAGAGAGAAAAAGTCAACTTGTAAATCTCAGTCAAACTCTCTATTATTAATCTGAATATTACAATTAGCTCACTTCACACTAATTACAAAGATTACCACCTATTTATATGGTCAACATGTTAATACAAAGTCAAAGTCAAACTAGTCTAAGAAAGTCAAACACGCTGACTTTTATAATTATAGACTAAAATTAATCTTTCAAGACGAATACAATTAATACTGATTTCTCAGTCCTAACAAATAGAGTTAGGGTTTCATATGGGTTTGATCTTAAGTGTATAAAATGATTGCATTTTAGTAGTTATGGCTTGAAATGATCATTAGATTCAAAAGATTATCAAGATTTATGCAAGTTCATCATATGAACTTTGACTTGATCAAATCAATGATTTGGGAGAGAATATAAATGATAAAATAAAGGTTGGATTTTGGTTGTTTATGTCAAAAATGTTATATTAAGTTGAAATTCAGAAGGTGGAATAATTTGGAATCGAAATGATTTGAGAAAAATGTATGAAAATGACAATTTTGACTTAAGAATGCATTGAAAATGTGTAGACTTTAAACAACTGTATAAAATCATAGAAAAATCCAAATGAGGTGAGGCCAATTTCCTTAGTTAGATAATTGAGTATATTTTATTTCTTATTTTATGATCAAGTCATGAATTCTAGTTTAAAATGGGCAAAAAAGTTTTGCATTCAGCAGCTGTATATAGAAATTTAGGTAAAGTGCTCAAATAGGATATGTGTATATCATGAGTTTCTTATATTGGTTGCTTATGAGATTTTGTACATTCACTCCAGGGGGTAATTAGAACATATTTTTATACTTTGGAAGCAATCTAAGTGTGGTAGATTGGACTTGCTTTGTGAGCTCAATTCGGAGCTTTTCGGTATTACTACGGTTGCTAGGTGAGTTATATAGTTAATTGTTACATATTGATTTGAATATGTATATATATTTTCATATGAATGTTTGTGGTCTTGAATTGAGTCACACGATCTTAACTTTTCTTTGATTCCGTCTCTTGAGTCTATTCCATATTACTATCTCGTTACATCGGTTTGCTTTCTGAATCCGGACTCGTTGTTTTGTTCCTTCAATTGTACGCCATAGTACGGGTACTACATCGTGTGGCACGCCGGAAGTTTATGGCGAAGTCAAGATCCCAGGTTGGACGGGTGAGACTATTTGCGGTTGTGAATACTCATTGCTCAAAAAAAGAGGAAAGCAATGAGTAGGGAACCTTGGCACATACCCAGTAGAGGAAGGCGGGCAGTGCGAGGTTTCCCGTAATGTACGATTCTGACTAGGACTTTGGCATGAGCCCGGAAGGTGAAGAACGGGGTGATGCACTATCTTCGTTATGTTTACCGATTCGATCTCTTGGTTCTTGATATTTATTGGTATTCTAGCGATTGTTGAATATATTTGGTTAGTGATCTTGTTTCCTTGTTGTATTGAGCATCATTGGTATGGTGATTTGAATATGGAATTCTATGATCTTAGCATCCGGTAAGTAATAGTTCACTCGGTTTCTTGTAAGTCTCGGTTTGCATTTGGATGGTGTTTTGAACTCTTTTATTGATAAGAGTTTATTACGTATGTTTATATACATGTGCGATATTGATATGTAATACTTAACTATCTAACTCACTAAGCGTTGGCTTACCATTTAAGTGGCAACCCCTCTCAGGAAAGAAGACGGACAAAAAGAAAGAACCCGTTGTTTGACTTAAAGATTTATCGGGGAACTTGAAGATTACGATCTTGCTTTTGGGTAAATAGTAGCTTATTATCGTATCTCATAGATGTAGTAAGTGTAGTTCGTACATAGTCTTGTTCCGGTTATAAGTATATCCTGTATTCTTTTGCTACTTAATTCGGGTTATAAGTAAAAACTCCGTTATATCCGGTTTAGAATTGTGTTTTGGGTGGTTTTATCACTAAAATAGAACGGATATTTYGAAGTTTTTCTAGAAAATTAATATCCCATATTTTGAGGTTAATCAATGTTATGCCCAGATCTGTGTGTTTCAAAGGGTTGATCATTTCATCGCCTCTGG
>NC_037535.1:5530817-5533416 GCF_001531365.2 Cynara cardunculus var. scolymus
CCTCTGGACCATTTCATCGTCTCTGGTCCATTTCATCGCCTCTGGACCATTTCATCGCCTCTGGTCCATTTCATCGCCTCTGGACCATTTCATCGCCTCTGGTCCATTTCATTGCCTCTGGTCCATAGGGGTTCTGGTCTTCCTCCAGACTTAGTCGTTTCAGCAGCATCTTCAGATCTTCCATCTTTGGCCCCGATTGCTTTGATAAAACTTTTACAATAATTAGGATCAATTTTGGTCCTAACAATTAATAAATTATATTTTATTGGAGATTTTAAAATTGGTAATTTGGGGTTTCTTAAGTGAGATGTTACAACTTAAGCTAAAAAATGCTTGAAGTAAGAATTAGGGTTAGAGGGTGAGTTGCGTGCACTCTGCATGGAGAAGAAACACTTATATTTATACTCATTGTATTAAATGAACATTTAATGCAATATGGTAGGTTTAGAGTGCATGTCAAGCCTTAAGAGAAAGGCTTGTTCTTTGCTACAGTGAATAGTACAAAAAGCACTATTCATTACCAAACATCCTTACATAAAGTTGGTAGACAATATAGTCGACTAGTCAGCTCCGTACTGTACCAACCTTCGTAAGGGTATGGGTTTTGTCCTTTGTGTGCATAAGAACAAGACAATAACAATCGTGCTAGGAAAGCTTCCTTTGATCGCTGAATGCTGGAATCACCTGAATGTCTCTTCATCATTCCCTGAAGCTTGAGCAGTCTTCACACATATGTAGAAAGACTTGTAATCAATGAGTACCGCTTCAGATCACGTACTCGCCAGTCTCTAATCTTCAGTTTCAGTCTTTGACATTTGCTGAAGGTTCTTTGGTGTGAGTGTTGTATTCTTGAAGTATCGCTGTCTCTGATGAATTTACAATGCAAGTTCTTCAGCGATCACTGAACATGCTAAGTGAAGATCGCTGGAACTGAAAAGACAAAAACATAAATACAACGTGTAAGTGAAAAAGGATTATCATCAAATCACTGAGAGAGATGATCAACAATATATATATATATATATATATATATATATTGATGATTGTAAATATAATTTCTTTTCAATTTTTATATAATAAAATTTGCTTTGAAAAAATAGGGTTATCCAAGTAAGATAACCTTACGAGTCAAGCTTCATGAGTTGACACAATTAGTCTCATCCTTCTTTCTTATAGACATCTTCTTATTCCAATTATTCAATCTCTCACCAATGTAGGATATCTCAAACTCAGCCATAATTCACCAACACCTTAATTATCAATTGATTTTGATAGTAAGAGGGACGATGAAAACAACTAACTTATAAGCCACATTTCAAGATTTTATGAATACTTAAAGCTCTTTAAGCCACCTCATTATCCTTTGGTTATTTCTTTAATATATATATATATATATATATATGTATGTATGTGTGTGTGTATTGATGATATGTGTATGTGTGTGTGTATATCGATGATTGTAAACATAATTCTTTTTCAATTTTTATATAATAAAATTTGTTTTGAAAAAATAGGGTAATCCAAGTAAGATAATCTTATAAGTCAAGCCTCATGTGCTAACACAATTAATCTAATCATTCTTTATATACACACTTTTTTATTTCAATCTTTCAATCTTTCAAGCTCTCACTAATATGGGATATCTCAAACTCAACCACAATTCATCAACATTTTAATTCTCAATTGATTTTTATAGTAAGAGGAACGATGAAAACAATCAACCTATAAGCCACATTTCTAGATTTGATGAATACTCAAAGCTCATTAAGCTACCTCATTATCACTTTGTTTGTTATATATATATATATATATATATAATGATGATTGTAAACATAATTCCTGTACAATTTATATATAATAAAATTTGTTTTGTATAAATAAGATCATCCAAGTAAGATAACCTTATGAGTCAAGCCCCATGAGTTGACACAATTAATTTCATCCTTCTTTCTTATACACACCTCCTTATTCTAATCTTTCAATCTCTCATTAATGTGAGATATCTCAAACTCAACCACAATTCACCAACACCTCAATACTCAATTGATTTGTATAGTAAGAGGGACGATGAAAACAACCAACCTATAAGCCACATTTCAAGATTTGATCAATAATCAAAGCTCATAAGCCACCTCATTATCCTTTGGTTGTTCTTTTAACATATATATATATATATATATATATGTGTGTGTGTGTGTGTGTGTGTGTATGTAGAGGATGTTTATTTTGCAAACCACGTTATTTGTACAAACCGTGCAAACCTTATTCACCAATCATAATTTTTCATTTTTTTCATTGTTTTGTAATTATGAGAGGTTGATTAATCATTTTTATTATGTAGGGTGTTAATCATGGATATTATTATTTTCATATATTATAAAGCATTTGATTAAAACTCTTAAAAACTCTTAAACTTGTTCATCCCTAAACGATTTCATCTCTATCCGATTTCATCCCATATCTGAATTCGTGTAACTAACTGCAGATAAACACAATCAAATACAGAATAAACATCTCATTTTAAATATAAAAAATCTAAAATATAATTAGTATAATCATTAAATTCTAACAGAATACTTAATTATTATCTTTATAAAAT
>NC_037535.1:5533516-5536020 GCF_001531365.2 Cynara cardunculus var. scolymus
TATATATATATATATATTCTTACAAATATATATTTATTTATACATTCAAATATTTCACAAAATTTTATACCGGCACGTATCAAATTATCATACTGTCACGAAATCATTTAGTCAAATATTCACGTATAAATTTACCTTGGGTAATAACCAGGATCTGGTTATCACACATGCAGTTTCTCATGGGTTTGGATGACATATATCAACCTATTAGGAGCAACATATTAACTAGAGATCCTCTCCCTACGGTCAAAACTGATTTCTCGTTAGTTTCCAGAGAGGACTCTTATAGGGGTGCAAATTTGAATCAAAATCGCACTAAATCTCAAAATTCTGCTTTCCTAAGTAAAACTTTTGAAAATAGACGACGATAAGGAAAAAATTCTACTAATCTTGTTTGCAAACATTGTGGTAATACTGGTCATACAATTGAACATTGTTTTAAACTGATAGATTTTCCAAAGGACTTTCAAAATCGACCCAGATCTCAAAACCAAAATCAATTTCAAAATTTCAAACCTCGAAATCAAAGTCCCAATCTCAGACCTATTTCTAGAAATGCTTCTTCTTTAGATTCTGGTTGTTTAAAGTCTTCTTATAGTTTCTCTGAAGAACAGGTTGCTAAAATTCTGAGTCTTATCAATCAAACCAACACTACCACCAATTCTGATGATGCCTCTGCCAACATGGCAGGTATGTTTAAAACTTCTCATTCTGGTTGGATAATAGATTCTGGAGCCAACCAACACATGACTTCTAGTCCTATAGATCTTGAAGACATTGTAGATGTTACTGATTTAAACCTTAGAGTTAGTCATCCGAACGGTACTAAATCTAAGATAAATAAGATTGGAAATTTGAAATTATCTAGCAATGTGACTTTATTTGATGTGCTTGTTGTCCCAGAATTTAATGTTAATCTTCTGTCCGTCTATAAGCTAGCTAGAGATAGTAAGGACTGCATATTTTTTGATGAGACAAAATACTATGTTCAGGACTGTCTGCAGAAGAACATTGTGGGGAGTGGTAGTCAGAATGAAGGTTTATACTTTTTTTATCAGAGTTCTAGCACTAAAGTTCCCTTTTCTTCTAACAGTTATGGTATGATTTGTTTTATATCTTCTCAACTTTGGCACAGTCGTCTTGGACACCCTGCTGACCAAGTTCTTTGTGTTCTAAAGAAAAGACTTAATATAGGAAATAAATCTAGTGGTCCTTGTGAGATTTTCCGTAAGGCAAAACAAACTCGAGAAAAAATTAGAACTAGTATTCACAAATCTAAAAGTCTTGGTGAGCTTATCCATTTAGATGTGTGGAGTCCTTACCATGTTCATAGTAGAGAAGGATATAGGTATTTTTTAACTGTTGTTGATGACTTCTCTCGAGCCGTATAGGTCTATCTTTTGAAAAATAAGCATGAGGTCAGTGAATATGTCGAAACTTTTTGTAACTTTCTGTTTACTCAGTTTGGAAAATCGGTCAAAACTTGTAGAAGTGATAATGGAACTGAGTTTGTTAATCAAAGATTGAGTCTATTTTTTGAATCCAAAGGAATTGTCCATCAGACTACTTGTGTTTACACACCTCAGCAAAATGGGGTAGTCGAACGTAAACATAGACATTTACTAAACGTTTCTAGGGCTCTCATGTTTCAGACTGGAGTTCCTCTTAATATATGGAGTGAATGTGTGTTAACTACTACATATCTGATAAATAGAACTCCTACCTCTCTTTTAAACGGTAAGAGCCCTTATGACTTAGTTTATGGTTTTCAGCACGTCCTTACTCACCTTCGAAACTTTGGATGTCTCTATTTTGTTCTTATACCCAATATAACTGATAAGTTTTCTTCCAAATCTGAAAAGTGTTAATGTTGGGTTATGCAAATTCAAAAAAGGGTTATAGACTGTTCAGTCTAGAAACCAAGAAAATCATTTTTTCCAGAGATGTAAAATTTTATGAAAATGTTTTTCCGTTCAAAATGAGTAATGATAAGGCTGATCATATTATGAATAAAGATTTCGATGGTTTAAATTTCTTTGAAACTGTGTGTGACAGCAGTCAAATTCGAAATCCCAGGTTAGCTATTATTAAGATTATATTGGTGTTATTAAAGTTAATTTATAGATTAGGAGTTAGTTAGATTAGTTTAGTTGAAAAAATTTAAGAATTTCCGGCAGTTGCTTAGAAAGTCCGGTTCCGGTCCGAAATTATCTGAAACGTCCTATACAGTACCAAAAGCTCTAATTTATACACAATATATATAAAACACTAAGTTTTAGTGTTTTAAATATAAAACTTTTCTATTTAAATAAATTTAGTCATCGTAGGCTTTTAAAGTGAAGAAAAATGTCAAAATTGAGAAAATCGGGTGTTTGTGCATTTTGGGTTTAGTTTTTTTTTAAAAAAAATTATAATATGGGGTTGGGTTGGGCCATATGGCCGGCCCCTCTCTCCCTCTTTTCCCTCTCATATTCCAATTATAAAAGCATCAAATAACTTTAATT
>NC_037535.1:5536180-5537912 GCF_001531365.2 Cynara cardunculus var. scolymus
GGTAATACCTTCATTCCTTTTTACTTTTTCTTGTATGTTTTGAGGAGAAAAACCCATTTTCTTGCATTCTTCATCTTCTATTTCATAGGTTTCAAAAATCTTGAGTTTCAAGGTGAGACTATACACCAAAAACATGTAAAAGTGTTTATTTGATGGTGGTAATCCATGACCCAAACGTTATAACTCAAAGAGATAGGAAGAAATCATGATTTTATGTGGTTTATTTCATGAAAACTTCATATTTGGTGCTGACAGATTTTGTGTATGTGCACAAAATCGTCCATATCTTTTAAATGGCTTGTTCAAATGTTATGAGGTTTCTTTTACAAGTTTATTTACTGAGTTGGGGTTGCAATTCATTTGTTCTCACTCAAAATAATTGAGTTGACCCCCCAAATGCTCAAAACGTTATATCTATGYATATGAGATTTTYCAGTAGGTAAACCCTACTTTGAATGATCATAACTTTCTGGATAATCATCCAAAATTGTTGATTTTTCTTCTGGATGTTAGTTTAATGAGATACCTTTCAAATTCCACAGATTTCACTCAATATGGTGGTGATTTGAGGTTTCATTTACTTAAAATAAGATGAACATGCAATCTGTCCGRTTTTGACAGATTTGTATATGTGTGTTCCATCGATCATATCTCTCTCATAACTCAATGAAAAAGGATGATTCTTCTTTTGAGAGTTAGATTTATGGATTTTATTTTACAATCAAGTGGAATCACATAAAATTATGGAGTTTTGATCTCCAAACACSTARAASTCTATAGGTGTGTAAACTGTGAGACCACCAGTAGGTAACTTCTAAT
Source organism: Cynara cardunculus var. scolymus (assembly GCF_001531365.2). NCBI lineage: Eukaryota > Viridiplantae > Streptophyta > Magnoliopsida > Asterales > Asteraceae > Cynara > Cynara cardunculus. The sequence goes on from NC_037535.1 coordinate 5,537,000, forward strand.
TTGTATGTTAGTATCTTTTTCCTTGTTTGTCCTTAATGTATGATTCTTCTTCTAAAACTTTCTTTTATGAGTTAGGATTCATTTAGTCTCACTCAAAAATACGATGTTTTGAGGCATGAACCGATTTTTATAAGTTAGGTGTGCAATCTATCAATTGATGGCAGATGTGTGCATGTGCCCTTAAGGTGTCATATCTTCCTCTCAACTCATCCAAAATGAGTGACTCTTAGTTTAAAAGTTTCGTATAAGTGTTAGGTTACCAATCCAACTTGAATCTTTGCAGAACACCAAGTAGAACTCTTTTTATGAGTGTTTTACTAACATGGTGCAATATGTCATTTCAGTTGTGATAAGTTGCAATGCATGAATTATTTGAAGCATCATCTCTTACCCAATCTTCATGAAATTTGGTCACGATGGCTATAACTCAGTDCTATAAACCATATAAAAAGATGGGAATTTATCTCATTTTTAAGTCTCATTATTGGATCATAATTGTAACTTAAGTTTCTGTCCAGAATCTGAAATTCTGGATTTGGATAAATTTTGTAAAATTGATATTCTATAGCAACATTTCCGATATAAATTAACTCATTAATGAGCATATGGACAATATGTATATTTGGACTATGGATAATATTTTGGAACAAAAGTGGACAAATATGGACTTAGGATTTAGTAAACCCCATAGATAGAGATGAATCAATAAGTAATGATTTTGGTTATTCCTATTGATAGGGAACCGTTGATTTAGCACGATATTCGGATCGCATTGTTTTATCTTGCAAAGCTCTATATCGAAAGGTGAGTTTCACGGCCCCTTTTTACTAATTTCTTGTTTTGGGGTGAAAAGTATGATTGAAATCGTTTGATAGATTTATATCGTTATATGAATCTTGTTATGAGCTTTTAA
>NC_037535.1:5538012-5540224 GCF_001531365.2 Cynara cardunculus var. scolymus
CATGGTGTTCCATTGTCCATTATCTCTGATAGAGATAGTAGATTTACTTCAAAGTTCTGGGGAGGACTACAAAAAGCATTGGGGTCAGAAATCCGATTAAGTACAGCTTATCATCCGCAAACTGATGGGCAGAGTGAAAGAACTATTCAGACTCTCGAAGATATGTTGAGAAGTTGTGTTATCGACTTCGGAGGATCATGGGAAGATCATTTACCACTAATAGAGTTTGCATATAATAACAGTTATCATTCCAGTATTCAGGCAGCTCCATATGAGGTATTGTACGGATGTAAATGCAGGACGCCATTATGTTGGAATGAAGTGGGTGAGAAACAGTTGACTGGTCCTGAAATTGTTCAAGAAACTTCCGAAAAGATTGAACAGATCCGCGAAAGAATCAAGACAGCATAGGATCGCCAAAAAAACTATGCTGATAATCGTCGGAAATCCATACAGTTTGAAGTAGGCGATTTTGTTATGTTAAAGGTTTCGCCATGGAAGGGTGTTATTAGATTCGGGAAGAAGGGAAAGCTCAGCCCAAGGTATGTTGGGCCATTCAGAATTTGTAAACGAATCGGGCCAGTAGCATATCAGTTAGAGCTACCAGAAGAACTGTACCGGGTTCATAACACTTTTCATGTTTCGAATCTGCGGAAATGTTTGGCTAATCCGAATTTAGCTGTACCGTTGCCAGAAATTCAGTTAGACAGCAAATTGAACTTTGTGGAAACACCAGAAGCCGTGGTAGACAGAAAAATCAAGGTGTTGCGAAACAAAGAGATAAGTCTGGTTAAGGTACAGTGGAAATTTCATAAAGGACCAGAGGCAACTTGGGAATTAGAGTCAAATATGAGATCAGAGTACCCGTGGCTTTTGACTAAAGGAATTCCGGGACGAAATTCTTTTGAGGGGAAGATAATGTGATAACCAGATCTTGGTTATTACCCAAGGTAAATTTATACGTGATTATCTGATTTTATAATTACGTAATAACATGGTAATTGATACATGCCGGTTTGAGTGTGTGCATATGTGTGCATGTGTATGCATGTGTTTGGGTTGAGGTGGCAAGAAAAAGGGGGGGGGGGAAGGTGGTACCCGACCTTCCCCATTTTTGCTAAGTATAAAAGGGGTTACTCCTCTTTATCTTTGGTTTTTCCTGCCAATTTTGAGAGAATTTGAGAGGATTAGAGTGTGTTATCTGGTTTATCAAGAGAGGAAGATTTCAAGTTGTTTTCAAGAGTTGGATTTCAAAAGGTTGATTGCAAGCATTTTGTGTTCAAAAGCTTTAAAAGGTGAGTGGTTTCTAAATCTTTTGCATAAAAATTTATTACTGATTTTATTAGTATGCTTCGTATTCTTATCCTTTGAAATGGAACTTTGATTATATTGTCTAAGTGTTTATCCGGACAAAGTTTGACCGGATAAGGGTTTAACCGGATAAGCCTTGAGAGGTTTATGTTGGGAGGTTTATCTTGAGAGGTTTATTTTGAGAGGTTTATGTTGAAAGGTTTAACTTGAGAGGTTTATCTTGAGAGGTTTATTTTGAGAGGTTTATGTTGGGAGGTTTAACTTGAGGTTTATTTTGAGAGGTTTATGTTGGGAGGTTTAACTTGAGAGGTTTAGCTTGAGAGGTTTATTTTGAGAGGTTTATTGTCCGGATTAGTTTGAGAGGTTTATTGTCCAGATTAATTTGAGAGGTTTATTGTCTGGATTTGTTGACCGGAGTTGTAAACCGGCTAAGTGAGAAACGGTTTAGTCTTAAACCGGGTAAGTCTTGAACGGACTATTGACCGGATTTGTTATCCGCTCAATATGATTTATTATTCTAAGTGTTAAACCGTTCAATGAATATTTGGGGGTGTTGACCGGATTTGATGTCCGGACAAAGTAGACTTTTTGTCTAAAATTGTAAACCGGATGGTTGTTGACCGGATTAGTTGACCGGTTTGTAAACCGGGTAGTTATTGACCGGACTTGTTGTCCGGATATCTTTGTTGAAAATTTTATAAGTTTTTAAATATTTATTTTATTTATTTATGATTTACAACAATGGTTATTTTATATCTTTTAAAATAAATGGAATATTCCTACCAAGCGTGGTGACGTAAGTCTGTTTTGGTATGGAATGAGTTTTTAATAAATGTTCCTACCAAGCGTGGTGACGTAAGTCTATTTTGGTATTGGAACGGGATTTTGGGAAATGTTTCTA
>NC_037535.1:5541084-5544886 GCF_001531365.2 Cynara cardunculus var. scolymus
AATCCATGTACTAGTGGGACCTTTTGATGTAATCCATGTTTCTATGTAATGAAATATGTGTTTTATGCAAATGTGGAGTATGGGGTGTTACATGTGGATCCTTAGATCCCACACTATATAAAAGATGGACGCTTTATTCCATTTGTCACCATCGATGTTATTCCTGTGACTAACACATACGTTGGAGCTTCTGAACATGCATCAATGGTCTAAAGAAGATATAAAGGAAGTTTACATTGACACCAAAACAAGAGCTATCAGTTCCATGACACTCCCTGATGACGTGTTACACTCAGTCATGAACCTAAGGACCTCAAAGGAAATGTGGGATACTCTTTGTGTGCATTACGAAGGTATGACCGAGGTCCAAGAATCCAAGACGATAAATCTGGTAAGACAATATGAAATGTTCATTTGTGGTAAGAATGACTCTCTTTTATGAGTTCATCAACGCTTTAATTGTCTTCTCATTAATTTAAAGACTGTTGGAAGGGAATATTCCAACTTTAAGACTCTGACCAAGTTTCTAGAATATCCTTTTAAGTAATGGGACTCATGTGCCATGTGTCTTAAGACGTCAAAAGACCTTATGACCATGACACTAGGTGCATTTTTAAGTACTTTTTTTGAATCATGAACAATCTAAGGCACTAGAAAAAAAATCTCAAGAGATACAAAAAGCTCTTCTTTAACTTTACTTTCTTCAGAGACTAGATCTACTAATGATCAACTCTCTCTTACCATTTCTGATCCAAACCTTCAGCTATGTACACCTGATGAGATCACTAACTTTAATCTCTCCAAGTTTGATGATTCTCTGGCTCTTTTTACTAACTCCTTCATAAGGTTCGTCAAAAAAAATAACTTTTGTGGCAACACTAGTTATGCTCTCACTGACAAAGCCTAAATCAATTCCAATTGACAAGACTACAATTACATGTTTTAACTGTGAGAGAAAAGAACATTTTGCTAATGAATGCAGGTCCAAGAAAGTCATAAAACCCTATCCTCTATGTGCAAAATATGACAAATACCTAAAGCTAAAAGAAAAGTACCGCAAGGTCAAGACTTAATGAAGAAAAGTAACATTGGATGGATTCGATCAGATCATCCACTAGATGTCAGATAGATCCAATAGATATCCATTAAGAAATCCAATTGATGGAATCAAACCGATCCAATCATCTATTTGATTGGATAGGATAATTTGTCCAATGTTAATTGAATTGGATCGGTTAGAAAATTCAACATCTAATGGATGATTGGATCGGTTCAGTTCCCATCACGTCTATTATATGTCAACTTATGAACAACCCTAATTTGTATATTCATTTATGTTGTTAGAACGGTCAAAATACAAAATAGCAGTTATGACTGATATTTGAAATAACGGTTATCATGGTGGTATAGTGGTCCAAAAATAGCACTTCATATAATATTTCTTATAATTATATAATATATATATACATATATATATATATGTCTCTGTGTATGTATACATAAATATATTATATGCATTAATTAAAAATGTAGTTTCAACATCAAAACATCAACTTAAACAAGTTTCACAAAATAAAATAGGAAAAGTGTTCATAAGCGATGATAGGAAACTCGAACAGTGTTGAAGAAGGCTGACTGTTGAAGATGATAGAAAGAAACTGAAAACCTAAGATTCTAAGAATTTCTAAACCGGATGCTAGATTATATTAGTTGATTCTTAATGGATAAAAATAAAATAAGGGTCCAAAAATAAAAGCCCAAGTCAAAATAAAATCCCAAAAAAGACAAAAATGTAAGCATTTGATTCAGAAGAGGCCCAACTGAAAATATCGGTATTGCGAACCGGCATTTACCACAAAAATCGGTGAAATAGCGATAAATTCCACCACTATTTCACCATTGTTGTTTTGTTTGTGACCGATAACCGCTATTGCATCGCTATTGCACCACAATTAATTGCATCGATACTCATGTAGCTTGAAAATTGTTATTTATATAAATGAAGGATTTATTGATTAAATTTGTACTTCCTTCTTATCGATGATTACAGTTTTTGATACAAAAAGTTTGCGATCTTTTAATAATTTCTTTATTGAACCTATTGTCAATCAGATACCCTCCAACATCTATATATGCATTACTTCTTTTATATTTCTACTTAAGTTGTTTATTGTAACCATAATGTACACAATATTTAAACAAGCCGGTCTTATTACATGCTTGTGTGAATTTGTTTTGCACTCATGGTGTATAAAACCTTTTTATGTAAATTTTCCACGTGTTATCAATTAGGTTGTCTTATGATACATTGTTTGTAGGTGTTCAAAAATACTACAAGATTGGATATGCTATTAAATTGCTCATTTGAGTAGTTTATATTTCCTTTATTTGCACTCAGTATAAAGATATGACAAAATCTAGGCCTTGTGGTGGTGGTGGTAGCACTTCCACTCGTGGAGCCAAAAGTTGTGTAGACCGTTATGCCAGACGTGGTGGTTTAACTTATTCTAACTCTTCTGGTATATGAGTATTACAATTTTGAGAAGTCGTCATTTCTTCGGTTCCGTGAAAACTTGACTAATAATTACATATAGCTTCTCGTTCTGTGCATTCTCTTTTAGGATTTGGTGGATTATATGGGAAAGTTAAAGAGGGAAAATGGGACGAATTCTTACACCAGGTCATCTGCATCAGCTTATGTAGTTGTAACAACTAATGCAAATTAAAGTTCCCAAACTTCTATGTAGCAATGTTATAAAAAAAATTGTTGGACTACTGTTTTACAATTTTAAGTCATACCATTATTGATTTTGTTCTCCATCTCTCTTTATTTTGGTTACATTCTGCGTCTTCTACTATCTTTTTTCTTTTCTTGATTTTGACTTGTGTTTTTATATGCGAAATTAAAGCAGATGATAGGAGCAACCGTTGTTGAGATTAGCTATTACATAAGAAGTAGAGCTCAATTTTGCGACTCTGTAATCTGGCACCAATAGTTCTGCTGGTTTTTTGATTAAATTTGTTATCAGCTATATAAAAAAACGTATTTTCTTCATTTCATTTGCTTAGTACAATTGTGTTGTTTGTTTGACGAGGGAAGGCAGTGAAGATTGTGGGGTTTTAGGTTCTCAAAATCTGAAATCTAATAATTTATGTAAATAGTAACAAAGTGATCTATTCTTCTCCTTTTAGTTCTTTATTCTAATACACAAAGAATAATTAAAGAAAATTATAGTACATTAAAACGACAACATATATTCGTGGTTAGGAAAATAGAGATGGTGGGCAAGAAATTCACCCTACTACAAAATAGACAAAATGATAAAATGGTTTGACTTATAAAAATTTACCTCCGACTGCATTATAACAGACTAGAAAGGGTACTCGCGCAATGCAGCGAGATAAATCTCGATTTTACTATTTAGTTTTTATTCTGTCACTATCTATAATACGATTTTATGTGATTTTGACAAAATAGACAAAATGATAAAATAGTTTGACTCATAAATTTTTACCTCTAATTGTATTATAGCAGACTAGAAGGATACTTGTGCAATACAGCGAGATAAATCTCGATTTTATTGTTTAGTTTTTATTCTGTCACAATCTATAATACGATTTTATGTAATTTTGAGAAAACGATAATGGTTTAATTTTGAATGAAATATAAATTTGAAGATAGCAAAAAAAATTAAAAAAATAAATCAATATAAATATCAAATTAACTATTTAATAATTTCTCCTTTTTATGTAACTTTTTTAATTCAAATTTTTATTATAATTTAATTTAGATTTAATAATA
>NC_037535.1:5545049-5588781 GCF_001531365.2 Cynara cardunculus var. scolymus
TTTAATAAGTTATACTTACGTAAAATTATTTATAATCTTGAATTTTGAATAATATACATCAATAAACAAAATTTTATATAAAAAAATAATTTTTAAAACTTTTTTATCAAATATTTTATAATATAATATAAATACCCAATTATTACTACTACTATTAATAATAATAAAAATAAAAATAAAAATAAAAAAAGAACATGGAGGAAATTTAAAATGTCTTCGCCCCTCTCTGGAACGCACGTAAACCAGAGACCACGTGGCAAGTGTGTCTGATGCTCATACTTATCGTGTCCGTGTTTGTATGCGTCTTCTTTCATTTCATTCGAAATTCAACCCCATTCATGAAATTACAATAATCATCCTCCATTTTTTCTTCATATGCCACTTTAGTCCAATAATATTTTTTGTGTTTTCTCAATACCTTTATCCATGACACCACAGTTGTCATATGAATTTGGATATAAACGTTCAGATATCCTCACAGAACGGATCGGATCTGGGAGGATATTTTTGTACTTGTATTATAGCACACAACCAAACAAAATTGTAACAGTGTTAAAGACCTTATACTATATCTGAAAAAATTCACATGAGAGAAAATTTGACAAATCACGTATTCAGCCATTCCACCTACTCGTAAGAAATTTAATGGTCTATAAACAGCTTGGTTGAATAACAGTATTTGAATTACAGTGGTTATGTTTTTCATATTAGTTGTTGAAGTTTCCTTTTTTTAGGGGAGCATACATCCAATATACTCATTAAGCATGTTCACATATCTTATTTATTTAGTATATTATGTTGTATATTTTCAAGAAAATCTTATTAAAATGCAGACATATAACTGAATCAATTAGGTTACAGACCTCGTTTAGTGGTGGCAGTAACAAAAGCCATTGTTTTTCGTGATTACGTTTATTTTCTTTGTTTGTTTGGTTTTCCAATCTATCGGGTCCTGAACTCTTATGCATGAGTAAGAATCCTAACATTTAGTATCCCAAATAAGAAGACTTAAGGGCCGTTTATTAAATGCTTACCCGGATAAATGCTTACCAAATTACATTACATTAACGGATGAATATGGTAAGGACCAAAAATCTTACCTGGTAAGTGAGGGCAACGACTCTTACCACGGTAAGTGCTTACCGGGTAAATTGTTGCATACGATGTCGTTTGATGGACTAAAAATCTTACTCGATAAGTAAATGATAGTGTTAATTTTGTCGGTAAATACTTACTACGTAAGTGTTTGGTAAACAGCCCCTTAAAGCAGTTTAAGTAAAGAGAATATAACATGTAATGATATGTGATATATTTTTTATGCAAAAAGCTAAGTACGGGAGGTATGAACCATAGAACAAGTGGAAGGTAAAAAAGAATAATAATTCCACCATGCTTTGTTTTGACAATAATATCCTTTTAATTACGAAATAAAAGAATATAAGAAAAAATCTGATTGGACAAGTTTTCTTTTGACTATAATATCATTATAATTTAAAAAAAAAAGAGAAATTTAGAAAATCGATTAAATACCGAAGCTTTATTTTCAAAACAACTCAAAATTTAAATGTATGTGTTATATACGAGTTTTGAACTAAAGGACTTTAGAGGTTGTTTAGCTCGTTTTCCGTTAAATCATGTATGGATAAAGTTATCTGTATGATATAAAATAAATTGTTGTTGGGTTGTTGTGGTAAATAAATGGTCTGAATATCATAAATGACCATTAATTATTAAAAGATTAAAAAAAGATAAGATAACGAACAACTATTAACTATTAAAAGATTAAAAAAAGAGGATTTAATCGCAGAAAACACAAAGAAGAGCTATACCATGGGAGATGAAGAGATGAACAACGTGAAAATGATCGACGACGACCATAGAGAACTTCAAGCGATGCGCTAAAGAAAAATCACAAGGTTTTTTTTTTGTCTTTCGAGTCTCTTTTGTTTTAATTTAAAGACTTTAACATAAGGATAGTTGTAGAATATTAATGACTCAGTCCATATGACTTAATGTTTTTTAGTTGAGCGAATAAACACTCGGCTGAATGAATAAAATATAACCGCACAACTTCCTATATTGGTTTGAATAAGATATAAGGCTTATATAAGCACATGCTTATATAAGCACATTAAGCCACAAACGAACAACCCCTTACACATATGCCTTATATAGGGACCTAATTGAGAAAAAAAGATTCAATTAACAAGTGAAATACAAAAAACTTTTGTCAAGGGACCAAAACTATTAATTAATGAATAGTATATGGACTATTTATGATAATTCATTCAAAGGCACAAATCCTAACCCAGAACACCATTGTCCCTTTCCAACAAAAAAGGGCTCTCCCTATCTCCAACCATCTTCGAGGAGTTCCATAAATTTAGGGTTCCTCATATTTTCTGATCATTCCAAGTGATTTTTTCGATAGACCCGTTTCTGTATTTAAGCTCTTGCTGGATTAATGTTTATATAAACAGTGAATTGCTTTTAATCTTCCGAATTCAGTTCATCTCCTCGCAGACTTCAAAATTTAAATTATTGGTGTTGCAGTTCCTGAAAATTTAGCCACTTTGATAAGCCACCCGAATTCAGGTTCGTTTTCATGTCTGTAGCTTTTGTTTCTCGCTTGCGTCAATTTTTTCTCTTTTCTGAATCATGATCTCGTTGGTGGAATATCTTAAAAGTCGCACAATAAATAAATGCTTTGGTTCTTTCAGGTTTTTATTGGGTGTTTATACATATCTCTATAGATCAACCAATAACATTTCTTCGACATTGTGTAAACCGTGTTGGTAATTATCTCGGGTTTAGGCAAAATTTCGAATTTTAGCCTTTTTCCAATCAGCTTTTAAGGCTGATTCATGAACACAATGATTGCTTTTTAATTAATGAAAATAACATTGATCGATTGTAGTTAAAAGTTAATTCATTTGGCTTCAAATCTGGACCCCAATTATGTGCTCTGTCACGGAATATATTGTGTAATTGTTGTTCAGGATTATTGAGACCCTCCCTTGAAGTTTATCTTCATTGGAGTGGTCAAAGTTTGGAAATCAACATCAAATAACTGGATTGAAGATGAGAAGAGCTTTTGGGCCGATTCGATCGGCTTTTAGATATCATGGAGATAGAATGCCAAATGGGGTAGCAAAAAGATGGTCGTTATTGAATATAAATAATGCAACTTTTGAGAAATCATCTTACAAAGCATCTATATGCAAGTATGGCCACCCGTGCTATATGTTTTCTAGAACTATGTCTTCTGATGCTGCTCAACTGAACTACAAAGGTAATTAAATGTTCCTCTTTGAATTTAATTTAGTCATAGATTCATGTTAAATATTGAATGCAATTGGGGTGTATCCATGACACAAGTAGAGAGAGCAGGGCCTCTTGTGGAGTATGAGCGAAGAATTGGAGCTGGTGACCTTGAAGATGGAGATAATTCCCAGGTAACTTGTCAAGTATTTGACTATTTGTAAAATGTCTAAAGCACGTATTAGCATCCACCAAAAAGGGAATCTTGAGGGACCAAATCGATGTTTTTTGCAATTATGATGTTGGGTGCATAGGCAGTTGTAACTTTGAAAACATCCCATATATGGAAATGTTTCATGGGCTGTTCGGGAGCACAAGTCTGCATCGAGGTGAAAGAATTTGAGTTTTACTTGAATCAAGTCCTATTTACTCCAAAAATATCCAGTTGATTTTGCCTTCAATTTACGTTGTAGTTCCAAAAATACCCGTAACATGCTTCACCTAATCAGAGGGAAGACACTATCTACTGGAGATTGTTGAGTTGATTATAGAACTTTGATCAGAATCTACCACTATAGAAGTTAGATTATACATTGAAAATCAATTGGGTGTCTTTAAATGGGGTTAATGTTTGAAAATAAACAGAACATAGATCTTTTTTTATAAATGTAGAGGCCAATTCTATGTTGTATCAAGAAACAAAACTTGAGCTGTGTTTTTATTCTCCTTCTTCAGACTGCTTTCTTACTGTGCTTTTGCAGATAGGCACCTTAAGAGAAATTCAAAGACTCTATGATGAGCTTGTTGAGTCAGCTGATGCCTGTCGTTTGGATCGTTATTCTGATTCTGGGAAAAGTGGGAGGTAAATATCGTTACTACTCCATCCACTCATAATCAAAATGCACTTCTGATTCTAAAACTCAAATGAATTACTTTCCAAATTCAAAATACTCGACATGGATTCTTTTTTTTATTCAGTTCCAAAATGTTTCTAATGCAAACACAGTTTTATCAATTTAACAACTCAAAATCAATTCAACATTATAATTTTGAAGTAAAAGAAAGTCAAACTCTTTACTAAAACCAAAAGGGAGTGGGACTGTATCTTTTCTTATCATATCAAAAAAGTCACAGAGCTTCATTTTCATTGTTCTATTATATGCGTGCTTTGCCTTCAATTACTCAACGTTTTATTTTCAATTTCAGGAGAAGGTGGTTATGGTCGCGTCTCATGCCTCAATCTTCAGTCTCACCAGTGAAAGGACTCTATCTGTATGGAGGAGTCGGCACCGGGAAAACCATGTTGATGGATTTATTTTATGATCAATTGTAAGCATCGGATTGCACCTTGCTAGATTTCTCATTTCAATGTTGGTAGACATGTAAACTATATGTAATTTGGAAACATTATAAAATGTTTAGTATCACGTTGATTTAGTCTTTTACACGCATTTTTGTTTTCTTGTTATCAGGCCTTGCGATTGGAGGAAAAAGAGGATCCATTTTCATGACTTCATGTTGAATGTCCACACTCGCTTGCAGGTAAGTTGATTATAGAACTACTTGCCAATTCTGAATTTGAAGATACCATTTGACCTCAAAACACTTTCGGAACAACAGAGTATCATTGGAATGAAATAGCTTAATGGCCTCTATTAATTAAGTATAGTTTGATAATATGGTATTATTTTGCAATGCAGAGGCACAAAGGTGTGTCCGATCCCCTTGAAGTTGTTGCAAGTGAGATATCGGATGAATCCATTTTATTATGCTTAGATGAGTTCATGGTATGTTAGAGCTTAATCCATTCGTTATTCCCCTGACCCTATCTCTGGGTGGGAATAAATTGGGTCCGTTTGGTTTATTTACCAACCACTAGGGACGAACCTTGGTGACCAGAAGGTCATAGTCACCGAAACAAGGAGTCTTGGTGCACCTGGGTTTCCTTTTTATTTATCTAAGGTCATTGATTATCACTCCCTTATGATATTAACAGGTTAATGATGTAGCTGATGCCTTAATACTAAACCGCTTATTTGGCCATCTCTTTAGTAATGGTGCTGTAAGTGGTTAACAATTTATCATTTGCGTCCTTTTCCTAGAATTGAAATTCATGTCACTGTTTGGAGTGAAGAAAGCTGACTGGTATTTTTCTTTTCCTGTTTGTGATGGAAGTATAGATACTTGTTGCTACATCAAATCGTGCTCCAGACAACCTTTATGAACGTGGACTGCAAAGAGATCTTTTTCTACCGTTCATTGCCGCACTGAAGGTAACATTGCTTATTGGTTTTAATCTTCCATTTTTCCCTATTTTTCTTGATAATTACCATGTTTTGGTTCTGTGGATGCAGGAAAGATGTGCAATACATGAAATTGGTTCATCCATAGATTATAGGAAAAGGACCTCGGTAAAATGCCAGCTCTTCCACTTTATTTCTGTTAAAATAATCTGAGTTATGAAATCAGTCTTTTCTTTCGCCCACTTTTCACAAAAAATGTGAGGTAGACCCCACTTTCGGATGGGATATACTGGGCCCGTTCTTGCAAAAAATGTGAGGGAAAGATTGCATATAGATCTTTGATTTTAGTTCTTTTTGTTTATTTGTTACTGTAGGCTGAAGAAGGTTTCTACTTCATTAAGAATGATTCGTCTGATTTCCTTATGCAAAAGTTTAAAGATTTGGTTGGGGAACATACGCCTCGTCCCCAGGAGGTGGAAGTTGTTATGGGTAGAAAACTACAGGTGCTTAAAAGATGGTAAAAGGTCATTTCACATATTTTCGGCAGCAATTACTTGGTGTGCATGCTCTAACCTTTTCGTATGGCATAACTATTTCATGCAAATTGTGAGTGTTGGTGCTGAAAATATGTGTAGTGACTAGTATCTTGTTACACCCCATATCTAAGGTGGTTCATATATCTTTGCATATCATTTGGTAGTAACTCTATTTTCTTTTGTTCTTGGCAACGGCTAGGTACCGTTGGGTGCGAATGGATGTGCATATTTTCCTTTTGAGGAACTCTGTGACAAACCTCTTGGTGCTGCCGACTATTTTGGATTATGCAGTAAGTAAACTAATAAATTTGAAATTCTTGAAGAATCTTTTCATTTTCATTTATCGCTTCAAAACCTCGTCACGAGGTTCATCTGTCTTTAGATTATGTGATGGTCAAGATTTTGAGAGAACTCTGTATGTGTTCGATAATAGGTGGTACAATTTGGCTTTTGAAGCCACATTATTTTTCAAGGATGCCCACCTCTTTACCCTTTAGGCTAAAAGCTGCAGGGACTTGTGAAACCACATTGTTCTTACCAGTTAGGCTAAAGCCGCAAAGACTTTTGAAGTCACGTTAAGCGTTATAATGATACTAAAAAGCAGGGAAACATTGATGATAAATTTGCTGGAACATCAATTGAATTTTGCAGTTGGAAATCAGTCTTGTTGACCTAAAAAGTCAAATTCTACCTATATTTTTGGAATTAAAGGAGTAGAATCTTTAACTAGTTTGGCTGCACTGAAAAGATGAATGTCCAAAGGAATCATATCCGTTTAGGGAATTTATCATTTGCACACAGTGGTCCTAGATGATATGCTATGTTTGGCAAACTAGCTGAGAAGCCGACTTTTAGCTGAAGTTGGTCGTTGGCTAATAAGCTAATTGTTAGCTGATAAGATAGTTAATGTGTGGTAAAAACTAGCTGATAAGCTAAATGAGAATATAAACTGATTGGAAAAGGACATTTTGAAATTTAAATTGGAAAAGGACATTTTGAAATTTAAATTGGAAAAATCCCCTTAAAACGTTACTTGAAAAAAAGCTATAGTTTATGGCTAACCAAATGACATCTAATATGTAACTTGTAATGGCAGAGAACTTTCATACATTGGCTCTGGATGGTGTGCCGGTATTTGGTCTCCACAACAGAACAGCAGCCTATCGGTTTGTTACTCTAGTTGATGTTAGTCTCTTTTCTTCTCTATCCGTTGTAGTCACAGGATCGTTCACAATGACCTCAGATTGTAAACGGATATGATCATATACAGGTGATGTACGAGAATAAGGCCAGGTTGATGTGTACAGCTGAGGGGACTTCTTTTGAACTTTTTGAAAGGATTGTGACAATCTCTGATGCTCAAAGTAGGGCGCCTAGAACTTCTTCAAGGTCAAGAAAGAATGACGATTATGACCTTTGTGTTGACAATGAGCTTGGGTTTGCAAAAGATCGCACTATTAGCAGGTATGCCGTGTTTTCTCATTAGTAGTATTTTCATTACTCGATATACAGTTAATCTTTTGAGGTCAAATGTTTGTTTGAATCTTGAACATCCCATTCAAGAAAAGAAATAGTATCTTCATTATTCCGTTTGGTTAATCTTTTAAGTGCGTGATGTGTGGACTGGCATGGCTAGTTTAGTAATTTACCAATTTTGTCCAATAACCCTGAATTTTGTTCCACCTATTTTCGTGGAATAGAAAAGAAATACATTTTTGACGCTAACCTTCCCAGAGTCTATGTGGGACGACAAGTTTTTGTATTAAGGCAGTGGGTTTGACCATTAAAAGTCAAAACAGGGATTCATATATTTGACGAATGAATTCATACAGGTTGACGGAGATGAACAGCAGCGAGTATCTTGAGCAACACGCGGAAATGACAGTAGAGAAGCAACAACGTCAAACTCAAAGGGTTGAAGATGACCACGATCATGTGGTACAAGCGTAGACACGGGTTTCACTTGTGAGGTTTCGTTCCGTTAACAATATTTCTTTATTTTCATTTTATACATCTTTTTCATAAAGTATGAAAAAGGGCCAAGCCTAATTTATACATAACCTTCACATTGAGTTCACAAAAGGGGGAGATGAATGCATCCATATGTAATAATATTGCAACTTTGTGATCTTGAAATAACAAAACCCTTTTCTTCTTGTTGCTCCTGAAAATTTAATTATTTTAGCAAAATTTTGTATGTTTGACAGAGATGATGTAAGGATTGTGTGAGAAGGAGAGTTAATGAGAAGCGTAAGAAGGAATCTGGACCCATGATCATCTTTAATTTCAAGCCTACTTATGAATCGCGCTTGATAGGGGATTGATCCAGTGCATCTCATCCTAACATGCAGAGATCCCTTCTTATGCTTCTCACCTCGACTCTTCTTACAAGAACCCAACCTATATAATCAATAGGTTCTGTTGGTACTGTTTTGAAATTCGATAATTTTTATTTTGGGTTAAACAATATGTTTGCATATACACAATTTGTTCTGTGTTTGGTGTGGTTTTATGTGGGACTAACTAGAACTAACTAGAACAAGGGTGGGACAAGGTAGTCCACCCTTTACCCTTGGAACTAAGTAGAACAAGAAAAAATTTACCACTTTACCCTCAAAAACCTCGTACGCATAATGTGACCGGCTCATACTCCTCTCCTCCATAGCTTCCACCACTCAACCGGCGACTGGTGACGGCGACTTCCGATGGCCACCGCTGCTGCTTCTCCGATGGACCGAGCCAACCGTGGGGTGCCGAACGACGACGGCTGAGGAGATAACGGCGACGCCGATGCGTGGCAGGGTTGTCCCTTTCTTCTTCTTCTACAACCTTCTTCATTAAACTATCATCTTCACCTAGTAACCTTCTTGTATCGTTGCCGCCATGGTTGTCCCTTTCTTCTTCTTCTACAACCTTCTTCATTAAACTATCATCTTCACCTAGTAACCTTCTTGTATCGTTGCCGCCATGGTTGTCCCTTTCTTCTTCTTCTTCAACTTCTTCATCGTCGTCGTCGGCTACTGGTACAGACTCGGATTCCCCCATTAAAAACCTGCAATTTCTCTAATACTCCGATGTTTCGGATCTACCCAGATCAAAATAGTTAAAGAGATGAAGCATAATTGAAAAGAGACACAAGTGGGTTTGTTCTCTTTCTTTCACATAGTTGGTGAACAGCTTATGGAAAGGAAAGGGTAGAATTAACAATAAATGCATATTTAAATAATATAGTTGGAATGTGAGTTTTTTTTTTTTTTGGTATTTTTAAATAGTATTTGTAAATATTTATATTGATTATTTAGTGAAAAAACACTAAACAATTTATCGGGAGTAAATTGGTCATTTTAACCAGTTATTGCGCAAATATTCTTCTAGTATATCTAAATACCCCAAACTGTACACGATAGTTTTTAAATGAATTCTCAAGGAGTTCACCTGTTCCATCTTAGCTTTGATTACTCATATCTTCCAAGATTTAATGCGTAACTTGAGGTTCTTAAGATTACTCATAAAGAATTTGATAGGCTGATCATCTTTGATCTCAAACTCATCTATGAATGACGTTTGATATGGTGATTGATTTGGTTCATTTCAGTGCGTTTCATCTTAACGTACAATGGATCTCTTTTTACGCTTCTCATCTAATTTTTTTTCCTCATCGGAACCCAACCCAATATATGTTGGGTTTACGAGGTGATTTTAGCCTTTAGGAACCCAACCCAATATATGTTGGGTTTACGAGGTGATTTTAGCCTTTAGGACCGGTCCAAGAAAAATCAGTAACTAGTATAACTATAAATTGTTATTTGAAACCAATTTATTCGAATTATTCATTTTTTTAAAATTATGAACTTTTTTTTATCGTATATTAATTATTTTATAACATTATTATTAGCTTATTTTATTTATAAATATTATCTATTTTTGTTTTATAATTAAATTATTTACTATGGTTTTATCACCTTATACCATTAATAGAAATATAAATGTGATGAATTCTTATTTTGAATCAAACACTATTTTATTTATTTGATCATGTAAAAATCATAATCTTTTAACTTGTAATTGAAAGTTGGAACGAAATGATGTAGAAACGAAATTTTTTTGAAACACGAAATAGTGAATTAGTTACCTTTTCTGTTTCAAAATAAGTTTGGATGATTTTATCTGTCTTAAAATAAATGTTTACATTTTTATTTTTTTTTTGTCTCGAAATGAATGTCAATTTACAAGAGTGAATAATCAATTTCTCAAATTTACCTTTATTTAATGCACAAATAATAAAGAATTGTGAAGAGAGAGAAACTAAAATAAGGGTAAAGATGTCATTTGGTTAACAAAAAAAATGTAATAATTATACGTGTTTAAAATTGTGTGTCATTTTAATTGTAGACACTTATTTTGGGACGGAAGAGTAACACTTCGGAAAACAAAGCAATGACATTATGGTAAATAAAGAAAGGTAGAGTATCTCCAATTTATATGTTATATTTTCTCTATTCTTTTAAATTTGGAGTTTTCTCCATTTTTATTTATTTATTTTAAAGGAGAGTTTAACATGTTGAAACAAGTTTTTCTCAAACCTTTAAATTTTTTGAAATAACATACCTGTTACATGCTCTTACAAAAAACAGAAAAAGAACCAAACGGTTAACCAATCATATAAAAGTAACCATTCGATTCTTCTAACTCGATTTACAATGAGTTGGCTATGAAAATTTTGTAACCGGTTGCAAGGGTGTCGGAGAAAACTGAAACTAATAATCCACTCGTATACAATGAAATTTGGGTTAAATGGTTTGGTTTATTCGATTCGGTTATATGAGTTTAACCATTTATGAGTTTTTGGTTTTGGTTAAACGGATTAAAAACTAAAAAGTAGTTAAATTCACATTAATTGGTTTTTGTTTCAGTTATATGTTTTGATTTGGTTCGATTTTCTGTAGGAAATCAACTAAAATAGCCAATTTCCCCAACCAAATTCATTTTTAACCATTTTAGATTAAATTATCATTTTAGTTAGAGTTTATGTAAATGTCTTAAATATTTTTGTAAAGCCGATTTTCAAATTAAGGAAAAAAGAATAAAAAAATCTTTACACAAATTTGAGTGAGGGTTTTTATTTGTGTAATGATTTTTTTTTAATCTAAAAAAATAGACTTTACACAAATACATAAGACATTTACATAAACTTTGGTTAAAATAAAAAATCTAATGCCAAAATGACTAAAAAAGTAAATTTGATTGATAAGATAACTATTTTGATCAATTTCTGTAAATCAAAACAAATTTTGTCCAACAAATCTCATTAAAATATCTTAAAAAGCCTTTCTAAAATAACATCCATATTTGGTTTAAACATAACTGAACCGAATAACCCGAACCTTGTACAGTTTGATTATCGGTTAGTTTGGAAATGTTTAATGACCAAATAAGTAACACCCCAAATCAGTTGGGCCTAACCACAACAACTGGTTCATGACCACACCGATCGACTTTAACGTTAACGCAAATGAAAAAAAAAAAAAAGACACGTTAGAATTGGATCGAAAAGTGAAATGAATAACCGAATCTACAAACGTTGAGACAGCAACATGTCCGATAACAACCAACTACAAAAGATTACCATATATCAACTGCTTCCACATTAAATATAGCCATTGTACCAGATCTCTATATGTATACTCGTTTTTTATGCACAACTACTGCTGAAATGAGATGGAATATGAACCCGTATTTGGATCTTTCACCGCTTTGAAGTTATCCACGCTCATCCCAAATCGCCCTAGAACCGAGTTCCCCATTTCTTTCAACTTCCCTACATACATACCCACGAGTATTAAAAAAAACTTTACACAAGTGGGGGTAAGATGATTACAGCGAAAGCTTACCTAACATCTCGTCCTTCAACTTTTCACGCTTTTCTATGGCCAACGGTTCTAAACGGATGATGCTTCTCCTAGCTTGCTGATTTGAAGGATCTAATTCCAGGATTTTCTTCAGATCTACACAAAAAGAAGAAGAAACCATAAATAAAACTGATACTAAGATGAGTCACAAGATGCCGAGTATTTACCAGCAATAGACTCATCATAATTTTCAAGCTTTTCATGGGCCTCTGCTTTTCTAACTAGCGGTTTCATGTATGTAGGATTTAGTTCCAATGCTTTTGTGCATTCTTTAATGGAATCCTCGTACTTCCCCTGTCATACATACGAGTAAATGTCAAGAACTCTAGTCCCAAAATATAGACATACAATTATATGGTCATAAAGTATAAAATCAGGCAACGAAACCCACCAAAATATAATCACAAGTTTCTTCATTAAATGAAGCTAAGGTCCTAATAACATTCATCAAAACACTACAATCCGGTTGGTATGTAGATGTGAGGACTACTGCATTAAAATTTGTTTCAAGTTAAAGCACAAGATTATATATATATATATATATACACACACACACACACTACAAACAGAAGACAGATAAATACATTTGACATCTTCAGTAACAAAATACAGATTCAGTTATTATTCTGAAACGAAAAATTGTCCAGTCAGCTCCAAAACCTTGATTCCAGCTTGTTGAATGGTGTATGTTAGACATGCAAAACTCTACAATGCCATTATTTTAATATGTTTTAACAAAAGCTCTTAATATTCAATTATTCATTAGTTTTATCACTCTCCTTTGCCTGCTCTTCATCCTATCCTGCTTACAAAATACTTGATAGCAATGAAAAGTGAGGAAGATCAAAAGAAAACCTGTAAGCTAGGAAGTTATGCTTTTTCTCCGAATATTTCCCATGTTACCTTACATGCTCAAATCTCCTTCAGGTGAATTTGTTTGTTAGGTCATTCTCCATTAGGGTTTTGTTATGTATATATGGTTAGATTAGATATGTATTTAACAGTAGCTTAGGCCTTGATCAGGGTGATTTGTTATTATTCTGTTTTACTTACCGAGATCTGATATGGGTTATTAAATGGGAAAATAAATAAAATTGTAAATTGAGAGGCTTGTTCTTAACGATCCTCTGATTACATTGGGGCCTATCCGATAACAACTGAATGACGGCAAAATTATCAAAGATTGAGATTCCTTATTGAATCCTTGTCTTGGAATAGGAATAAATGGAAAAAGAACAGATTGACATTGGAGCAATCTGATCCATCCTCAGAGATTAGTCTTGAACCCGACTGACTTTTCCCTTTTTCCGGTCAAAATAGGTGATTTCACTAAGTTGATTATTGGCAGATCTCTACTTAAACCATTTGTCCTTATTTCAACAAGGAAAAGCACAAACCTTTTCAATCGGAGAACTTTTCTTTGTCTTGCTCCTAATTCAACACTAAACAAGTCCGAACTAATTGAATTCTTGTGTCCCAAATTTCTCCCATGAAGTACACCATACACTGTACACTTATACTCAGCATTTCCCCTCTTGAGAAAATATACAACATTACAAATACTTTTACGGTACCAATGCCATCACTGGCTGTGATTACTAAACCCTAGCCACACATAGCAACTGCGGCCTATGCCACCATCGTTGTTGCTGCATTCGCCAACTTCGGTTCTCCAATGCTCAGCACCCTACTGCTACCCTGATGCCCAGCAGTCAGAACGCACCGCACTTAACAACTGTCTCCATTTTCTGTCACAGTGTCTCAAATAGCAGTCGCCGCAGCCATCAGCCGTCATAACTGCTGCCTGCCGCCACAACCAGTCGCTGCTGCACAGCTGTGCCACCAATCAATATGTTCTCTCTTTTTTTACTGCTGCCAGTACATTGTGGGTTTTTTGAGTTTATCTGCTGTCACAGATTGCAAAGATGACTATTTCAAGGCCGTTGAAATTCTGCATCCCGTGTTCCAAACTACACTCAAACTCAGTTTTGCAGATCCCACTCTTGTACATACCAGGCACAGTGGTCATTCTTGGTAAAACGCAACCTTGGCAGTATAATGAAGGGTTTCATTATCTATTCACGGTTAGTTTAGGATATAATTTAGTGGTAATTTAGGATATTGATTTAGACTTCGATTAGGGTGATTTGACTTTAAATTGATTATCTTTCCCCATACTCTCCTACGATGTACACTCTATAATCACAATATTCCCCACTCAATGAGATACACAACATTACAACCCAAATATTTTCAATATTATTGACGAGTTGTTTTGGAGAATTTCAAGGACATGTGCATCAAATCATCAATATAGTTCTTTATTTCATATGTCTAAGGATTATAATGCAACAAAACATAAGACCCAAAATAGCTAGCAATAACAGAAAGAAATTCAAATGAAGTTGATCACAACTACTCAACAAGTGAATGCGAGAAGCATGGTTTTAAAAATCAGTCAAGCATACGTCTCGAAGCGTCCCCTCTGCTGGTGAATTTGAGGTGTACGCCTTAAATGGTTGAAGCGAATGAGGCGTGGAAAATTTATGGGCTGTAATCTCTATATGTTCTTATAAATGCAACCCTAAACGGTCTCTATCTCTCCTCTCACCCCTCACGCACTATTCTCCCCTCCCTCACACAGTCACACTTCTCCGTATTCGCTCGCTCACGATTCTCACCATGATGGTGGTAATGGTCATGAGAAAGAGGAGCATTTAAAGAGTGCAGGAGGCAAAAGAGAGGAGAGAATTGTGGTCATTTCTGCACCCTCATCCAACTACAGGAGGTCGAGAGGTGGGAGATAAGATTGAAAACTTGTAGCAGAGTTACTCCCAAATTAAAGTAAATTACCTAAATCACCCCTAATCAAATTACTGAAATATTAATTTGATGTGCGATTATGTATTGTTTGCTATGAATTTCATAATATTTTATGAATTTCTTTTGTGTTTATTGTTGAGGGCTGAGGCATACACCTCGCAGTATTAGGGGAAGCCACCTCACGTCTCGTTTTCGTCTTTCAAAACATGGTGAATGGGAAAAATTATCTTTATAGCTTTCATGTTAAGTAGCAAAAAGTTCTACAGATGCACCCCAGCAGTTTATGTCCAAGTTCTTTAATATGCAATCTTCTACTCACACTGAATTTTACTTACGTTAGCAGGCACCACTTAAAGGCACGTGTCTACGGAAAATTTCTATTCACCGCCATCAATTAAAGAAAACATAAAAAAGGTTTCACCGATCTAAATTCTGGAAGAAAAACTTTGCAACTACAAAATCTACTCATGATAGTTAGTAAGATGAGAACTTACCAGCTTAAAGAAACACGTTGCACGATTATTATGGCATATTGACCTAATTTCGACAGATGAGGGCATCTGAGGTGCAAGTTGTATCGCGTAATCGTACTTCAGTAAAGCTTCATCATACAAACCATCTCCAAATAATTTATTGCCTTCAACTTTTGCCTCATTCATTTGTACTATAAGTTCCTGCATCAGATAACGAGTGAGATGAAATGGTTCCACTTTAAGGAGCTCCTCAGACAGACATACGAGGATAGCCCACAACTGAACAAAATGAAAACAAAATTTAAAGTAAAACCAAATACAATTTCTCTGTAAGAGATTAAGAAGGATTAAAGAAAAACAGATGATGAATGTACGGATATAACAAATCAAAGACTTCCACAAACACAAAAAATAGCCTCAATTTTTGTTTTTGTTAAAGCAATTATTCTTGTCACATGAAAAATTGCAATGGTTGAGCTTACACATGGCACTAGAAGGATTAGCAAATGACTAAAAAAAACCATCCATCAAGCCAAAGTAGGGGAATCTGGGAAGGGGAGATCAAGTCGTACTTTTCAAGTTAAAATAAAAATATGTGACCAAAATGAATGTCATATCTACTTCTCTATAATGACTAGAAGGAACTCCATTCTCTCAGCTAGATAGTACAAACTTGATGCCGCAACTAAAGCAGGACATCATGTGCCAAGAATTCAATTTTGCAAACACAAGGGTTAGACAAGTTACTGCAAGAATATCTTTACCACAAGTTGCTGATGTTTCAAATACAGCCTTCATACTGCTTCACCTTTTCATAACTAGCATGAAGCATGTGTTTAAAAAAAAATAAGAACATCTAAAGGCACGGGCAACATAAGACGAGCAAGCAAAATCAACCGAAAATCACAATCAGCAGCTAATTCGCAATGTAAATGATTCCGAAAACAAAATCTAGGTATTACACCATTGTACAAAACCGAAATTAAGAAATTAACCTACATGATAACCAGCAAAAAGTTCAAGTAATAACCAAGCCTAAACAAGCAAAGTATGCGAATAACCTCATAAGTGAGAAAGAGTAGACCTGCTTAAGTTTGTCTTCGTTGAGCCTATCTTCATAGGACTGATCCTTCGAATTCGATGCCACAGACACTTCTACCGGTTGGTGTTCTTGATGTTCAACGGTATCGTTTAAATTGTTATTATCATCAGAGACAGTTTCGTCATCGCCAACTTCAGTCTCGCTTGCGGTTTCGAAACCGTCGGATGCGTATCCGTCGTCAGCTGCTTTACCGTCACTTTTGGAATCTACTCCGGCAGCGTTCGCTTGATCGCTACTGCCCATATCTTCTCTGCCGGCGGCAGCGGAGGTTGATGTTGACCTTTTTGATTCGACAACCGTAGAAGGCACAGGCTCAATCACCACCATTTTCAACTTCTCCCAAGAGGAAATCTCAAAATCCCAATCGACGGCGCGAGATGTTTCCCGTTGATTCGAGAAACAAATTTAGGTTTATACATTTTCCGTATGTTTCACTTCAACCCCATATAGTTTATCTAGAAAGTACTTTTAGTATCTTTAAGTTTCACTTCAACCGGATATATATTTAACACTTTTAATATTCATAAGTTTCATTTCAACCCCATATAATTTAACCAGAAAGCATTTTTAGTACTTATAAATTTCACTTCAATTTCATATGGTTTAACACTTTTAATACCTATAAGTTTCACTTCAACTCTATATGGTTTAACTAGAAAGCACTTTTAGTATCTATAAGTTTCACTTCAATCCCATATAGTCTAACCATAAAGCACTTTTAGTACCTATAAATTTCACTTCAACCCGTATAATTTAACCATAAAGCATTTTTAGTACCTATAAGTTTCATTTCAACCCCATATAGTTTAACACTTTTAGTACTTATAAGTTTCACTTCAACCTCATATAGTTTAACCAGAAAGCACTTTTAGTACCTATAAGTTTCACTTCAACCCCATATTGTGTAGCACTTTTAGTACCTATAAGTTTCACTTCAATCCCATATAGTTTAGCACTTATAAGTTTCACTTCAACCCCATATAGTTTAACCAGAAAGTACTTTTAGTACCTATAAGTTTCACTTCAACCCCATATAATTTAACCAGAAAGCACTTTTAGTACCTATAAATTTCACTTCAACCCCATATAGTTTAGCACTTTTAGTGCCTATAAGTTTCACTTCAACCCCATATAGTTTAACCAGAAAGCACTTTTAGTACCTATAAGTTTCACTTCAACCCCATATAGTTTAACTAGAAAGCACTTTTATGTGTTCTTCAATTAAATATTTGTCCTAAAAATAGTTGCAAAAAAGAGTTAGAAAACGATGAGTCATATAAAACAACATAACTATATCTATATTTATACAAACAAATAGAAGATGTGTGTAGATAATATAATCGGACTATTTAGACCATTGACCTTAAATGTGATTTTTATTAACAACATAACCGTCTGACAAGTTTTGTAGCATTTTGGTGTATTGAAGTGATATTCTGATATATGGAAGTGGCATGCTAAAATCTCTCATAAGGTCATGGATTTAAATATTATAAATTTGAGAAGGTCGTTCTACCGAGGGACTCGTAGATAACCATATAAATAAGAAAAACCATATAAAATGCATGAAATTTATCGTATAAATCTTTTATGTATTCAATAAAATAATGTGTTTATTTTAGAACTTTTAGAAAACTTAGCATTTGTAAAGAAAGAAAAAGAAGAATTTAATATGAATAATTAAAGTTTCAAATGGATAATTGAGGTTCGAGATTATATCAAATTTTATTTTAAAAGTTTGAGAGGGAGCAAATGCCACTTCTGGCTCCAAGGTGTCTCCGCCAATGCCTATTAGATAGAACATTTACGACATTATGAGAAATTTTTTGCAACGTATTACGTGCATATAAATGATTACACAACCAAATAAGAAGCGCTGATTAATTCGTATCAAGTTTAATATGCGGTTGATCGGTTATATAAGTTAGGTTTCGACTTCGAGCATAGGCGCTAGAGATGGTCAAAGTGAGCTCGATCCAGTCGAGGACCGATTGGGACTCCTACAAATTGGTTACAACCCGACAATCCAAGATCGGCTACAAATTTTATGAAAATTCAAGGTCCAGCCCATCCAAGCCGACCTATGAAATTTATTTAAGTTTTTAAAAATTATAATACAGAATTTTGTTTTTCAAGAGTAAATTACATTTTTCGTCCTTCGTTTACGACTGTCTTTTGGTTTTTGTTTCTACAATTTGTAAAGTACACTTTTGGTCCATTGTTCATGTTTCATAGCCCAAAGTACTCCCTCCTGGTAACACCATTAGAGGAAGCCTCGTTAAGTCAGTCATGTGCCCTCACGACTCACGTAAAGAGCATTTTAGCCTTTTACCTTGATCTTTTTCCTTTTAAAAGATAAAAATAAAATTGTACCAACTTCTCCTTGAAGTCTACACACGATGAAAACCCTAACCCATTCCCTTAGTCGGGCCCCACTTCTCTGTCACTAGATCAACGCCGCCACCAGTCGTCGCACCACCACCACTCGAAGAATGAATTTGAGGTTAGTTGCTTTTGAAACAAGGGTGGGCTCTATTTGTTGATCCATCTTTAACAACTTGTAACTGACACTATCCCCCTTCCCTTACAGCTTCCCTCCCCCGTTACTGCCTCATTCTTTCTCTTATTTTCCTTCCCGGCACAACAACAATCCACACCGAACTCATATGCATATCTACGTCAATCCACCTCGAACTCAGATGCATATCTACATCACATCAAACTCAATTTGGTGAGAAGTGTTCGAGGATTTTGATTTATTTAGGGTTTCAATTTTTTGTTTTAGAGATTTAATTCAAGTCTGGCAGGTTCGAATGTGTTCTTGATTTACAATGTTTTTTAGGGTTATTTTAGTGTTTTGATCCAGATTCAAGTCTATATCATGGTTTTTTAAGTTTTTGATTTACAATTTGTTCTTGATGTTCTTGAAACATTAATATAAGGATTTGATCTTTCATAAGTTATGTAACACCAATTTCTTTTAATAAAATTGTATAAATATATCTATTTGGGTTTTTGATTTTGTTTTCAAGAAATGGATTTAGGTTGTGTTTTATATGTTCTTGATGGCATATAAAGATGATCGGATGGGCTAAGAAGATGACTGAAGATTGAAACTTGTACAATAAAAAAAGCATTGAAGATTAGCTTGGCCTAAAAAGATTAAAATGCCCCTGTGATGAACTTAAAAGAGCATTCTCTAACGACGTTAACGAAAGGGACTACATTGAGCTACGAAACACGAAAAACGGACAAAAAGTGTATTTTACGAATTGTAGGAACGAAAACCAAAGTAGAAAACTATGTAAGATGGTCTTCATGCAACATGATCTACTCATTCCATCTTGGCGTGTAGAGTTGGGTTGGAGCCATGACTCAAAATCTGGTGGAGTCACGGGCTCACTCATGGTCGAGAGAGAGAGAGAGAGAGAGAGAGAGAGAGTAATTAGGTTTTTATTTTTTATATTTTAAAAGGATAAATTTCTTATAAAAAATGACCAACATGCCTCCAATCATGCAGTTAAGCAAAAATTCTTTGATGTGTTTGTTAACAGCTTAATAAGCTGTTAACAAACACGCATCAAAGATTCCAGATAGTGACTTAATGATCAAATTGTGACTTAATAAACTTAATGAGCTGTTAGCAAAAATTTCCGGATCCATTGACAATTAAAACGAATCTACACAAATCATAGGGTGTTTAAAATATTTACCTTGTGGTTGAAATTGAAACTTTGATGTAGCACTAAGAAACCAAATCAAGTTTCCTCTATTAGCTGTCCACACACGAACACGCTTGGAACTCCCACCAGGTGCTAGTCCAAAGAATCCTAATTCTATAATTGTATCGTAAGGGTTTTGAGGCTACAACTAGTTATCAGAACTCAATCATCTGCTTCGGTTTAGCCCCTAAGCTTATTTATATGGTCAGTCTTCGAGATTGACCATAACTCTTAATAAGTCTTAATCATTACCTAAAATGATTATTTATTTATCTAATAATATTTTATATAATTATCTAAAAACATTTAAGATAATTACATACATATTTATAGATTAAACTCTGTAATTATAATAATTACAAAACGGTACACATGTTTAGATTCTTTCTTTAGTGGAAGCATACATGTTCTTTGTGTGCGACCCTTTAGGTTTACATGGCTCGTTGGCAGTGTATCTGGGTGACACGTGTCGTGGGTATAACATACAAGTTAATTATCCCACTTACACATGACACATTGTAACACAAACAGTGGTAAGTGTCTAGCAACACGTTACTGCCCCCAACGCTATGTAAATATGCTTTTCTTCTAGAAATTTGATTGATCCAATCAATCATACACTGGAGTCATTCATCATGCCTTTGCTTCACGACATTTGAATTGAACTTCTAAGGCATAGATCTTGCTCATCCTTTATAGTTCAAAATTCCATTTCTTGATCCTAACACGTCTTGATTAGACTGGTGCTTTTGGTTCAACCAATACATCAGTCCATAGCCATGTCAATCAAATTGTGTCATCGAGGGGCCCAAAAATATTTCTCTCATCTTGAAAGGAGCAAATCCCATTTTGCATGTACACGACTTATACACTATCTATGTTAGGCCCAACATAGTCCTTATGATCACCCGGTTAAGGGTAACTTTAAACTATATCAAAGCACAACATTTTTCATGCATTGGGTACCGATGTACATCTCAGGTCTAAGGATAAGAAAGTTTACTTATTTCAGGACTCACCTTATGACGTCGATCTATGAGGTGATCCTGACCGTGGGTCTTATCTAACACTTGTCCCCGACAAGTGCATGAAACTCTGGTTGCACTCATTGTGCTTCCAACTTGGACTATGACCAAACTTTCACAATGACCTTGATTTATTACTAGTCCCCTAGTAATAATTGGTCAAGGACAATTCTAAATAATATGATCATTATTTTATTTGAGGATACTTAAACGTGCAAAAATTGAACACAATAATGTTTAATGCAAACACCCATATCCAATATGCCAAAACATATAAAACATAACTGTTTCGCATTCAAATAATTAAAGTCTACTACTAAGATCCATTACACTAATGTATTACAGAACCTCAAGCCTATCGAACTAGTATGAGCATCATGCTTGTTTTGAATCAAAGGCTTGGTGAGAGGATCTGCTGGATTTTCTTTTGATCGAACTTTGCATATCTTTACATCACCTCGATCAATAATTTCACGAATCAGGTGATATCTTCTTAGTATATGCTTAGAGTGCTGATGTGACCTTGGTTCTTTTGCTTGAGCTATGGCACCCTCGTTGTCGCAATAGATCTCAACAGGGTCACATATGCTAGGAGCTACCCCAAGGTCAGAGATGAATTTCTTCATCCAAACAACTTCCTTTGCGGCGTCTGACGCTGCAATGTACTTTGATTCTGTAGTTGAGTCTGCTATAGTGTTTTGTTTGTAGCTCTTCCAACTCACAACACCTCCGTTTAACACAAACACATATCTCGATTGTGATTTAAAGTCATCACGGTCGGTCTGGAAACTAGCATCTGTGTATCCTTGGATACACAAATCTCTTTCTTCACCTCCGTATAGTAAAAACATATCCTTAGTTCTTCTCAGGTATTTCAGGATATTATTTACTACTACCCAATGAGCATCACCTGGGTTTGACTGATATCTGCTCGTCATGCTTAAAGCATACAATACGTCCGGTCTAGTACATAACATGTCATACATTATTGAACCGATGGCTGAAGCATAGAGAACACTCTTCATTCAGTTCATGTCCTCTTTAGTACTAGGACATTAAGTTCTACTCAATTGTATGATGTGTACCATTGGCAAGTTTCCTCTCTCGGAATCCTCCATCTTGAAGCATTTCAAGATTTTGTCAATGTATGTACTTTGGCTTAATCCAATTAAGCTCTTAGATCTATCACGATAGATCTTTATGCCAAGAATGTATGTTGCCTCTCCTAAATCCTTTATCGCGAAACATTTCCCTAACCATGTTTTTACTTCCTTAAGTGTTGGGATGTTGTTTCCGATGATTAGTATATCATCGACATATAGGATTAGGAATACTATTATGCTCCCATTGACCTTCTTGTATTCACAAAGTTCATCTTCATTTTTTATGAAACCAAATTACTTGATTTTCTCGTCAAAACGAAGGTTCCAACTATGAGATGCTTGCTTCAGTCCATATATAGACTTTTGCAATTTACATAACTTACCAGGATACTTTGGATGTTTAAAACCTTCTGGTTGTACCATGTACACGTCCTCCTTAAGGATCCGTTAAGGAATGCGGGTTTAACATCTATTTGCCATATCTCATAGTCATGATATGCATCTATGACAAGTAGGATCCTGATCAATTTTATCATAGCTACTGGAGAAAAGGTTTCATCATAATCTATTCCATGAGTCTGTGTGAAACCTTTTGCTACCAACCTAGCTTTATAGGTATGTACAATCCCATCCATGTCAGTTTTCTTTTGAATACCCATTTGCATCCTACGATTTTGCAGCCGACAGGTGCATCTACCAAGTTCCAAACTTGGTTATCTACCATGGCATCATGCCATTTATCAGATTTCAAACCTGATACAGCTTCCTGGTAGGTAACTGGTTCATCATGAACCATGTCATTTCCAATAAGATAACCATATCTTGCAGGCTCAAGACGGTTCCTAGATGATTTTCAGATTGTTTGTATCTCGTCAATTTCCTCTGCAACTTGTTGAGGTTGATCATCTCGTTGTTGGTCAGGGTCAACCATTGTCTCATCTTGTGGTTCCTGAGTTTCCTCAAGATCTACTGTATTCCCCGTTGTGGTTCTTGATAGAAAATCATTTTCTAAGAACTCACTGCGTCGCGCAAGAAAGATTTTGTTCTCGCTGGGTTTGTAGAAATAATACCCACTAGTCTCTTTTGGATATCCCACAAAGATGCATTTTTTAGACCTCGGGTCAAGCTTTTTAGAAGCCTCTTACTTAACATAAGCATTACAACCCCATATTCTCATATAAGACAATTTTGGGATCTTCCCAAACCACAGTTCATATGGAGTCTTTTCAGTCCTTTTGGTTGGTGCATTATTTAGTATTCGGACAGCTGTTTCTAAGACATATCCCCAAAAACTCTTTGGCAGAGTGGTACAACTCATCATAGAGTGAACTATGTCCAACAAGGTTCTATTTCTCCTTTCGGACACACCATTATGTTGTGGTGTTCCCAGAAGAGATAGTTGGGATACTATCCCATAATCTCTTAGATGTTCAATAAACTCTTGGATTAAATATTCACGACCTCGATCAGACCGAAGTACATTTATTTTCTTGCCAAGTTGATTCTCTACTTCATTTTGAAAACTCTTTGAATTTTTCAAAGCTTGCAGATTTGTTTCTCATTAGGTAAATATACCCGTATCTACTGAAGTCATCAGTAAATGTTATGAAGTAGCAATGTCCATTTCTTGTGACTGAACTAAAAGGCCCACATACATCAGTATGAATGACTCCTAAAAGTTTTGTAGCTCTTTTAGGCTTACCTTTAAAAGGTGCCTTAGTCATCTTTCCTAATAAACAAGCCTCACATGTGTCATATGAATCATCAAATGATTCCAATATTCCGTCTGCCTGGAGTTTGGCTATGCGTTTCTTGTTTATATGTCCAAGACGACAATGCCACAAGTACGTTTGATTCAAGCCTCGCTTGATCCGTTTATTGTTTACATTGTATTTTGATTCATAATTACAATTATTTTGAATATCAATTTCATAAATACCATTATGTGGTTTCGCCACGAAATACAAAACATTGTCAAGATAAACTGAAATTGTATTGTTGCTGAAAGTAAACATAAATCTAGTCTGTTGTAATTGAGAAAACGAAACTATGTTCCTAGTAATGCTAGGTACGTATAAACACTTGCTAAGTGATAAAGTAAGGCCATTTGGCATATCCATATCATATGTGCCTTAAGCAACAACGACTACCTTAGCTCCATTGCCTATTCTCAGTTCCATTTGGCCTGGTTTCATCATGTCTTCACTTCTTAGTCCTTGTGAAGTAGTACATATATGAGTACCACATCCGGTATCCAATACCCAGGAATCGTAGTCAGAAATGAATAAATCAATGGTAAACATACCTGAAGTTCCAGCTGCGTTGGCCTTCTTTTACCTATTATCTGCCAGTAGGGCTGGGCAGTTTCTCTTCCAGTGCCCCTTTTGGTTGCAGTTGAAGCAAACTGCATCATCAGGAATCTTTCATTTGCCCTTGTTTTGTTGGAGCTTCCAACTTTAGTTTTACTCTTGGTTACCCCCTTCCTTTTCTTAGTTATCCCACCTTTAGGCTTGATCATCAAGACCTGTTTTGGTTTAGAGGTTTCCAACTTGGGAATATTTCTCTCAGCAGTTTTAAGCATGTCGTGAAGCTCTGTGAGAGACTTTTCTAAACCATTCATATTATAGTTCATAACAGAATGGTCATATGATTTAGGTAAGGAATTGAGAACCAAGTCGATTGCCAATTCCTAGTTTAGTGGGAAACCAAGACGGGTTAATTGGTCAACATACCCTTTCATTTTTAAGACGTGGGTATTGACCGGTGAACCCTCAGTCATCATACAGGCATGCAATGAACTGACTGTGTCAAACCTCTCTTGTTTGGCTGTTGTTGGAACATAGATTTCAGTGAAAAAATTATTTCCCAAGCAGTCATGTCCACATGATCCCTCAATAACTCAGGAGTCATAATGGCAAGCATGAGACATGCCACATCCAGTGAGTCATTCTGATGCCTTTCAAAGGCACCTCTGACTTCAGCGGATGCAGTTCTAGCAGGAGCGTTTGGAGGGGGTTTTCTAGAACGTAGAGCTTCTTTTCATGCTTAAGGACAACCCTTAAGAAGCGAAACCATTCGAGGAAGTTCGTCCCGTTCAACTTTTCTTTTTTTAAGGACATACCGGAGTGCAAATTGGGACAAGTTGTTTGTGGCTGAGTCTGGGTTTGGAGTGGATGCAGATATCTACAATATCCAAGTTTTATTTTAGTCTGACTTTTAAAATCTCAAATTAAATAAATTAACCTTTCAAAAATCAATTTTATTTGAGCTAAGATCCATATTTCATCTACTTCTTCAAATGGTAATAAATTGTCTGATAAATAAGTTATTTAGGTAGGAATCATTCAATCATGTTCAACATAACTCTTGGGTGATCGTGAGATTCTATTTAATATATCATATATCAAATAGACACGTTTAATCTTACTTCAACGCTTTAAAAATACTTATAGAAGATCAATTCACATACTATGATATTTTTAAGTAAACTTATCATACTAAGGTATCGTGATCCCACCTAATTTCTCAATTCAGGTTTAATGGGATCAGTTGTCCAAAACACAACTATTCAAGTGAGTGGCCAAGTGCAAGTTTCACTTGAATCTCATAGTCTCGATACCTTGTCTATAACACCCCCGCACACTACATTTGCATATAACACATATTTCATTACATAGAAATACAGTTTACACCACAATGGTCCCACTAGTACAATGATTCTTATATGTACAAAATCTACATATGAAAAATTCCAAAATTAAATCTTGTACTATCACATGTATAACAACATGTATCTTCCAAAAATAAGCAATCTCATGCAGATCTTCAAAAGCAGATATCAGATTTAAGAAAATAATCACATTTTCCCTTTCCCCTTATTATCTTTGGACCCCGCTATTCCTACATTGCATATTTTTAAAACAGAAAATGAAGGTTAGACCAGAAGGGTCTAGTGAGTAAATATCTTCTTTGCATATGCAGGGTGATAAACACCAAAATATGATAAAATAACTTTGCTCAGAAATATTTGTATTTCAGCCAAATGATGTAGTTCTCAATATAAAGAATAATAAGATCAACTTATTAATATCAATTCATGATACAAATGCACCTATTCAAATATCCAATATTCCAAAATGGAATTAATATTGCGGCCAAAGCCCCTTTGACTCAACAGACTAGAGCCACTCTTGGTTTAAAAGACCAGAATTCCTCTGGATGTATTATAAATATTAATAGAAAGTTTTTAGGCAATAACTGCCTCTTGTGACAAATCATTTTCCCCTTCTCAATAACATCTAAATTATTATTTCTAATAAGAATAATATCTCTAATTCATCAGGTCACGAAGAAATGATAATTCAAAGTTATTAAATCCAATTAGTAATAATAATAAGAGTTATAATAATATCCACATATGACAATGTCTTCCTTATTCCAAGATACACCTCTCCTTGATATGTCACTCTTATTCTTCCATCAAAACAGAATTACTTACTATAATAGACATAAGTCACCACGTCTGGAAGTACCCATCACCCAGTTCCAAGCCAGAACAGACAAATATCACCATGTCGGGGGGGGGGGGGGGGGAACTACCTCTTAAAATAAGTTTCATACCAAAACAGACTTACGCCACCATGCTTGGCAGAAACATTTCCAAATATCCAATTCCATACCAAAATAGACTTACGTCACCACACTTGGTAGAAACATATTTTTTTATTTTAAAAAGATATAAAATACCCATTTTCACAATAACGTAATTAAACCCAATAATTATTAAATTGTGAAAATTCCAAAAATTCTCAACACTTGTAAATTTTATACCAAATTAGTTATCCAGACAAACTATCCGAACAACACAAATCCCTTGTCCGATTTAAAAATCCGGACAATACTATATATTTGT
Organism: Cynara cardunculus var. scolymus; assembly: GCF_001531365.2. Classification (NCBI taxonomy): domain Eukaryota; kingdom Viridiplantae; phylum Streptophyta; class Magnoliopsida; order Asterales; family Asteraceae; genus Cynara; species Cynara cardunculus. The sequence goes on from NC_037535.1 coordinate 5,572,159, forward strand.
TCGATATATCAATCCCGACAGCACTATGCTTGTCCGATTTATCAAATCGGACAACACTAAATCAAGTCCGATCAAAGCACAATCGGATTATACAACACCAGGCAACCTTTGATCGATTTAAGACTAAATCGAACCGTCCTTGAGCGTATTCCTACTTCTCTGTTCAAAACCATTGACCGATTTACATAATTCAAAATCTCACCAATTCACTAAATCGCATAGTACTATGTTCGATTTTAAAGCTAAATCGGAAAACACGTGTCTGACTTAAAACAATCCGGACAACACTATGTTCGATTTATCCTTAATGCGGTCACCCCTTTGTCTGGATAAAAACCCAAATCGACTACATGATTTCTTCAAAATTAATAAGCAACATTCAATAAAACCAGTAACAAACTTTGTATAAAAGAGGTTTAGAAATCACTCACATTATGAGAATTTTTAGTTTTGAAGAAGATGCAAAACCAATATGAATATCCGGACAACACTTCTCATCAAAATACTCTCAAATTCTCCAAGATGCAAGAAAACTTGCCTAAGTTCTCAAACCCCTTATTTATACTTTCTAAAATAGGAAAGTCGGCTACTGCAGCCTTCACCCATATGCATGCTTACACATAAAATCATCCATACATGCATGTAAACTCATGCGCACACACACACACATGCATATATATATATATATATATATATATATATATATATATATACTTACATATTATGCATATATATGTATTCCTATGCATAAAATACACATACTCATGTATTTAACACACGTAAGTATGTATCCACCTTAACAATTAATTCACATAATTGAATACCTTGGGTGACAACCAGGACCCGATTATCACATTGTCTCACACTACTATCATCCGATATGACAGACCAGACACTAATCATACTGAAATCTGTAAGACTTGACAAGTACCTTAAATGGGTGGCATTTAGTTTACGTTTTAGAAAAGTTTAAATTTTAGAAAAACATTTTCTAATTACTTTTAAAACGTTTAATTTTATCTTTAAAATTAAAATCCTTTTGTTTTGAAAGTTTACCTGTAAAAATCGGTTTTATTTTTTATAAACATTATCATTTTAAAATTTTAATTACCGGATTTGAAATTGTTTTGCATTTGATTTTTTAAAACGTTTTGCAATTATCATAGCAATAAGCAAATAAAAAAACACAAAATAAACAACCACAAGATAATATATGAATTTTCCCCTACTTAGTGTTGTGAACCAACACAACAACCACAGTCAAACTAAGAACGTATTCAAGCTCCCACTGGCCTCGCCATCTTGGTGAACTCCAAGGACTTCATCTTCTTTGGAATGCCGTCTTCGTTGATTTAAATAAATACAACAAAATTATATTCCATTTACATTTGTCATATCTAGAAAATTAAAATTAAAAATTACAACCCATGCAATTAATACATTTTAATTTTCCGACAAAAATAAATAAATAAATCAACCACAGGTATCGGCGGGACAATCTATATATTACATAATATAAATATTAAACATAATATAAAACAAAAAAAAAGTTAGTACAATTAAATAAACATTCAATAATTGACCAAAAATAAAAATAATTAACAACGAAAATTAATCGAGATTTTAAAAGATCAAATCTAACAAGACTTTTATTAAAATCCAAATAACATATTTGGTTTTAATTAGTCCATAATTTAATTTTAAACCAGTCCTAACTTTAAACGAAATTCAGCAAAAATAGGTTTCTATTCCCTCTCCTTGTTCTCGGCTCCGCCATGAAAAGGCAACAACCCCTTTAATGGGCCAGAACTCGCCTTGCAACGGTGAGAAAAGGATTGGGTGACCTAAACTTTCGGCAGAAATTGTTTTCTTTGAAATCATTTCAAAATTAAAATCTCGTTTAATGACATTCCGTTTTAACTACTTCCGATAAATCGGAATAATTGTCAAAATGGCTCTGATACCACTGTTGGGTTTTAGTTTGCGAAAATAACCAGATAAAACGCAGCGGAAAAACAGAACCCGATTATAAAAACGTTTAGAATTTTTTTTTCCTAAATAAAACCCAAATCCGAATCCATTGACAATTAAAACGAATTTACACAAACCATAGGATGTTTAAAATATTTACCTTGTGATTGAAATTAAACTTTGACGTAGCACTAAGAAACCTAATCAGATTTCCTCTATCGGGTGTCCACACACGAACACGTTTAGAACTCCCACCGGGTGCTAACCCAAAAAATTCTAATTCTATAATTGTATTGTAAGGGTTTTGAGGCTACAACTAGTTATCAGAACTCAATCATCTGCTTTGGTTTATCCCCTAAGCCTTACTTATATGATCATTATTCGAGATTGACCATAACTCTTAATAAGGCTTAATCATTATCTAAAATGAGTATTTATTTATCTAATAATATCTTATAAAAACATTTATAGATTAAACCCTGTAATTACAATAATCACAAAACAGTACACATGTTTAGATTCTTTCTTTAGTGGAAGCATACGTGTTCTTTGTGTGCAACCCTTTAGGTTTACATGGCTCGTTGACAATGTATCTGGGTGACACATGTCGTGGATATAACATACAACTTGCAACTTTAAATTTGGCAAGGAACCACTTGAAATTTGTTGCAAGTGGACCTTTGAACTGTGGGATAAGTAGGCAGAGTTTGCATTTCATGTCATTTTGTTGTTGGATATGCAACACCTTTAAAAGAGAGAAAAAATACCAGCAGATACATAAAGACTTGATTAAGATGTGATGCAACAAAGAGTGAGATTTATTAAGCAAGAAAGTTGCAGAAGCAAAAGGTAAGCAGGCTAAGAAAGATTGACTAACTAGTCAAGTGAATCAACATGAATTAGTGTAGCTCTAAATGCATAAGAACAAGGACCTTTTCTAGTCTTGTTTTTTCCTTCTTGATGCTATCTCTGAGGCCCAGGCTTTACCAACATCAGTCTGAAACTTGCCTGCAATAAGATATCAGCATTACTTCCATTCCATGATGATACATACACTAGACAACTATTAGATAACACAGTTTCTGCTGATGCTTTTCGAAAATATCCAAAGTCTAAGTCTTGTTCCTTTTCTAGAGAGAAGAGTTCATGATGAAATATACAAACTAACTTGTGTAGAGTGAGATTGTGGAAATTAAATTACTAATAATGGGACATGCATCAACCCCATCAGAAAAGGGTATTATGCATTTTGTTCAAGTTGATGATGATCAATGCACATTTTCTTTTCATTACAGGTTAGTTTTCCATACTTGTCTAACCATATTTGGAGAATTCCTATACCTGCAGTAGACTGAAAAAATTCCTCCAAATCCTTGTCTTGTTCTGCATAAAATATAAACATAATCAGCTAGCAAAACTATTTCAAATAATACGCACATGAATCTACTATGATGATATCTTCAACAATTAGCATCAGAGTTTTAACACTGCAAACTGGAGAAACAAGCCGCAAACCATCACATTTTAGACCAGCCTGACCCAACCACCCAAAAAGAAATACTTGCACCCATCAACCAACAGTGTTACCCATCAACATTTGTGGGGCTCTCGGGGGATCATTGTATTTTCTTCATCTTAGCTCTTTGCTGAAAATTGATTGTTTTGTTTATCTAAACTACGGTAGCCGACAAGATAACAAATTTACAGCATAAGAAGTTATATTCTCACTTGGGAAACAAACACTTCCTGACAGATGAAATAATTACAAAACTCGCTCCACACACATTTTTGCTTAGACTAGTTATTTGGACTTGGGTAAAGAAAGGACTCTTCTTTTCACTGGAGACGGGGCCACCTGTATAAGCATGTCAATCAAGGCTTACGATGCACACCTGAGATGACATGGCTAATATATGGTGTTCTCGTTCCCATATGAATAGACATATCTACAATAACATACTTTCATATTCAAGATTTCAGAAGCAACTTACCATTTTCATATTCAAGAGCTTGAAGTATCATCTCAATCTGAATGGACAAAAAACAGCCAAGATCAGTTCATACAGTACAAATCACAAATTGGTTAACATAGAAGTAGTTGAGATAGTGAAATGTTGCCATTAAGCTATGAAACAACCTCAGCATGTTAAAGATTCTTATGCTTTCTTCCTTATTGTCCAGACCATCCCAACCATCAAAACATGAACAGACAAGGCTAGACAAATCAATCAGACTGGATCTATGTCCAAATGTATTACAGTACTAATTGTAAAGTAACATTGAAGCTCAGACCAATAACAGAAACTCTTAATGATAAACTAAGAGCATTTATAGTTGTTAGAATATGTGGAACCCCTTTGATTCTCTCTCCAAAAGAGCCCTTATAGAGAGGGGGAAGGTTCCAACATATATAGAGGTTAGATGAACCGTGTCTAGTCGATAAGAGACTCCAACACGTGCCCTCAAAGATCACACCCCCTTGCACGGAGAAGCCCCCTTAAAAGGAGGCTCAATTGAGTCTGTTTGGCCCCTGAAGATGTTAGAATCCAACTCTGATACCATGTTAGATTATGTGGAAATCCTTTAAATCTCTCCAAAAGAGCCCTTGTAGAGAGGGGGAAGATGGACCATCTCTAGCCAATGTGGGACTCCAACAGTAAATAACTAATGTTAGTGATGATACACACAAACCAATAAACTATAATTTTGGCCACTACAGCTTTCCTGCAAATAAATCACCTAAATAATACAAAACTTCTTTTAATGGTGAAGTATCTTATTATTACATATAACATACCTTATCGAAGTCCTTGACAACCTTAGCTTCAGTTGTCGAATTCTCTTCATATTCCATCCATAACTCATATATCTCCTCAGCTGTAATATACTACAGCAAGTAAGGAATCACCAAAATAGCCAACATCACTCATTCAACATTGTCCACGAGTTTTATACCAAGAGGAAAAGAAAGAGTGTGTCTGCACCTCGTGGTCCTCCACCAAGAAGTTTGCACATATGGTCTAGTGCTTCTTTCTCTCGCCGACTCTTTTCCAGCTTTGGGACCCCATCTGAGGGAGTGATGTCTCCAACAATGGCTATCCAAGCAATGAAGAAGGTAAGAGCAAAGAATCCACCATAAGTCATTGAAAATAATTTGTCGAGTGCAAAGCAGAAATGTAGTTTCATTCAGAACTAAATCATACAGAGGATTAAAATAGTAATTTGTTGTTATCCACACTGTCCATTCAGAACATTAACCAAACAATCATATTTCAATCTGCACTATGTCATACAGAGCCTCTTAACCATTCTGCATCAAACCATTCAGCAACTGCCAAACAGCTCCTAATTGAGGTGTTGGCCACTAAACAATAAGCCATTCCACAAATAAAGTCACTCTTCTGCATCATATAAACGAAAAACTAAGCACAATCAGCAAACAATCAAAACCTCTTTGAGTGCAACAAACTATCGGAAGTTCTTCCTCCAGCTGCATTAGATTGCTCCACAAAGACCTAACATTGCTATCTCTTATTTGATGGTTATGAAAGCTTTCAGTATGCTGTAGTTATAGCCAAGGAGACATAATAGATGGTTTTCTGCCAGAGAAAAGAGAAAACATCTTTGCACAGATGAAGAATAGGTTTCTTAATGCTTTAGCCACATCTAGGTTACATCAGATGAGCTTCACGTGTGTTTTGAAGCAGTCTCATGCTGAAAATTAATCAAAGAAGTAAGCTTCGCCTGGAATTCAGAAGTCCATCTGCAGGCATCAATTATGCCTTTCTTTCTTCTAATTAGGATCACCTTTAGTAGAGTACTTTATGAGGCGACTCTTATTTAGCTTCCATTCTAACATGATTAGTAAATTTATTTCAATTTATTCGTACCATTCTTTAGGAAAGACAAAAAAGAGGCCTAGGATCCTTTGAACAACACACTAATAGAGATAGCTTAGAGAAAACTCCCAAGAAAACATCCAATAATTCAATACTTGATATTAATAAAATACCCCCTTGGAAGTTGCAAGTCCATTTACAACAAAGGAAAAAAATTAATGCTACTCGGAAAGCAAGAAAAAACCATGAAAAAAAAACAAAATACACTTGACGAAAAAAAGTAGCTAAAAGTAAGTCCTAGATTACCTAAACGCTGAGTACCAAAAAAAACAAACAGTACACCAATTCCACCGATCGACATGGTTAATAAGACTTCCCTAGGGAGAGGCAGAAACATCAATTTTAACTGAACACTGGTTGCCAGAAGAAATCTGTCAGCATGTCCCCCCAGGCTTGACATCAATGATGTTCCGGTTAGCAAATTCTTACAAAGTAAATGGCCGAGCAAGCATGCATATTCTCACAAAGCAGGATATTTTAATGAAGAAGGTGGTGGGGGAATGTATAGTTGTTGTTCGTGCCAGGTCCATTGAGCAAATAAGCCTTCTAGTCTCATCTTGCCTCACAACAGTACAACACGGTTCAATTACTAGAAAATTGATTCCCAATCTCCCATCCAGCATGGAACTCTTACTGGAGAAATGAGAAACTTCAGCAAACTGCATGCTGTTCATTTGAGGATATGGGTTTATAGATTGATTTTGGTTGGATGAGTTGTCTGGTATACTTCCCATCCTGCTAATCAAGAAGCATGTTCCCCTTAATGCAAGTCTATTGTTTGCTATAAGAATATTGTCCTCAAATAGAAACATTTGTCAGTCTGTCTTGTACCACTATGCTGGGAATCAATGGAATTGGTCATTATAAAGTAGCGTCCTAATTACCTATATGTAGATGAAGACCTGACGCAACATTGAAAAGTTTAAAGGTGCATGCAACTCGATATTAGTTGCCAATTTTCAGACAGTGCTAACATTGAAGACAAAACTTGTTTAATTTCAACGGAATGACAACAAAAACAGCATATTCAAGTGGGCCCCTCTGGTTGTGTCAATTGCCACTGAATACCATCAATATGTCACAGAATATTTTTACGTAAAAGCTCTGTCTTTCTTTTCTGACAAGTGCTCAAACATCAAAATATTTGACAAGGTTTATTATATCCACTAGGAAGGCATCCATGTTCACTATGTACTATACAAAGTTAGAACTGAAGCCAATAATCATGAAATGTGAAATTTCATTCCTTCGAAGAACTAGGATACTGTAAGAAGATTTACATTAACTATAAACTGATACCAATCCATTATCCTATCTCACTTGATTTCCTTTTTGGTTTTTCTTTCTTCTTTCTTTTGCTTTAGGAGAGGGGGAAGTTTTCAATATAAGCCTACCATCATTCTATTGTCATCAAGTGACTATGAAGTAAAAACAGCATTTAGAATTTAGAAATAATATATGATACCTTCTGCAATATCATGCACAATTGCCATTTTTATACACCTGGAAGATGAAAGCAAATAGATTAAAATCAGCTACAACACCCTCTATCTTGTTTGCATAATCTCAAGCAACACATGATATCACTATTCATTTTCTAAGAAAAACCTAACTTGTCTCGGTTGACTCCAGGGGCATCGGAAGCAATAAGAGCCATTAACCCCATCCTGTACATATGGTCTGCAATAGATTCAGGGCCTCTAATGTCTCTTTTCACCCATCCTGCTCTTTTGGTTGACTGACAAACACAAATTGCAAATAATGATACCAATATGTTAAAACCAACAAAAGCGCAATCACAACTAAAACAGCATCAGTGAGAAAAAATACATAAGATCCTGACAGATACATCAGTTATCAATCACCATCAGCTGATTCACATCCTATTTTCTTTGAAATCCAAAACCTTTCATTTCAAAATAGTGGATTCATTGTATGTTTCCACAACGGTACAGTTAACATTATAAAACCAGGATGGCATGTTTCCTCTCTTCTGAGGGAGATTCACCGTGCTCGAATCCACTCCCTCATTTTTCCCTGCTTCTTCGTGTTCGCCTAGTGGTTCCTCATTTTCTGCGCCATTTGTCTTCCCAATGGTCTCGTTTTCATTCTCAAAACCTTCTGTGAGGTTGAATGGCTCGTTTGCTAGCCATTGTCCCAAGAGCTAGTATGCGGCAAAGGGTGAACTTGAATGGTGGCAGTCCCTTGATGAGCCGAGGGAAAAGTTGAGTATGGCAGCCATAGCGACTTTAGATATAGATGCTAATTTGTTGATGGCTGCGGGCATTGCAACCCTAACTTGACCACAGCCATCGCTTCTGGGATTGCTGCGACAGTCTCCAAGTCTAGCCATAGTAGACTTTCTATGGACATGCTTGCAATGAAATTAGAGGAAGGTAATCTAAATTCTGCACACAACACTAACTTGACCACTCTTAGTGGGTGCGATTTTGGAAATGGGATCAATTTTTAGTTTGAAAGGCTCGAATGACCCAATTTGGTAAGGTGATCTTGGGAGTTGAATCAAAGGAGAGCTAGCTCCAGGTTTAGATTCCACCTAGTGCAACAATGAACATGATAAACCTCAAACCCCTAGGACTGATGCTAACAACCATGAACAGCTCCCAATGGTTGACGTCTCTCATAAGGGTGCTGATAAACGGATTAGTGAGGCTGTTAAACAGCCGTTTCAGTTCGGTATCCTAATGTTCAACATAAATATCGAAGGTCTCAGCAACGTCAAAACTGGAATTTTTGACCACCTATGGGTGTGGGTGGCATGTTGAAAAGGCAACAAACAGAAAGCACAGATATGGGCGACAACAATCAAAGTCGAAATGTTCCTAAGGCAGCTGAAGACTCATCACCATGGCAGACTCTCAGATCAGCTAAGCAAAAATGCTAGTCATATGTCTTATGCAAGTGCGCTCAAAGGTGCAAAACAGCCCCCCAGGTTAAGGTTCAATATACAGCCTTCTGTTATGGATGAAAAACGACCAACAATCGATTTGCCTAGAACTATTGGAACATGCTACTGAACAATACAGCCACACTTTGTATGGCAACTTTGTGGGTCGTAACCTTGCTTTCCTCATTGTAAAACATCAACTGACCGCATGTGGGATGCCCATGGTCTAGATGATGTGATGATGAATGATGTGGGTTTCTTCTCAAATTCTCCATGGATGATCGAATGAAAGAGCTCCTTGAAACTGGCCCTTGGAAGATTCATAACGTCCCAATATTCCTAAATAGGTGGAAAGCGGATCGATGTCTCTCTAAGCTAGAACACGAGTATATAGTACATCTATTTGGGTCCATCTCTTGTATATGCCGGACAGGTAACGGTGAGGGTGCCAGCATGTACGTGCAAGCTTGGCAAAGACCTAGCTATGCCCGTGTCTTAATTGGCATCCCAACTCATGTTGAATTCTGGGAGGCTATTGATGTTCGTATCTCCAAACTAGATGGGTTGGATTCGTTGATGACAACCATAAGGGCGGTATACAATTGGAAACCACCTTGCTGTTCTCATTGCAAAGTTTATGGGCATGACGTTTCCGATTGTACCCAGCTGCCGGTGGGTGTGAAAATCAAAGAGATAAAAGCGGTTTCAAATGCAAACAAAAGAAATGACAATGTGGATATAGATGAGGATGATGGTGGTTACACAAAGGTCACCTGGAAAGGCCCTATGAAACAATATAAAAGAGTGTCAAACAGACGGAATTTAGAAGGCTCAAGAAAACTTTCCTCCACCACTAGTTGTGTATTCTAGGACCAATCTCCATTTGAGTTTAAATAATAGGGGCAATGGTACAGAAACAGAGATTATGGGTTCAACTTCGAATCAAATGCAGGAACATCCGGTGGTCCAAAAGGCACAACTTCAGCCATAAAAATGGGTTCAACCATGTCCGGTGGTTGAAGACCCAAAAGTGAAAGCTTCCACCCTAAAGAGGAACACTAATATGAAGGTTTCTCAAAACAGGTTTGATGTCCTTCTAAACCAATTCTTAATGACGTCTAAAAAGATAAAGAGCATTACATGGAGAATGTAGTACTTGTGGAGGATATTGTAAATGACTTGTAACTATGGCAAAACAACTATTCTCATGAAAAATAGTGCATGAACGTCAGCAATAATGAAAAGACGACTCAGATTGTTCCTTTGTTGCTAAGTCTTGCCTCCTGGAACATTCAGGGATTGAATCAAGCCCCAAAACAGGAGGAGGTTAGAGAGATAGCAAGTAACAAAAAATTAAGTGTCTGTGCAATCTTGGAACCTCATGTCAATGCTCTATATCTCGAAAAGATATGTGATAGTGTTTGGCAATTGAAAGTGGATCTCAAATCAAAAGTCACATAATAGAAGGACGAGGATTAAATCAGGTACTCTATTGCCTTGTTAACTTATCAAAAAATATTAGGAGGGTGACACCTACAGCAAAATAGAAATTGATTGGCCAATCGTGGGTGCAGATATTTTGTGTTGCCATTAGGTAATTTTTTACTAGTGTAAAGTTGTTTACAGAGATGAACACTATTATCCTTTGATTTTGATAGCCAAAGTGTCTACTCCGAATAAGGTGACTGACTACCACCCTATTGCATGTTGTAATCTCTTGTACAAGTGCATTAGCCAAATTCTTTCAGATAGAATCAAAGATTGCTTGGAGTAAATCGTTGATGAAACAATCGGCTTTCATACTGGGACGCGGAATTTCAGATAATATCTTATTAACCACCCGCGAACTTATGAGGGGGTACCATATTTCTGCATGGACAGCAAGATCTGCTTTCAAAGTTAACATTCCAAAAGCCTATGATATAGACTGGAGTTTCTTAAGACATTTCAGGTTCATATCAGAATGGTGGATTAGATTAGATCATGGCATGTGTTTCTACAGCTTCAGTCTCGGTGAAGGTAAATGGTGAGGCCCACGGTTTCTTCAAAGGGAATGTTTCAAAGCATACAAACATTTTTTTTGTAATTAACCAAGTGTCTATACATTTCATTGATTTCCCTGCTTTCCACTTCTCTGATGTATTCCCTAACTACTGTTACTATTGATCTTAAGAAGAAATTGCAAAATGAGGTTGAGATGGAGTATTTAAGACAAAGCATGTAGTAATTTGACGATTGCTGAAGATCCTGTCTAAACTAAGATACAAAAAAAATCTAATTTCCGCTTTGAACTTCCGTGCAAATTGCACTTTTAATTATTTTGGGTGATTATCAGGTCTAAATATAGCGTATACACAATATCATAATATAAAATTATCACTAATGATTTTGGTCCACAAGATTCAATTATTTTAGTATTTAAAGGTATTTTATAGATTTAATACGTAGGGAAACACTTTTATCAAGAACGTGTAGAGTCATGAGTTGCAACTTTGATAGGACAGAGCACAACTTCTTGATTGTACTTTTTTGGCAATCGGCATCACAAACCCAAGATGACATGTTAGTATTAGTGATTGATTTAAATTCTCGAGAGGTGTATTAAGTCTATATACACAAATAACCAAACAATAGCACATAAAAATGTATTATGTTTACTGCTTTAGTAAAGACTCTACTTATTTCTTCAACTTATATACTACATCCTGCAGAGAAAAAAACCATTCTACCACTATCTTTGCAATTTTTCTCACCGACACTGAATAAAAGTTACTGTAACATGACGAATATGGACAACCAGACACAAAATGATATTGCTATCCAAGAACACAAAAAGGGATAAGGTATGGTTTGATCCATAAGCAATTGGCATTCACTTGAATCAAGATACCACGATAACTCTAGGTGAGGGCAAAGAGACAAGACATCAATGGTAGAAGAAGGAGATGATAACTTGAGAAACTATGGGGTTTGTAAACATCAACCTATTTCACAATTTAGGGATTTACATCTCAATGACCAACAAAGTAACTATAAATTGAGCTTACTAACATGCACACACAAACAACTGATCTGAACCAAATAAAAAAAATGCAGTGTTCAATGCTTTAGTGAATAGCGAAGACTCTACACTCTTTCTTCAACTTAAATTTATCTTGCAGAAGTATCGTTTTGCCATTACCTTATACAAATTTCTTTCTCACCGACACTTCATAAAACTAAATATAAGCATGACAAATATGACAATGCGATCCAAAACCCAAAAAGGATAACATATAGTCAGTTCATATTTGCGTGAGTTGAATGTATCCCAATACCTTCAGGCGATGACAAAGAGACAAGAAATCGATGGCAGACGAAGGAGAAGGTGACAATGATGCCTCCGACGATGACGATTCCGATGCCATCCTACAAACCCTAGAAGAAGAAGATTTGAAAATTTTCGAGTGAAAAGAAGAGAAAGAGGGAGGCAGTAAGAAGGATTTAGTGGCAAGACTAGTGAAAACCAACCGGCTCATGTTTACTTGTTACTTACTTTTGGTTGGGTTCACGAATTATACTTCCCGGCACCGGACCGGTCACATGGCTTCCCTAAGTGGATAACATTGAAATCCAGTGGCAAAAAGAAAAAGTGACCGATCTCCCTTTTTACTTTATTTGTATAATTTTTTTTAAATTTTTATAAATTTCTTTATTATAACATTGTATTTTCATTTTTTTTATTACAGCAATGTATTTTTAAAATATTTTTTATTAGAATATCATACTTTCAAAATTTTACTCATTATAGCATTGAGTAACCTTTTAATTAAATTTACCCATTATAGCAAGTTTCTTTATCACCTCATCGTCCACGTAGACTGTCCACATGTACGATAGTACTGACATGACATTTTTTATTATAGAATTGTACTTTCAAAATTACTTTATTATAACATCACCAATTCCTATTACAATATTATACTTTTAATTTTAATATTTTTATCATTTAAATAGTGTAAATCTAATCAAATATGTTTACTAAAAATTATAGTATCAGAAATTAAACATGTGTAAAATTCAAACATCACTTTTGTATGAATATTTTTATTCGTGAAATGATGATCTTTTGTAAACATGTTTAATTTATGATATTATAAAATCTAAAATGATTTTATGAGATTATTACATGTTAATTCAGGAAAATATATGGGATAAACATTACTCTAGCCACATTAACTTAATACCCGTTGTTACTTGTTAATTCAAGAAAATATAAAATCTAAAATGGTTTTGTGAGATCATGGTCAATTGGTCCTCACTATAAAAACTCAAAATTGTGTCATTATGTCTTATTTTGCACTCTCTTCAAGACTTCAACACGCAAATTCTCTCGACGAAAATGCAATGAAATGAAGCGATAGCATTTGGACTTGAAAACAATACGTCATCAAAGAAACCAGTCAAGCTTCACCTACACAACATAGTAAATATCTGGGATTTGAGATAATGGTCAAATCTTGCTAAACGGGTCATATTTTGTGAACTTACACTCTTGTTTTGAGAACTCATTGTTGGTGATTTTAGTGTCAAAGTTTTTGATGGTGTAATCATGATTTATTTGAGATAAATTTAGGTAATAAGGCAAATATAATTCTGAGTTTCAGGACGTTCTAGATGAATTTCAAAAAATTGAGAACCTTGAATAAATTATGAAAGAGAAAAGTCTAACAAAAACCAATGGACTTGAGTGTTTAGAGTGGTTAAGTTTTTGGACAATTTTTTGAAACAATTAAATCCTTGAACATTTCAAAACCTGGTAAATAAATCTTTAGACTTTTTAAAATGTTTTAAATAAATTCTTATTAGTTAAAATTGTAACATGCAACCTGCTATGCAGGTAAAACTACAAATTATAAAAAAAAAATCTAAAGATAATATCCTAAATCTAGTCGTCGCTCCATGTTCCCCCCACGCTCCCCCACCCCCATCTCAATCCCGTTGCTACACCATTGCCCTTAGCCCAGCCTTTTCGTCGTCGTCGTCATCTCCCTCAGCCCCCCATCATTGCTGCCTTCAACCCAACCCCCCCCCCCCGGTCGCTAGTTGTGTGGATCAAATTTTCAGCGGTTCTGTATGTATAAACTTTGGCACTATTTAGATATACCGAGAACTCATGTTTAACCAACAATTTGCAAAGTATCTTATAGATATAAATAAATAAGACAAAAAACACAAGTTTTCTTGTATCTCCCTTTCTTCTTTCAGAATTATTTATCCATTTCTCTTGAATCAACATCATAGTTTTGGGTCATAATTTACAGTAGATTGGTGGATGGGCGGAAGAAGTAGACGCTACAATAAGTGGAATGAACTTTACTATGACACACAAATGGTTATCATCTAACATCCTTTATCGAAATATGGGGATGGTGAAAAAAAATCTTTAGATTTGATATTCCCTAATTCCTAATTCACCATTAGGGCTGTGCATCGGTCGGGTCGGATTGGATCGGACCCGAAAATGGCTAACCCGATCGGGTTTCGGGGTAAAAAGACACAACCCGAAATATACTGTTCGGGGTTCGGGTCTGGTTGGGTACAGGGCTAATCGAGTACGGGGCTGTTTCGGGTCGGGTTCAGGTGAATAGCATAGAAGCGAATAGAAGAAGCAAATTGCACAACCTTAATTTAGGGTACATGTAATTGGCAACTGCTATATGAGGCTAGTAAAAGAGATGACACAACTGCTATATGAGGCTAGTAAACCCTCGAACATTATTATTAAATGGAAACCAAAAAAACATTCAGGACAAAGACAAAATCATTGTTTATAATACCCACTAAGAGTACATAGAAGCTGTTACCCAATAAATACACTTAATAAACAAGAAATCAAGAGTCCAGATGTTTATCCGAAGGATTTGTCACATAATAAATCACAACGTAGTACCTGATCGAAAGGAGAGGTCCCACATTCTCCAGTTAAATCATGAACGAATAATATGGTCGTCGGTAGATGAGAGAGCACAGCAAAATCAACGTGACTTCAAGATATCCGAAAATGTTGAAATGCCTCCAAGAAGCAGCAAAACATGGTATAAGGGATTGTTTTATGGGCATATATGGATCGAAGACGACAAACCTTGGATGCTTCCTCCTAAACAGTGAATTACTGGTTGATCCATATATACCTCCTCAAAGTAGATACAGAGAAAAACAATCTTAACAGGCTGATGATGGATAGCAACTACAACAACAAAGACGTGCATAGACGCTATTTTGGCTACTGAAGTGAGAGTTTGCTCATAATCAAATCCAATATGCTTGGGAATACCCTTGAGCCACTATAATCCAACTTTCAGTAGAATCATCAAAAAAAACTTTAAGGTGAATTCTCCATTAATCCATCTTTCAGACGATGAAAAGAACCATCAGATGGAACTTTATGGTGAATAACCACTTACATCAAACATAACATTTCTCAGAAGGAAGAGGTCCCTAGCTCCAAGTGTCATTTTTCTAGATAACCTTCATCTCCACATTTAACAGACAATGGTTGTTGCATTAACCGATGCCATTCTATAACCGTATGTAACAAATTATGTTAGGAAAAAACTGATACCTAAAACTTGCATTGAGCCACTTTGATGAGGAGGGTAAGGAGAAGGAACCGTATATGGAGGCCTCGGAAACGATCCAGGTTGCTGACCCTGTTACAAACAGCAAAACACCAAACAACAAAACACCAAACAATGACAGCAAACAAGCAAAATTAAAAACAAACAAGCCATCGATCAACTTGAAGTCACTATATTGTGATTGGTTTATTGTCCAAAAAGTGGGAAAGATAATATACAGGAAATAAAAGTGGGAAATAATCTTCAATCTCTTTGTAGTTTYCCATCACAAACTCTCACTTTGGTCATCTYGTCTTCACACCAATGCATMTRTTCTTCACTTAGATCAGTAGTCCTGAAATATTGAGGAAAATTGATAAAGTAACATAAAAGAAAACAAGAGGTATATTATCTAGTATGGCTTGTAGTTTGCCCCCTTTACATTCCAAGATTTCATTATATTGGAGGCTGTACAAAGAAATAAAATACCTTTCAAAATTCAAAGTGGTCACTTCTACAATATATCATCTAGCTATAGATCATCTACATCAATGCTGGAACCGGAAGAGAATCCTCTTGGTCAGTGACAGAACTTGAACTTCCAATTCTCATATTCATCATGTCTGAGTTTATAGAAATATGTAATATATAAATATACAAATTCAAGTTGAAAAGGTATACTAAAATACTGAATACATAACTAATGTCGTACCTTTCTCAAACTTTTCAATATCAACTATTTTTTCTTCAACTGCAATTGGCTGACTAGGGCCTCTTAGCCAGTCTTGTGTACATATCAGGGCTTCTACCATTTTAGAAGATAGAGAACTCCTAAAATTATCTAAGACCCGACCACTAGTACTAAAAGTAGACTCAGATGCCACAGTTGAAATTGGAACAACAAGCACATCTCTAGCCAATTTCGAAAGAATAGGAAACCTTTCACTATTAACCTTCCACCATCTTAAAATATCAAAATCGTTTGTCTCATCTATGGTCGACTCACTTAGATAAAGTTCAAGTTCACTCTTTTTGTTGAGTGAAGCCCCAYTTTCCATCTTTTATTTCTTAAGTTGGCTCTTTAATCTAGATTGTACCCTTCCAACGGGAACATTCTCACACTTAATGGGTGGAGGCATCATAGTTGTAACACCCCCGTCCCGCGTGGTCAAAGACGGGAGATGCCACAATTGGAATAAAACTAACATGCTATATAAAACAGAGCGGCTAATTAAAATTTACCAAA
>NC_037535.1:5591531-5593132 GCF_001531365.2 Cynara cardunculus var. scolymus
GTCTGTAACCTATTGCGGTTCGAAGCATCTTATAGGTGGAGTTCCATCTAGTTGGAACGTCAAGACATAAGAAACTTTTCTCTTCCACTTCAAGCAATTCTGCAAGTTCTCTAAACTTCTTCAACCTAGATGGAGAACCCCTCACCCACCTAATGCAATCCCTAATCTTTTTAACTGATAAATCTGTTAATTTCAATCCATCTTGTACAATCAAATTAAGAATATGAGCAATGCATCTCATATGTATGTACTCTGCCCTAGTAGAAGAACCACCCCAATTTACCATCTTCTTCTTCATGAACCTAACGGCAATGTCATTGCTTGATACATTATCAATTGTGATGGTGAAAATATTTTTTACTTCTCAATCAAACAAACAACTCTCTATGGCCTTAGCTATACTTTCCCCTTTATGTGAATGTATAGGCACAAATGATATGACCTTTTTATTTAATTTCCACTCATCATCAAGAAAATGTGCAGTGACACACATATAATTGATTCTTTGGACAGATGTCCACGTATCAGTGGTCAAACTAATCCGCTGCGTGCTTGACTTAAACAATTTCTTAAGGTTGGTTCTCTTCAAAGTAAATACTGAATATATCCCTATTAACTGTCCATCTAGAAGGGATCTTAAATCTAGGGCATGCAGCCTCAACAAACTGTTTAAAACTGTGATAACCGGATTCTAGTTGTCACCCAAGGTAAATAATACGTGATTATTTGATTAAATGATTACGTGATAGCATGATAAATTAATACATTTGATCATGCTGGTTTGTGAAAAATTAATTGTGTAATGTGGTTATGTGTATCAGAATATGTATATATGTGGAAATATATATATATATATATATATTATATTACACACTTGCATATTAAGAAATGCATAGTATGTGTGTGGATATATGGTATGTGTAGATGCATGCATGTGCATGGGTTGTATGGGAAGAAGGGGCTGTTAGCCGACCTTCCATTTTTGGAAGTGTATAAAAGGAGGGCTTAGCCTCCATATTTTCTCTTCTTGCTTCTGATTAAAAGCTGTGCGATTTAAAAGAAGAGAGTTAGCCGGATTATTTATGTTTGGGGATTCAAGTTGATCTCAAGTGGTTGATTTCAAAAGCTTGATAAGGTGAGTAGTTTCTAAAACTCTTTTGCATAAGAATGGTTTCATATGAATTTTGTTTGAATATGGATAGAAATCAGTCTTTTTGCTCTTAGTGTTTATCCGGATATTAAACCGGATTACTTTAAATCAGACAAATGATGGACGATGTGTTGTCCGGACTATTTTAAATCGGACAAAGGTTAATCGATGTATTGTTTGGATTGTCTTAAATCAGTTAAGTATTGATCGGGTTATGATTGGTAAGAAAAGTTATCTTTTTAAACTGAGAAGTAAGAATACGGCCAAATAGTGGCCGAATTATTTTAAATCGGTTAAGTAATGAGCGGGGTATTGACCGGACATGTTATCTGGACAAAGATGGTTTATATTCTAAGTGATAAATCGTTCAAGCTTTATGCGGAGTATTAACCAGATTTGTTATCCGGACAAAGTTGAAATTTGTTCAAGTGTTAAATCGGACAAAGCTTAG
>NC_037535.1:5596622-5598343 GCF_001531365.2 Cynara cardunculus var. scolymus
TGGTTGTATTGACCAGAGCCCCTCCGGTTGTATTGACCAGAGCCCCTCTGGTTGTATACCATACTTAGAAAATAATTCAACATTAAGGACCAGAGACCCTCTGGTCTCTCTTCAGAATCTTGAAGGATAATGTTAATCCTATTTTGGATAATGATTATTTCCTTGTTTATAGGATTTAGTTATCATGAAAATACCGCCTATAAGAAGTGATTCAGGCACATAATAGAAAGGAGATGAATAATCGACACTTTGACATAAAGAACACGAATCTTCATTAAGAAATGAGTTCCATTTACTCATTTAAAGTTTCGGTTTTAAAACCACTCGAAAATCAGTAAAAACTCAAAATCGAWMMTTCAAAAACTAAAACCTGAGACATAAGGCTACTAAGGTTTTATAGAGGACCTAAAAACAAAGCCATCCATATAAAGAACTCGAAGTTTGGTTGAGTATTTTACCTCCAATCGTCAATAAATGGAGCTTTTCGAACCCGAACTTCAACCTCCAATTTCTCCTTCGACTCTCAACAAAAGTTTGGTTTTCTTGAAGAAAGAATGAAGAGCAAAGTGTAGTCTATATGTATACTGAAAGTTTTGTCGTAATAGTTGAATATTCAGACCAATAGGGAGCTTCAAAGGTGAGGTCGTTTTCGTACTTCTGAATTAGCAGGTCTGATACATATTTACAAAACAGGTCCTTCTGAATTGTAGGTCTGATGCATATTTACAAAACAGGTCCTTCTGATTTGGACCTGCTTACATCTGACCCAACCCCTTAACTATCGCGAATTTACAACTTTAACCCATGTCTTGACCTTTTCTTTCACTTTTGATCCGATTTTTAAACTTATTTTAATTTCTATTTTTATTTAATATATATATATATATAAATAAAATAAAAATCATAATAAAGATAAATTATTTATTCCTCAAAATTTTTGGGTTTTACAACTCTTCCCTCCTTCAAGAAATTCCGTCTTCGGAATTAATACTCGTTAAAACAATTGAGGATATTTAGCTCTCATCTCTTCTTCTGGTTCCTACGTCATTTCTGCGCCTTTATGGAATTTCCACTTAACTAATACCAATGGTATACTTTTGTTTCTTAGTCTTTTCGTCTTTTTATCCAATATATCAATTGGCTCTTCCACATAAGCGAGTTTGTCGTTAACCTCGATGTCTTCCAAATCCACAACAGTTGATTCGTCAGCTAAACATTTTCTCAAGTTTGACACATGAAAGATATTGTGAATACCACCTAACTCCTTTGATAGCTTCAACCTATAAGCAACTGCTCATACTCTTGCAGTTATCTCAAATGGTCCGATATACCTTGGACTTAGCTTACCTTTCTTCCCAAAATCTTACGACCCCTTTCCATGGCGATATTTTCAACAAGACCTTATCACCTACTTGGAATTCCAAAGGTCGACGTCTTCTATCCGCATAACTCTTTTGTCTATCTTGCGCAACCTTTAACCTCTCCCTGATCTGTACTATTTTATCAGATGTCTGTTGGACTAACTCGGGTCCAGCTAGTTGTCTTTCTCCAATGTCTGCCCAACAAATTGGAGTTCTACACTTACGGCCATATAACACTTCAAATGGTGCCGCCTTGATGTTCGAATGATAACTATTGTTATAAGCAAATTCTATCAATGGGAGGTGGTTGTCCCAACTACCTCCAAAGTCAATCACACAAGCTCTCAACATATCTTCTAG
>NC_037535.1:5598443-5632546 GCF_001531365.2 Cynara cardunculus var. scolymus
TAAAAACAAACAGTCTGACTGATTCAGATTTCAGACTTCAGCAGCACCTCTTAAAATTCAGAAGTGAATTCAGACTTCAGACTTAAGCACCTCTTAAAAAACAAACGCCACCTTATACTTTTTGAATTTTTAAGAGATGTAAATTTTAATGTTAAATATACATGTTTTAAAACTGCCTATATTGAGTTATTTTACCCACCTACCCTATTAACAGCCCACCACCCACATTCACCCACGAAATTTCAACATGTATAAGTTTTTAGTCATAGTGTACAACTTGTTGAAGCTTCTTGAAACCCATTGCTATGCATGTTGTTTAACCCATGATTATTTCCTTCCCACTTACCACTTCCCTTAAAAAATCTCTCAATGCCTGCTTTTTTTCTTTTCTTTTTTCCTCGGTTATGATGGCAGCTTCTACGGTAAATGCAACGCCACTCTCCCAATGGAGATTAATAATGTGAGGCGCCTTCTCTCTTTTTTGTTTGTGTTCTTCTAAAGTCTTTAAACTAACAAAAAGAATTTGATTATTGTTGAAGGAATCCCGCGATGAGCGATGAAAATATCAGTTGAATCCAATTCACAACTTCCCCATCAGCGACGAACCAAGGCAAGCTATGCGAATTTCTTTAGGTTATCGTTTCAAGGTTGTAATCCTCCATGAATCGTTCCTCAAATCCCTCCCGTCTTTAATCCGTTTTTTGCGTATGTTCCTATTTTCCAATATCATCATGTGAGTAGATATCTAATTATTTTCTTCCCGATTCCCAACCTCACAATTCAAATGGGGGATCTAAGATTTTCCCAGTAAACATTTGAGTTTATAAATCAATGGAATTTATAATTCTTTCGAATCTTGAATTTGAATATGTTCATTGGAGGGTTTGTAAAAACAAATGGCTATCTTATGGTTTCTTGAAATGGATGACTTGATCAAATGCAAAGAGAAGTGAGTAGTGGTCTACTTTCATTTTCAATTTGGAATTGCTTCAACATTGTTTGCTGGTGATTAACTGTAAGACCTGAGTTTAAAAAAAAAACATTCTCGTTAACTTACCCAAATTATACCGTACTTAAATAACGATCGTTAATTGTTAAAGGGTTAAAACCATCAAATTGTTAAACTTATTATAATTATATATTATATAATATATATATACATACATATGAGAGTAAAAGTTGCATCACCGTCGCTGCTTCTTCATTCATATGACCGCCTCTCATCTCTCTCTCTCAAAATTTTCTTCTAAGATATCTCTCAATCTGTTAAAGGAATCGAGGTAATGATTATATATTCGAAATCCATTCTTCGAACCCTTCATAAAGGTATAAATTTCATTCACTTTTATTAGGGTGTTTACGTTAGTATTCATTTAGACTGGTTTATAAATTATGTTATGTCTAAGTTTACGGATGAATATTGTTATAAGTATGATATATTTCATGTTTAGAATGTTATGATTGGTTAAATTAATGTAGAAATTAAAAGGGTAGATTATGGTTTCATTATGGTTAGCGACCACCGGACTTGTTTTACTGTTTAGTATGTTGAAACATGTTTATAGCACGTAAATGTAGCGAATTATGGAATTTGGATTATAAAAGT
Source organism: Cynara cardunculus var. scolymus (assembly GCF_001531365.2). NCBI lineage: Eukaryota > Viridiplantae > Streptophyta > Magnoliopsida > Asterales > Asteraceae > Cynara > Cynara cardunculus. The sequence continues at coordinate 5,600,050 of NC_037535.1, forward strand.
TAGTCGGGAATTGCGGAATCGGATTTTACCGACTATGCAGGTCCATACTTTGACAATGTATAACTTCCAAACCGTAAGTCGGAATAAGCTCATAGTTTGCAGTTAGAAAGCCCTTAATGCATACTACAACTTTCATGTAGGGTCGAAAATCCAGTTATGAGTTTAAGTGGCTCGAAACAGTGTGTTTTCGGGGCTGTTTACACTATATTTAGGATTGATCTGCTGTTTTGTAAAATTCGTATAAAATAGATGAATAATCCAAATGAGGTGATTCGAAAACCAGTAGTTTCATCGCATATCATACTACATATTTCATTTAGATAGTATTTTCTTTATTGATCTTCATGTGGGGTAAAAATGCTCCCGAAAAGGAGGGTCAAAAGCTATTAAAAGTCGAAACGGAATTATATAAAGCTAAGTGTTGAGTCGATTTCTCAATGCGTATGCGGCTGTCATATTTGAAGTTTAAGTTGTTTATAAACATGTAGGACCTACATAATTTATTAGTAGAATTAAGATATGATCTTACGTTGTTTAAGTAATAACCGATTTGCGCATTCGTTTGGCACGCGAACAAGTCGAACTTTACCGTGAATCCCGTTTGGTCGTGTTTACTTCTCTATTCTGCCTAAGGTACGGATTTCACTTTGTTTGACTCTTAGGCAACTAGTTGTTGTAGTTGACCCTTCGTAACGGTGGTTCACCACTTTGTGATTGATCGCTTAAAAGTGGTCAATAAATTACGTACTTATCGTGAACTCTTGAATCTTTGTCGTAAACTCTTGAATCTTTATCGTGAACACTTCATTTTAGTTCGTTGAATTGTATGTTTGAATCTTTCAAGTTTATTAAATTGATTCTCATATTTTGAAGTAGTTTCGAGTTTTATGAAATACTTTGAATGTTGACTTTTTATGAACGCCATCCGGGTAGTGGCACATGTTTAGTTTTATTGGTTTTCAGAACGACTCAATTAATGGGCACATTATTTGGGATGCCATCTATGGTGGCTTTTTAGTCATGGCTCCCTGCAGGTGAACTTGGTCAACAGGATTAGGCCCAATAGTGGCTTACGTGAACCCACATTGTGGACTAGGCCGATTTTATTGGCTCCAGAGCGGATGGATCGATCCTAGGATTACCGACCATGTGACCGTGGTTAAATTCACGGGGGACTCGGGGTGTGAGCCTGCACGCCGACCCGATAGTTCGTGTGGTTTGGCCACTCCACAAACACTACAGGAATTGATGGATTGTGTTTAAATGATGTTTTGAAATGAGAATTATGAAACGTCTTGATTTTCTATGAATTCAGTTTAATTGATTTTTAAGTCTTCCGCTTTATTGTCGATATTACATATTATTATTTCAAGTTTATATTACAATCTGTTCACTGAGCCCGGTGCTCAACCGTGTTTTTATTTTCTGACATGGCAGGTTCCAAGTGATACTGATAAGAGACGTGACTTGAGATCGAGCATTTGACTTTTTGGAGTTGGTAAACTCGTTTGTAGATGTATAATTTTCTAAGCTTAAATAGTTGTTAGAATGTAATATTTTAGATTGTAAAGCATGTTTTAGAAGATAATCTACGTTTGGAGTTTTATTAGTAGCTCTGTAATATTTGTGTTATTGAATTAAGTCCCGTTAGTGACACCGTCCGTTCCGGACCACGGGGATGGGGGATGTTACATTAACACTCTAATTTGTTATATGTGTATACAAATATGTGGAATGGTTGCAATTGCTAAATACATAAATGCCGCACTTACCATTCCGTATTAGATAAATCATGGGTTGATCCTGTTGAAAAATATATTCCAATAAGAAAGATGAAAACAAAATAAAGATTACATCAAGTAAAAAAACATCCAGATTGAATCTATCATTCGCGATAGATTCAATAAAAGAAAGGAGTAGAAGCAGAGTTGTTCACTTAGTTAACAGAAAATTAAATTCAATGCAAAAATATAAAACCAACCTGTTTAATTTTCTGTCGATTTGGATGATAAACTGTACGGTAAAACCTATCCTTTAAGGTTTCATACGACCACTCTTAACACGTTGTGAGTCTGCTAGTCGCAAAGCCCCAAGATTTAATGCAGTAGGCGATTCGTTTATGAACAACGATAAAAAACGAATATAGAGCATGATTTATGTAGAAAATAGTAGAGAGAAAGTAGAACTTGGGAGCAAAAATCGATGGAGAGGAAATCAGAAATTTCTGTGTGTTGTGATACGGTTTCAACCCAGTATAAATACTGGGTGAAACCCTAAATGAACCCACGATTTTTCTTCTAAAATCAGAGATAATGGTGAGAAAAATTCTCAACTGACCATTATCTCTAAGGCCAAGTCAAATTCAGATTAATTTCAAATTAAAACTAATAATTATCCAAATTAAAACTGATAATTATTCTTCTTCTCACGAATTTTTATCAAAAAGATACTCGGAGCTCGGCTCATTCTGCTCCGATGCGGCGTGCGAAGTGCAAAGTGCGCCTCTTTGCGCCATTTTCCGAATCCCGCGCCCTCGCGCTCGGCCTCGGCCACGGCCACGGCCACGCGTGCGCGTGTGTGTTGGGCCTTCCACTCAAGACCCCCACCATGTTCAAAGCCCATTTCTAGAGAAAGCCTTATAAGCTTCTCTAGAAAATAATTCTCTAACAATGTGGGATGGAAGCTAAACTTCCAACCAACAATTCCCCACCAGGTTGGAAAGTTTTCTGACATTCATTGTAGATAATGTTACAGTAGTGTCACTAAGATTAAACCCTGTTTAATGTAAGTATGCAAGAAGGGATCAATCCAATGGTATCCTTAGGATTTAAACCTTGAATCTTGCGACCACTCCGACTTACTTACAAACATCATCTATCAACCTTGCTCTCTCACTGAGCGCTAATATGGCCATGCGCTAAACCCTGTTTCATGACTTACTAAAAGAGAAACCACTACTCTTCTTTTGAGGCAGCACCACCTCTAAGTCATATAGGCAAAGTTCTATAACATCTTCGTTGTTAAGATGCCTCTAAACTTTGTTAAGWGMTTAACTCATCCTTGTTCTCGACAACGCCGTACTATCTTTCACCTTACATGGATCTATCATTTGATAGTACCTTCTATCAGTCAAGTGACTTGTTGTTACCCTTTAAACTTGGTAGATAGGAGCACTATATCCAAGTTGAGTTTCCATCACTGACTGATCCTATGTGGCTTCAGACCCATATCTCTGGTGGTTGACCCTACCAAGTCTCTCGTCAGAGGCTTGGTTAGTAGATCTTCCAAGTTCCCACAAGACTTGACAAACACAATACTTATGGCACCATCATCAATAAGTTGTCTCACGTAGTTGTGTCGGAGACCTATGTGTCGCGACTTCCCATTATATACAACATTGTATACTTTTGACAGTGTGGCCTCACTATCACAATACATGGGAATAGCGGGAGTCGGTCGAGGCCATAAATGGATATCTGTCAACAAATCTCTAATCATTTCGGCTTTTTACCCGCTGCCGCTAGGGCAATGAATTCGGCTTCCATAGTCGAATGGGCGATACACGTTTGTTTCTTGCTCGCCCAAGAAATCGCCCCTCCAGCAAGAGTATAAATCCACCCACTTGTGGATTTAGAATCACTTGAGTGATCTATCCAACTGGCATCAGAATATCCCTCCAAGATTCCTGGATGCGTAGAGTATGTCAACTCTAGTTCTTGGGTTCTCTTCAAGTAGCCCAATACTCTACCAATTGCTTTCCAGTGATTTGAACCCGAATTGCTGGTATATTGACTCAGTCTACTCACAGCAAAAGCAATATCCAGTCTAGTGCAATGCATTGCATACATCATGCATCCTATTCCACTAGCATATTCTAGTTAAGTCACTGCTCTACCAGTATTTTTATCGAGTTTCACACTTGAATCAAACGAAGTGTTAAAATCTTTTATATTCAAATGTTGAAACTTTGTCAGTATCTTCTCTATGTAATGAGATTGACATAGAGAGATTTGAGATGCTGACCTTTTGATCTTTATCCCAAGGATGGTATTTACTTCTCCAAGATCTTTCATCTTAAAATTCGAGGATAAGTACCTTTTTGTCTCAAGAATACCATCTAGATTGGTTCCGTTGATCAACATATCATCGACATAAAGACAGATTACCACAGTGTACCCTCTTGTGCATTTTGAGTAGATGCACCGGTCGGCCCCATTATGTCGGAACCCGAAAGATGTGATAGTCATATTAAACCTTTCGTGCCACTGTTTAGGAGCTTGTTTTAACCCATATAGAGATTTAACAAGCTTACACACTTTATTCTCTTGTCCGGGTATTACAAATCCTTCAGGTTGCTCCATGTAAACCTCCTCGTTTAAATAACCATTCAAGAAAGCTGTTTTCACGTCCATTTGGTGAATATGCAGTCCTTTAATGGCTGAAATTGCTATCAGAGTTCGAATGGAACTAATTCTAGCAACTGGAGCATAGGTGTCGAAATAATCGACACCCTCTTTCTGTCTATATCCTTTTGCCACCAATCTAGCCTTGAAGGATGATATTGAACCATCAGGGTGCATCTTTCTTTTAAAAATCCACTTGGAACCGATGGGTTTCACCCCTGTTGGTAAATTTTCCAGCACCCAAGTTCCATTACCCAAGATGGAGTTCATCTCATCATTTATGGCTTCTTTCCACATTGGAGCATCCCTTGAAGTCATGGCCTCTTTTAATGTCTTGGGATCCTCTTCAGTATTGATAGAGAAAATGAACTCTCTTATCACTTTCTTTTGTGTCCCTTCTACCAAGTACGAGAGAAAGTCATTTCCCAGATTTTTCTCTTTTCTCACTCTTGTACTTCTTCGTGGTTCGTCCACCTCTATAGAGGTTTTGGAACTAGCACGAGATGAACAAGAGGGATTAAAGGCCAATGTTGGTTCTGATTTTTCAGCATCTTCTGAAAATCTATCTTCAAAGAATTCTACATCTGTGGATTCTACTATAACTCCTGACTCTTTGTCCAATAATCTATAAGCCTTGCTATTTACTGCATATCCAACGAATATGCTCTTAATAATACGGGCTCACAATTTAGATCTTTTTGGATCAGGAGTTCTATAGTATGCAACACATCCCCAAACCCTTAGATAGTTCAGATTTGGTTTTCTACCTTTCTAGAGCTCATATTGACTGGTTGGAATCACACGACTAGTGATTCGGTTGTGAATATGACAAGCCGTCAATAGGGCTTCTCCTTAGAGAATGTTAGGCAACCCTGATTGGTTTAACATACAGTTGACCATTTCAACAAGGGTTCGGTTTTTTCGTTCCGCTAAGCCATTTTATTGAGAAGTAAATGGTGAGGTCCGTTCATGTTTGATACCATTCTCTTCACAGAATGTATCAAATTCTCTATTAAAATATTCACCATCTCTGTCTGATCGAAGTATTTTTATCCGGTTTTTAAGTTGATTTTTGACTTCAGCTTTATAGAGTTTAAAAGCTTCAAAAGCTTCATCTTTTGAGTGTAACAAATAAACTTGTAAAAACCGACTGAAGTCATCACAAAAAGTAATGAAATACCTTTTACCTCCTCGGGTAAGTATTCCATTTAATTCGCAAATATCAAAATGAATTAACTCTAAAATTGATGTGTCCCTTTTAAGAGAAGGAAAAGGTTTCTTTGTAAACTTTGATTTTACACAAGTTTCACATTTTCCAAAATCTTTGTTATCAATTTTGATTAATCTTTTGTTATGCATCTTTTCAATACTTTTTACATTTGTATGTGCAAGACGTTTATGCCATAAAGAAATAGAACAAACAGAATAATCCAAAGAAGCAAATTTATTGAAATTGTCAGGGATTACATCACTTTCAACCATGGAAACAAAAAAATTGGAAACACTATCAGACGTGGTTAACACATTACTTACTACCGATTCACTCGTTCCGACCTCCTCACTATCATCTTCACTCAGATTGAGGCGATACATACCCAACCGGTAGTATCCCTTTCCAATAAACGTCTTCCTCTTGTAAATCACGACCTTCCTAGCCTCTATATTTATTCCAAACCTGTTTTCATCGAGTTTGCTTGCAGAGACGAGGCTCTTGTTAATGGAAGGCACATGAAGAACATTTCAGAGAGTGACAGTCTTGCCGGAAGTGAACTTCAGTAGCACGATACCCATTCCAACGACATTAGCACATCCGTTATTAGCAACTATCAGTTGCTTCCCTTCTTGAACCGGTCCATATTCAACAAACTTAGACTTGGAGTCACAAACAGGAACAATGGCTCCAGAGTCCAAGTACCAGCCACCTCTTCCAGCCACAATTCTCGTAGAGGGCTCTGAGATCATGTCAATCTCTTCCATGTGGAGATTTGCCACAAGGTCTTGAATCCCCTCAACAGAATTAGCAGCAGGGGGTCCGAACTTTCTGTCCTTACATTCACGAGCATAGTGTCTCGTCTCTCCACTGACGTGACATCTTCTGACCCTCTTAAACTTCTGTCCCTGGTTCAATTGACTGCCAGATCTCTTGAAACTCTTCTTTTGTGGACCCAAGTTCCACTTCCTGTTTGGCCTTCCGGCCCTTCCCTTACTCTTGCCTCCAACCTGCACGTTGTTGGCATTCATCACAGACTTGCCTCTCCTTTCCTGATTACGTGCCTCTTCCTCAATACGAAGATGTTTTAGTAAATCATCCAAAGAATAATCTTCGGTTTTATGCATCATTCTTTTAGAAAAATATTTCCAAGATGGAGGCAGTTTGTAAATCACTGCCCCTACTTGGAAAATTTCAGGAATAGCAATAGAAAGCATTTTGCAGTTTGTTTACTAAAACTTGGAGCTCATGCACTTGCTCCAGAATTGGTTTTTCATCAACCATTTGGAATCTCAAATACTGAGACACAAGATATTTATTGGTGTCATCTTCTTGCGACTTGTATTTGAATTCCAATGTTTTCCACAACTCTTTAGGGCACGTAATCGGGGAATATAGATCATACAGACGATCTGACAAAGCATTCTTAATGTGTCCACAAGCAAGAGTTTCCTCTTCCTTGCGGATCATTCTCAACTTTTCCAGATCATCAATTCTTTGAAGATCCGGTTGTTTCCCTGGTTCAGGTACCGGATCTTCGGGAATAGGTGGGAGGCTTTGGTCCAGGACATAGTAGAGTTTTACCACCATCAGCATAAATTTTACTTTGTCTGCGCAATGAGTGTAACTCGACCCGTCAAATTTCTCCAATTTCATCATGTCTTGATTGAGAATACGATAGTTACCAGTGTCCATTTGAGTTATAAAACCTTAAAGATTGTTGAAAAATATATTCCAATAAGAAAGATGAAAACAAAATAAAGATATAATCTTTATAAAACGTTAAATTATTTAACGTACAAAAATTAAACCTTTTAGAATTTAGGTACACCAACCCCTCAACAGCGAGTCAAAAACACCCAGATGGAATCTATCATTCGCGATAAATTCAATGAAAGAAAGGAGTAGAAGTAGAGTTGTTCACTTAGTGAACAGAAAATTAAATACAATGCAAAAATATAAAACCAACCTGTTTAATTTTCTGTCGATTTGGATGATAAACTGCACGGTAAAACCTGTCCTTTAAGGTTTTATACGACCACTCTTAACATGCTGTGAGTCTGCTAGTCGCAAAGTCCCAGGATTTGATGCAGTAGGCGATTCGTTTATGAACAACGATAAAAAACGACTATAGAGCAGGATTTATGTAAAAAACAGTAGAGAGAAAGTAAAACTCGGGAGCAGAAATCGATGGAAAGGAAATCAGAATTTTCTGTGTGTTATGATACGGTTTCAACACAGTATAAATACTGGGTGAAACCCTAAATGAACCCACGATTTTCTCCTAAATAGAAGATAATGGTGAGAAAAATTCTCAACTAACCATTATCTCTAAGGCCAAGTCAAATTCGGATTAATTTCAGTCTTCTTACGAATTATGAACAAGTAACATGATCCCATAGGCATGTGTCTGGCTCACACAAATGCGTCATTTAGCCTGATTGTATGAAGTACATACAAGCTGATGAGATCAAGGAGGTGGGTTTGACCAATTTATCTTGAGTAATTTACATAATTAACGATAATTAAATTACTGAAACAAATAATATATACAAGGAGGACTTGCTTCCATGGACTAGATTGACATCTACACATTCGACGGTGGAGTCTTCTTGTGAAGGGATAGTTGTTATTTTGAGGGGGTTACACATAGATTGCATGGTGCATCAAATTCTTTACCACCATGATCGTCGGTTGATATGACTGGTTATATTGAAGAAATGAATCATCATATTGAGGAAGTAAATGAACTTGTTAACAACAATTTCATGGATAGGCTAGTCGCTGAATTGCAAATTAAAGACATTGTGAAGTAGATTAAAATAAAAGTTGATTTTAAGTATTTATTTGTCATTGTTGACTTTTGTTTAGGTAATTTCTTATTAATAGTTATATGTTTAGCATCATGGTGATCAACCTGTAAACTCTTAAGAGTTTCAGCAACAAAATGATCTGATTGAGTCAACTTCAACCCCAAATATAACAATATTGGTCCAAATTTTGACGATTGTTAGCATCTAAATTTTGATTTCGAACCCAATTATGGTAATAACATTGCGTCAAATATGTTATCGGAGCAGGCCCCACCTATGACTGAGAAACGCATCAGGTTCCTGGGTCCGAAATTGAAGTCTTCATTTACGACATTACCGGACTCAACACCTATATATCAAGTGACAAAGCGGAGGACTGAACCTATCATCTTGGAATTATATAGGAATAATCAGTTAGAAGGATGGATGCATGATAGCTCCCTTTGAATGTTCACCATGGATGATAGTCCCTACAATGATTAATCTTCAATAAACCTTCATAATCATGGCAGATATGGATATAGAAATTAAGAACATGAAGGAGATAAAGAGAGGAAAAATCAACTTTCAATATTGGTCAAACCTCTATTACGTAAACTGAATTTTACAAATGAGCTCCTACAAGATTTATACAAAAACTAATCTATTTATAGGGTCAAAGTTAAAACCCTTGAAAGTCAAAGTCAAACTACATACAAAGTCAAACACGATGTCTATTTTAATTATAGACAATATTTATCTTTCAAGAAAAATACAATTTAATACTGAAATTCAGTCCTAACATTCTCTCCCTTTGTATTCAAGCTTGAAAGACTTTGCGCGCTTTGAATCTCGTTTGAACTTTGTCGCTTTAAGCACTTTATGATTTCTTCAAGAACTTCTAAAAATCTTCACTTTGAAATATTCAGACAATCGTTTGTTGAGAAATATCTTCTAACATTCTCTCCCTCGAATGTAGAACAGCGACGATCTTCTCTTTTGACAATGTAGAACAAAAACAACAACAATCTTCAGACAATGAATTTCAGACATTCTACCCACAAATGAATTTCTTCAGACAAAACTTCACAAACTTTCTTTTTAAAAGATATCTCTGTCAGTAAACTTTTGAATTGATGATCTTCACATTCAAAACCTCTCAGACATTTTAGCACAGGAATAATCTTTAGTAATAATCTCCAGTCACACTCCTTTTCAGTCTGTTGCCGACTTTGATGTTACTCCCCCTTGATCTTTATAACATACTCCCCTTATATCGTTCAGAATTGTACATTTCATTCATTATTTCATACTCCCCCTTATGATGAAATAAGAATCATTACATCATACTTCAGAATGAATGAAACCTTCTGCGAAAGCCGTCAATTCATGAAAATGTAAGCAGAACTTTTCAAATCCACTTATATAATATTTTCAGATTAAGGGAATGGGAAGATAACAACCAATTTCAATGTATGAAATTGTTTTCAATCTTATAAAAAGATTGGCCTGTGAGTATAACAAAATATACTCAGTACAACGGATGTACTGTATATATGAGACTTTATGAKGCTCATCTCACTAGGTCTTCCATTCAATCATCGATAGCTTAATAATAGCATATCTATGAATGTTTTGGCAAAATAACACATAAATTGCAAAATCTATGTAGTGTAGAAAGATAAAGCAACATATGCTTCTATTTAGGCTCAAAATGATAAACCGTGTGGACTACACAAATTTATCAAACTCAATGCATGAACAAAAAGACTTGAAGGGGGGACATATATCCTTCTGTTTCAATATCAACTTTCTCCAAATGAGAAATTGATAGATTGTGAGTTGCGTGCCCCAAGTGTTATTGAAACACTTATCTGTTAAGAGATAAATGAGTAGCTGGTGGGGTTGTGACAATAATTGGCCTGGGCTTTGCCTTTTTCAATATTAGTCTTGAAAGAATTGAGAACTAATAGATTATGTTGTATGCCCAATATTTAGAAGTTTGGAACATGATTCTTATGTTCTTTTAATCCTGACACAACTCTCATCAATTCTTTTGGCTCACAACAACTACCCCTCTCTTTTTCATTTTAAGCTCACACACAAACCCTTTTTGTATTTAATGCTCACTCAGATATGGTTGTCCTCTTGGATAGGTTTGTCGGTTCTGACATTCCATAGAGGTATTTTTGTAAAGCGCTATGTCCCTCCAAAATTTAGCATTATGCTCAAATGATCACAAATAATTGAACATAAGTATTATTTCTGTAAAATTGATCAAAAAAAATATATCGTTGAAGCACAAACAATGAAGGAGTGATTTACGAAATCAGATTATTCAGTAAGTGAGAGAAATGAACGAAGATCTATAAGTACGAGTTTATAGATTTAGAATATTCAAAGAATTATCGAATGAATATCAACCAAGGTAAAAAAAACCAGAAAAACAACCTTTGAATACAAACGACCATATTATCACCGAAAATGATTTTCATTTTAAGAGACGTGATAATAACATTTTGAAGAATAGCTGAAACAGGTATTAGAATTATGTACGATGAGAAATTACTCAAGTAAAATCTCAGGAAATACCTGATCAGAGGATGTACTCGTTTCCACACACAAAAAAAATTCTTTCTGAAAACATTTATTGAAATTTCTAGAGACTCCCCCTAGAAAATAGATTTAAGAAAATATTTCAGTTCAGCTCAAAAAATTAAAAAAATAATTGGAAACATGTTTAGCACGGGTCCTAAACTGGGTGTTTAGAAACCACATTCCGTTAGGCACTGGTACTGAACTGTGTTGTTCAGAAGCTCTTTGTTTGAACAAGTTACAACCTCCCCCTGAATTTGTGCATCATATGAATAAATCTCTGATCAGCAGTAATGACGCACCTACAAAATCAGATCAAATAGATTTTGGTATCCAAACGAACTTGGGTTCTTACTTGTTAGTATCAGGTTGTAGGATGTTGTAACTGCCAAACCATCTATTTTTATTAGATATGTTCTTTTTCGCGCTTTTAACAGGATGATCATAAACAGAATAAGATTCAAACCAGTTATTGTTATCATACCTGTTATTACCTATCCAATTCTTCTGAAATATGTTGTCTTTAGTCTATCTGTTGTACCTCTTCCTGTTTACAAAATCAGTATTCTTGCATGAAGAGCACATGATCCTTTTCTTGCTAAGATTTATCAAGTCAGAAGTAGATCTCACAAAACAAGGAAGATTGTTAGTAACAACAGAATTCTGAGATAAAATAGATTCAAACTTATTGACCCAAATGCTTTTAACCTTTGAAGAGTAATTGGGTGATCCAATGACATACCCTTGATAATACTGATTTGAAGAATGAGAATTGTTCTTAGAAACAGTTGATTTAGGGCTGCTTGAATAACTGTTCGACTTGGAACATTCATAAAAGCTTGTTTTACACTGAGAAGGAGAACTAGTTGAGCTTTGAGCACAAGAAAAGTCTTTGACTTTCTTTAAAAGCTGGTCTCGTTTATCATCAACTAAATCATACTTATTTTTGAGTTCAGTTCTCATCTTCAACTTAGTTTCAAGTTCTGTCTTCAGATCAGACAATTTTCTTCAAGTATCCAGGAGTTTACCTTCTAACTCCTTTTTAAGCATTTCAAATTTTTTCTTCTGATTATTAAACTCTCTTCTCTCTTCATCTGAGCTGCTCTTCTTATTCTCAGAAGCGATGTCGAGCCACTTTTTCTTTTCAGCAAGCTCTTTAGCAATAGCTGCATATTTCTTTGCAGTATTTCGTTTTTCAAGCACAAATAGCTTCTTTTCTTCGTCTAAAGCCTTTTGCTTTTGAGCAATGCAGTCAGACAATTTTTGAGTCTGACTCAGACATTCTTCTTTGATGTCATTCTTCTCTTTATCTATCGTGGCTCGTTCCAAGATAATCAGCTGCTCAAAATCTGAGATTTCCTTTAACAACATTTTGGCATTTAGCTCGAGAGAGTTTATCTTATTTTCATAAGATATGCGTTCAGCACCAAACTTTTTCTATAATTCAATCAATCTCTTCTTCTCTTTCTCCATATCTTTCCTTTCAGCATTTAAAACATTCTCAACTTCTAAAACTGTATTCTTCTCTAGTTCCAATAATTTCCTTGACTCAAACAGATCACATTCAGTCTTATGAATTTTATCAGATAAGTCCTCAGTCTCTTTATTATTCCTCCCAAAAGAGTCAATTAGCAATTTAGATTTATGCAGTTTAGCTGTTAAATCCTCAATCTGCTTCTTCAATCTTACTGTCTCTTGTGGATCAGAAACACTCTTCATCAGATCATTCATCTTTTTCTTGCAAAACTCTCTTCTCTTCTTTCTTTCTCTCATTACAGTCAGTAAGACGAATTGTCTACGATATATTCTTATTAAGCTCAAAATTTAATTTATCGTATTTTTCTTTAAGATCTTTATATTCCCTCTCGACAAAAGTTGTCATTTCAAAATAGATTGATCAAAGGATCTAATGCGATGAAATCAATTCGAAGAAATAAAAAAACAATTGAGCTCAAAACTAGTTAAAAAAATGGTCCAAAAAAATATTTGAAAACTAGAAAAAAAAAAGCTAAAAAATTTACAGCTGGGCTAAAAAAATTGAAGAGATTTAAATGAGTCCCAAACAAAACAAAATCAAGCCCAAAAAAAAAACAATTGAGAGATAAACCAAGCTTCACTAAGAGTAACTCCTCTGTTCACCTGAATTTGTTGTATTCCGGTCAAATCCTTGTAAAAATCACTTAGAAGCTGATTGCATGTTGGACACAGATATGTTTGAAAACAAGCTTCTAGTTGACCAGTCACACTACTCACTATCATTGAAGGGAACTCAATGATCTCTTAGGGATGAGGGTTCCTTTCCTTGTCACATGTAGCCTCAAAATCAATTACCACAAAATAATGGAAACAGTTGTTTTATTAATGACAAGAATTTTTTCTTCAAATTTGACGCCTATTAGTATCTCATAAACCTTAACAACAGCTGAATCATTCAAGTATCCCCACCCAGAAGGAGAACCTAATACGAACAACTAGAGTGCAACAGTGGAACTTTATGTGATGCACATATCAAAAGCAAACATCAACAGCAATCATCAACAACAAATATTAACATCAAACAACTCAAACACAAAACAGAATGGTAAGGCTGAATCGACCAAAAGTTCTTGAATAAGATCACACCAGCAATGAATGGGTAAAAACAATCAATCACACCAGACAACCTGGCTTACTGTTGCTTTATTACAGTTGAGCTCTGCACCATCCTTTAATGCCAATAGTTCAAGTTTGTGTGAAAGAATCCATCACCAAAGTAATGTAAGTCCACTGTATAAGGAATCCATCACCAAAGTAGATGTAACTTCCTTTAAAAAAAAATGCTTCACAGCAACTTTAAGTATTGAATCAGGCTTCTCCCTTGATATGCAGTGCCTGGCCGTTTGATCAATTCCTAACCAGAAGGTACAGAAGCTTGACTATCTAACTTTATCTTCTATTAACTTTCCAAGCCTTCCTCTCCTCTCTTCCACAAAACAGCCTTTGTCACTGCCAGCTGCTAAGTACCAATGGGGTGGCCTAAAACGACCAAGGCCGAGTTTGTAAGAATGAATGCCACAAATGATCCGGAAGAATGTGCACCAACAGAACTTTTGGAGGAAATCTATGATTTTATTGTTCAAGAAGAGATAAAAATGAAGGATGACACTGCAGGTATGGGGAAAAGCAGCAAAAAGCCAGAAGCTGGCATTATTGGTAATCTTAATTTGGTTCTCCCAAAACAGAAAAATCAAACTGACACACAATCTGAGAGTGAAGCTGTCAGGTGATTGTTGAAGCAAAGAACTTCAATGTTGAGTCTAATCAAAACAGTCTTCAGATATCTGTATCCGGCAAATCCAAAATCCAAATTCAATTTAGCCAAGTCCGATCAAGAATCCACCACAAATCTGTCCAAAATCAAAACCAACCTGTGAACCTTTCAAGCGATTTAAGCCAAATACGATTAAAACAATGATTGATTTACATAAAAAAAATTTCACAAATCGGGGACAACCGATCACAGGTTTCACCTTCCACTCATGGGACACCTGCACAGATGCTTCCTGCAACCCTTTGAAACTTTTGTCCAAGTGAAATCTGAAATGATTAGACTAGAAATTTCCAAATAGTACTAAGCAGAAACACAGGGAGCTGTGTTGGTAAAAAGCTTAGCTACAAAAGAACCTTCTGCACTTGGTTTGGATACTTATTACAAGCAATATTATATATGCTTGGTCGCTGCTACAACAACTACCAAGTGGATTGAAGCAGAGAAATCCTCCAAATAAGACGGGCAACAATTCTTGGAGTATTCACCTCAAGCAGATCATGTACAAGTTGTCATTGTAGATTTTGTAAACGTATTTCATTCAAAATCTGATCTTGAGATGCCCAACGATTCTGGCTGTCCGATTTAGCAACGATGAAGATGTAAATCGGATGTTGGTTAGCGATTAAGATGAACTCGCACAAAAAAGAACCAGTGAAATCAAAACTGATTACAACTAATCAGTCAAGACAGTAAGTGATTTATGAGAAACTAATCAGTCAAGACAGTAAGTGATTTATGAGAAATCGAACAAGTCTGTGATGGATTGAAATCGAACAAACCTATTAAACCCTTTCAGCGATTTGTCTAAAATCAACCAACCTGTGATGAAAGTCGATTGGACAAGACAGAAATTGTGTGATAATTCCTAAATTGGATGGATGTTGTACGATTTACACAATCCAATCAAGTTGTTCGATTAATCTGTGCGATTAACCTCAAATTGGATGAAGTGGTGTCTGATTTAGTTAAATATCGGTCACTGAAGTGTACAATTTAAGTGAAACCTTATGAGCGACTTATTGTTAAACCCGACAAGGTAACGTGCGATTTAACCAGAAATCGGACAACCTTCAATCGATTTACATTAAACACAGTGAAGAAGACGGGCGCTTTAAGAGAAATCGAACAAGGAAGGAGCAAAGGAGCGATTTACAGTGAGCGATATAGAGTGAAATCGGACCCTGTTTGAGCGATTTAGATGACCTAACTGTGTGATGAAAACTTGAGATCGGACAGGGAGATGCGTTTTCTTGAGCGATTTATGAATCCGGGAAGATGGATTGAGCGATTTATGAATCCGGGTAAAGTTAGTTGAACGATTTTCTAAATCTGATGAACAAACTTGAGCGACAGTGTTCAAAGAAGCTGAAGAACAAAATTGGGCTGATGAAATTGTGTTGGGCCTAAAACAAATTGGGCTAAGCGATTTAGAAAACAAAAACACAAAAAACAACAAAAAATTTAACCAAAATGGATCAAAAACACTGGTTTTTTAAAAGAAATTCAAGAACACGAAAAAAAATTTAAAATCACTAAATCGATCGAATCTCGAAATGGAATGATCAAATCACAAAAAATTGTGAATAATAAAGATTCACAGTTTAATTCCGCACAGTTTGATCCCAAATTTAACACAAAAACACGAAATTTTTCAAAAATTTTTTTGAATCAAACCTAAAGAAAAATGAAGAACCTTAAGTAAAAGATGAAGAACACACAAAAATTCCAGAAAAATTTCACAAAACCTTCAAAATTGATGATTTCTTTTCATTATTTCGTGCATAATCCGTTCTGATACTAATTGATAGCCCCTACAATGATCAATCTTTAATAAACTTTCATAATCATGGCGGATCTGGATATAGAAATTAAGAACATGAAGGAGATAAAGAGAGGAAAAGTCAACTTTCAATATTGGTCAAACCTCTATTACGATAAACTGAATTTTACAAATGAGCTCCTACAAGATTTACACAAAAACTAATCTATTTATAGGGTCAAAGTTAAAACCCTTGAAAGTCAAAGTCAAACTACTTACAAAGTCAAATACGATGTCTATTTTAATTATAGACAATATTTATCTTTCAAGACGAATATAATTTAATACTAAAATTCAGTGATAACAATGGACTTGGTAATTATGAAGATTGTTGTTGGAGGATTGTTGGTTTGATACAATGCTAAGGTAATTATTATTTTTATTACGATCATAACTTATTTACTAGTTAATTTTCCTAAGTCATGTGTTTTTTAACAACATATTGATACGTAGGCGCATTTGAAAATGTTAGAGAGACTGATGAACTCACGATGTACGATATTCTGGTTATAAGCTTGAATTTTTTTTCCCTCAATGAATTACGATACATTAAGTTGATGAACGACACAAAAAATATTATATCCGGCCCGGTGGCTAGTTGATGAGGTAAGAATGCGTAATTTTGATGTACTTCCAGATAAACATTGATTTATAATGAAGCATTTAATTTTTTTTTGTAGGTAATTATCCCAGTACATATAAACGGAACTCATTGGGTTAGTACAGTTCTAAACCTAAACTCGTGGTTGATCAACGTATATGACAACATGAATTATGACGCGTTTTTTAAGGGTGTGTTTGGTACGCAGACATGACAAGTGTTAAGCGTTTTGTAAGACATGACAGGATAGGACAGAACTGGTTAAAATGACCAATTTACCCCAGTGAGCTGTTTAGCGTTTTTTCACTAATTAATCAATATAAATGTTAACAAATACTATTTAAAAATACAAAAAAAATCTAAAATCAATATTAATTAAAAACTCACATTCATAAATCAAAAGATTTAAACATCATGTTCACCAACACAAAAGTTGAAATGTTTACCAACATTCAAATGTTTTTTTTGTGTACCAAAAGACCTGAACACAAAAGATAAAATGTTTATAATTGTGTACCAAAAGACTTAAACACAAAAGATCAAATTTTTACCAACTAACATCACATTTCTAACTTCTTTAAGATGGTCCTCACAAATTTTGGCTTCAAAGTAGCATTAATGCTATTACATAGGCATAGTTGAATCAGGTTATCGGCAAAAATACATGCTAATAGCAATAACCTGATCATCATCAAAACCCATGTTGCTTAACTCATCGAGCATAGTTTGTAAACCCGGAGTACCAACAACTGATACCAACTTACCCATTTCATTGGATAACGAATTCAACCTCTTTTCAATCATCTTGATCGCATCTTCAGAAACACCTACTTTCTCTTTCTTTTTTTGGATGATGCTTCTACGTCTTGTGGAATGGAGGATGCAGAAGCGCCATTAGAAGGAGTAGTCGAAGGCATATTCAATTCTTCGGTATCAGCACCGACTTCACTCTCTAGATTGCTGTGCTCCAATGTATATGCGGCAGATTCCGCCATCGATCCTGTAGCTCGATCTTTTCCAAATATTGTCTTCAGTCGCTCATATTGGGGAAACGGTTTGTTGGCAATATAATTTTTGCTTGGATGTTTCTATTAAAAAAATGCATAAATATATATAATGTTAATCACTATCCATATGAAATTAAATATCAAATAATCACATAAAAAATATAAGTGTTACCTTTAAGTATTCCTCTAACACTTGAGCATCCACCGTTACGCATTGATGCGCATCATTCCAACCGAAACCACTTGTATTCAACATGTCATAAGCTGCTGAATATTTATCTTTGAGCCGCTTCATTTTGTTTTGGATATGTTTTGATACTATATTGAGGCCCGAGATCTTTTCACGCATCTTTAAAACGATTTGCTCATATGTGCCGGTCCGAAAACACCCATTATCACTCCTACCACCGGCGGCTACAATCTCTTGTAGAACAATAATTAGTACATCCTCTTCTTGGATACTCCAATTACGTCTATCCGCCATCTTTTAAATTCCAAAATTAACACCATGACCATAGTAATAAAATAATACGTTACGATAAGCATTTTAAAAACTCAACAATAGTAATAAAACAACAAATTAGGATAACATTTTAAAATTCAACATTAGCAACAAAATAATACATTATGATAACATTTTAAAATTCAAAAATAGTAATAAAACAATACATCGAGTCCATTCATCTACTTGATATCCACGACTGAAACATCTTTTGGGCTATGCCATCTCTCCATTGAGTCCACTCATTACTTGATTCAACAACATCAATAGATTCAACATCATCATTGGATTCAACTTGCTCTTTCCCTATAGACATATCTTCTAGTGTGAGTGTCGTGTTTTCTTTCGGATCAAGAACCATGTACATCCTAATAAAATTATGTAGCAAAGCACTTGCTATGACCATTCTTCCTTGAAGTTTTATTAGATAGAAAGAAGGACTTCGTAATATGGCCTAATGTTTCTTCAAAATACCAAAACACCTTTCTATGATATTCCTAGCTTGTGAGTGTTTCATGTAAAATTATTCTTCATTATTTGTAGGTGTAAGACCAATGTGTTCCCATTCTCATAAATGATACCTAGTACCTCTATATGGTGCCAAAAATCTGTTACCATTGACATATTCTGCATCAGCCAAATAGTAATTACCCATTGGGACTTTTAAACCATTATTTCTTGTAACCGCATCTCGTAGTACCCTAGAATCAGTAGTTGGACCTTCCCAACCGGATAAAACATAGATAAATTTCATGTCCCGAGTGCATGCACCTAATACATTAATCTTAATATGACCCTTCCTTGTTCTGTATCTTGGTTTATCTACTGCTTTGATACCACTTGTTGGTCCCATGAGGGTCTAGAAGATGTGTATAACAGTTTGTAGAAGGGGGGATGAATACAAACACAGTAAACTTTTCAAATTTAAAATATATATTGATAAGGAAGGATCAATACATATTTTACAATATTGTTTGCGGAAAGATAAGGTAAAGATAACCTATCTAAACAATCTAAGTTACACACTAAGTCTTAGCCAAGAGAAATGATTTGTTGTTTAAGACTTAGAAGAAAGTAAGTTCTTTCTGGGTAAGAACTATTTAGAATACTAAAAAGGGATTCTAACTTGCTTTTGAAGATAAGCGTATTGTATTCTTAGATATGTGTTCTTTCACGTATGAACGTAAGTTAGGGTTTAAGATTAAGAGTATCTTTGCATAGAGATAGAACACATCTATTTATACTCATTGCATTAAATACACATTTATTGCAAGGTAGTAGGGTTTGAACACTTGTCAAGCCTTTAGAGAAAGACTTGTCCTTCGCTACAGTGAATAGTACAAAAGCCTATTCATGAGCAGATATCATTTCATGGAGTTGGTGGATAGTAGAGTCAACTAATCGACTCTGTACCGTACTATGCTTTAGAAAGGGTATGGGTTTGTTCTTTGTGTGTATAAGGACAAGACAAAAACAATCGTGCTTAACAAGCTTCTTTTGATCGATGAATGCTGGAATAACCTGAAGGTCTCTTCAGCATTCGCTGAGGCTTGGGCAGTCTTCACACATGTATAGACCAGATTGTAATCACTGAATACCGCTTCAGATCACGAACTCGCCAGTCTCTAATCTTCAGTTTCAGTCTTCGACTTTAGCTGAAGGTTCTTTGGTGTAAGTTTTGTCTTCTTGAAGTATCGTTGTCGCTGATGGATTTACATTACATGTTCTCAGCAATCACTGAATAGACTTAGTGATGATCGCTGGAACTGAAGGACAGAAACATAAATACTTCGTATAAGGTAAAAGGGATTATCATCAAATCACTGAGAGAGAGGATCAACAAATTTTTTTCCCTATATTTGTTTCTTATAAGCAAATGTAGCATTGTTTAAAAAAATCTAGAGAACAACAAAAAACATAGATGTGAAGACAAATTTTAGTAGGATTTTTTTTACTAATGGAGACATTAATACCTATAACATTCTCTATGGGGACATAACCAAAAACACCACCAATTCACTTGCAATTTTTTAATTTTTTTGACATATGGTTTTTCTACTTTTCCTTGAAGTAGGCAGACGCAGAGAACCATTAAATTAAACAAGTATTAAGGGCTATTTGGTTTTTACATAATGGCTTAATGGCGTGGGTGGCTTAATTGCTAAGCCACATTTAGGTGTCTCTTTACAACTTAATGATAAGCAATGACAAAAATTGATGAGCCAATTAAGAAAGAACAGATGTTTCGTCGGGGTATGCGACTAGAACCCCTTAATATTCCACTGAAAGGGCAACTAACAAAAGGCAGAGAAAAGGGCTTACAGGATTTCCAACCAGAAAAGGGGGAGCAAGACCCCCAACCATCATCATTGAAATGGACTTAGAAATTGGGATGAAGCTCATTCAACATGCTGACACYAATGATTTGAAAAAGCCATTAAGGATTTCTACTCAAACCCAACTAAGCCCCGAGGAAACCTTCTGCTCAGAGCCCTCAATAACTTGTTTGTCTCGTATGCAATAACTAAGGATAGTGGGAGTTTAAGCTATTTCCGCCAGCTACGGTAGTGGTGAAGCACTACTGAGAAATTCACGTATCACTTGATACGAACGACTTTTGTTTTTCTGCAAGGCCATAATTCTTTCACCTATAGATAGCCAAAATCCTGAAAAAAGGAATTGGAACCTCACTGTCCTTTTTAGGCAGTTACATTAAGTTGGGGTCTACTCTAGCTTTACCTTTCCCTCCCAAAGTTCGTCGGGTCGATGACAACCCGCGACGTATAACCATTTTCCATTTGTCCAACTCCCTCTCCTCTCCTCCTCCCTCCATGGTTGCTCCCTTCTCCCTTTGATACACATTTTGATGATCGAAGGTGTAATTTTTATTAGAATTCAATGAAACGAAAAGTTTACAGAAGATATCTGATGAACAAAGAAGTTTCTTGACTTTCGAGAGGTCGAGTACTCTCCAAAGATTTTCGCCCAAAACACACACACACAAACTTACTGATCCCCTTCTAACCTCTTGCTCCCTTTATTTATACTACCTAAAGCATGTACTAGTGCATTAGACACTTGTACCATAGTCTACTCTATTTGACTTATTTATATTGTTGTGTGTTTCTTCAATTCAAACATCATTATATTGTTTTGCATCTTCATCTTGTTGTACCATGTGTATTAACCGTTGTACCTTAATATCAGGGTCTTTATTGCGTTTGCATTCTTTCTTGGAATTCCATTGATGCACTTCGTTATTTTTATTATGGTGTGTTTATTCTGGTGGGCTATGATCCATTACATAATAGGGTAAAATGGTCATTGTTTTATTCAACAGAAAAAACTAAACAACAATTTATCTGAATCCATATACTTAACTTATTATATCCATACAGGTTTAATTAAAAATACTTTAATCACAAACTATCTAGACAAAAGTAAAGTCAAAACAATCATAATGCTCATGAATCATGATAACATGTTCACTTGTTTTTAATCCAACCATATATATGATCACACAGAATTAGAGCATCGAATTATAAAGGGGGTGTTTGGGATTGCTTATAAAAAACAACTTATTGACTTATTTCGGTGTGACACCGGTAATAAGCACTTTTAAGTGTTTGGATAAACAGCTCATACCGATGCCAAACTGGTAATAAGGATTTTTTGAGAAAGTTAAATCATTCTAACCTATAATAAGTTGATAAGGACTTCTGTAGAAAAGCATAAGTTGTTTCACATAAGCAATCCCAAACACCCACAAAATTGTGCCACTAATAGAGTAAGGAATGACGTTTCAAGAAATTTAAAAATCAAAATGTGCAATTTGTGAAAATATACCAAACAAATTAAAACTACTAATTAAAAGAAAATGTGTCTTATAAAAATAAGTGTTCTATAAAAAATAGGTTTATATGACACTTTTTTAAAAATGTCCTATAAAATTGTTGATGTGATGCTTTATATTAAAAGTGTCCTAAAAACTTTGTTAAGACGAACGTCATATAAACTTATTACAACGTCTTTAGATAGGATGTTTTAATTTTTGGTTCTATAAAATGATATATTAGGACGCTTATAAATTAGTAGTGTCGTATCAACCCGATTTTGTTGTAGTGCTTGTTTGCGACTATTAATTAATTAGACAACGATATTAAACAATTTATATTAAATTATATACTATAAGCTAAACAAATTAAGACATTAAACGAGGTAAGAAAAATCAATATTGTGCTACATACATACATACATACATACATATAGGGATTAAAAAACTACAGGGAACGTACATCGAGCGACACGTTCATATTCATAATGAATATGTGATTCATATGAATAACATGTCCATATTAATTATAATAAGACTTAAATGTTGCTACTATCATTGGAGACTTCTTATTATTTAACTTTCTTTACTATCTCGTTTGTATTCATTAACATATTATATTATTAGTAATTTGTTTTACTTATGTTATAAAATGTTGTAATTGACTAATTTTTCAACATGTTATTTTCATCACTTAACATTTTCAACTAGATTATCAGTAATTTTTGTCAAATAAACGTTGTTCATAAGCTAGTTTATCAACTACCAACTAATCAATTATCAGCTAGCTTATCAGCCAATGTGTCAAACGTAGCCTTAACTAAAATTTAATTTTTTGCCACCCACCATTGCTTCTTCGTCGTTATCCATAACCGTCCCTTCCCCTATCCAACCTGAGTCTGATCCGATCCTGAGATTTTACAAGCTCGAGACGTTATAGAAAGGTTCCCAACAGATACAATAAGAGTATTAAGCAAATATTTTCATCATAAAAAATGAAATTCATATAAAAACTTAATTTTAGATAATATTCTTCTATTTTATATGTTAGCACATAACATATTTCGTTACTCTTATAAGTGGCAGATATATTTAGTTATATAACGTTAAATGAGATTCTAATCAAATCTATTATCTTATGATATATATGAAGTTATTTTTTAATAGGCTATGAGGTCATGAATTTTTATAGACTCGTTAATTATGAGTAGTAGGTTATGTGTTTTGCCATCAGAAATAATATATAAATGGTGTGATTTAATTTAAATAACACTGATCTAAAAGTTGTGTATTCTCTGAATATATTTTGTTTTCCGCAAACTAATTGTTCCCCTGCTTACAAGGGCAGATCTATGAATGTCCGAGTGGGTTCTCGTGCAACCGCTCAACGTATTTTCTTAACTAGGGTTTTTTTAGGTATGAAAGAGCATCCGTTAAATTTCGAGGGGTGCTCAGAGATATTGTAAGGAACGTCAATCAAAAAATTGAAAAAATACCTTGAAAACAACCAGAAAACTTAAAAATCTCTCAAAATCAACAAAAAAAATTAAAAAAATCTCTCGAAAAGATGGAATTCGGCTAAAAACGCATCGAACGACTTTGTGGTGCCACTACTTGCTTAGTTGCTTTAAATGCTAGTAAGTTGGTTTACAAATATGTAGGGGTGTTCATGGTTCTATTTGAGCTGTTTAACCCCCCAAACCATAAAACGAACGGTTTGGCAGCAAGTGACAAAACAAGTCAAATCGGACAATAAAAGACGGTCTGTCTATTCGATTTAAGGTGGTTTGGACCTCTTATGAGCTTTTTAAACTAAAAAACATAGCATCAATATTCAAAATAAGTTTTTTACCAATATGACATTATTAAAAAATATTATATTGAATTTCAAAAGAAATGTATAGACCAGACCAGACAGGGCGATTTGGCTATTTTTCAGATCGGACTAGACCGTCAGACCATTTAAATCGCCAAAAACGATCATGTTTAACTTGATTCAACTGGTTTAAACGATCGAACAATATTTTTGAACACCCCTACACATATGTACTCGATGTACAAAATCCCAATGCACTTTACACCTTAATGTATTTATTACATTAAATATAAGTTGTTCTAAAGAATTTGTAATGAAAAAATGGTCAAATAATCCAACAACTTATCCTCAATAATCTCTTGCTCCAGAAATTATAGCAAATGTGAAATGTGTTATTTGTTGACTTTTTATAAATTTATTAACAACCCTAAATTTTTGACCAAAATTTCCAACCGATTTTGTTATAAATACTTGCATTGTTTTGCCCGATAGTAAGAGTAGTGTTATTTCCGTCGCTAAAATGGCTGAAAACGCAAATCCAATAGCGGAGACAACACAAGACGTAACTGTCGTTGCCGAAAACCGTACAACTCCAAATCCTGCCGCCAACAAGAAACACGATCCAAAACCCTCCTCTGTAAAACGAATCATGTTTCCATTAACCACAATTTCGTTCCTCCTTTCTTTTCCAATCCTCTTTTGTATCGTATGGTTGTTATACGTGAAACAGTGTAACTGCGAACACCTGTTGCCATTGTCAAAGCTGCAACACGGGGTTGTTTTCGCATTAATTCTCTTGTTCGTCGTTAGCAACAGTGTCGTGTTCTTGAGATCGCGCTTTTTGATGTTGGGATTGATCGTGGTCATGGTGCCACTGATTGTGATTCTGACAATAGGGTTGGCGCTTGTAGGATCGTACACGATAGAAAGCAGAATGATCCCTGGTTCACCATCATGGCTCAAAATGATGGTGAACGATGACAATAATTGGTACAATATCGAGACTTGTATATACAATACGAGAACATGTCAGGACTTGGCCGTACAATCAATCATGATCAAGTCTTACGATTTTTCAATGACTAAACTCTCTCCAATCGAGGTATCAGTATTTTTATCGATGTACATTTAAAATGTGTACTTTATACATAAATATTTACTTATTTATGTATTTAATTATATCCGTGTACAAGTTTTTTTTTGTGTGTACTGAGATTTTTTTTCATTTTTTAGGCTTACAAAAACTCAAAAAAAGTTATAATACGCATAGTAATTGATTTTTCTGCTAAAATATTTGTTTTCATGTTTGTCTAATTTCTAGTCGGGATGTTGCATACCACCCACAATTTGTGACATGGAGTATTTGAATGCGACATATTGGATAAAGAAAACCGAAGTTTACGATGATCTGGACGGCCCATACGATATCGACTGCGATTTGTGGCAAAACAACGTTACCAAGCTCTGTTACGACTGCTACGCATGCAGAAAAGGATTTATCAACACTTTGCGGCAAAAATGGTATAAGCTTGGAGTCTTTCTCGTCGTAGTGACAATCTTGCTTATTGTTTCCCATCTCTTGTTATTTGTCGCTTCAATGCAAGAACGTTATGCGTCGTAGAACGTACATTTTTGAAACTGTTATTTTCACTCTTTGTTATCTGAAATTTTTAGAATTGTATATATTTTATCTGTTGAATAATCACGTTCATATTTGATTCTCCCAAACAACTTTGCCGATGTTGTTGTAGTGAACAGTCGGTAACGTATTTCAATCGTAAGTTTACGTTGTAAATTCTAACACTTTGAACAATTACAAATGTCGTTAGAATCGTAATCTTCGACAGTTTTTATCGTCTACGAAACAAATGAATTCGTAAGTGAATATAATTACAAAACGATCGTCTATTTGTGTTTTTTAAAATTAAAGGTTTAAAACTGGTTCAAGTGGGCGGATGGTTTGCCGTAATACCACAAGTACCATTTAACGAACTTCCGTAATCCGGATTGCAAATCGGTTGTCGGGTTATACCCGAGCTCCTTCTGAGCCAAACTGATATTCACATGTGGGAATGAAAAGTCGACGTTTCCAGTCACGTCGGTCACATCCATCTTTGCCTTCATCCCCAAACTATCCTCCAATATCCTCACCATCGCCGGCACCGTCACCGGCGACGAAATACTGTTACCCAAATTAAAAATCCGATAAGGAGCACTTCCTTTTTTCTTTCCACCCGACCCGGTACTTTTACCCGATGTATCCAGTGACGCAACACACCCCTTCACAACGTCGTCAATGTAGATGAAGTCTCGGGCCAAGTCGACCCGATCCTTCACCCGGTACACTGTTATCGGTGTTCCCTCTGAAATATTTCGGGTGAAGGAGAAATACACCATGTCGGGTCTTCCCCACGGTCCATAAACCGTGAAGAATCTCAACCCGGTTATTGATAACCCGTAAAGACGGTTGTATGTGTGGGTGATCTCTTCGCCGGTTTTCTTGGTGGAGGCGTAGAGAGAAGCGGGTGGGTTGGCTGGATCCGATTCGGAAAAGGGTGCCTTGTTGTTTACCCCATAAACGGAACCGGAGCTGGCCCATACGACGGCGGGCTGCCGGCCGGCGCATTTGCATTGTTCTAGAAGCGTCACGAGACCGGCGACGTTGCTATGGACGTAAGAGTACGGGTTATCGACGCCGTATCGTACGCCTACCTGCGCAGCCAAGTGCATAACGTGCGTAAATGCTACGGTATCAAAGAGCTTGGCTAAAAGGCGCTGGTCGTTGATATCGCCGTCGACGATAAAAACGCCGTGAGCTTCGAGCAACGCCCGTCGTGTTCTTTTCAACGACGGACCGTAGTAGTTGTCGAAGTTATCAACCCCAACGACGCCGTCTCCACGGGTTTTCAAAGCTAGGGCGACATGTGTTCCGATGAAGCCTGCTGCTCCGGTGACAAGTACAGAGATACCGTCAGCACGAAGGATCTGAGCAGAAGAACGGACTTTTTTCTCCCATTGAATTCCACCAATGCCGCCGTGATCCCAGAAGGAAGAGTGGTGGAGGTAGCGGTTACCTGTATCGACGAAGGTCAAATACGAGGCGGTGAATGCAATCAAAATCAGAGCCCAAAGTAACACCATGGTGGTGGAGGCGAAACAGCGATGAAACGCTCGATTCATGATGTGACTCTGGGGACGGTAGATCTTGAATCTACCTGGGCTTGAAGGCACCAATAACGCTTCCTCCAATGGCGGCATTTGTGGATTTTCAATTGAATTCTGAAAATGGGAATTAAGGAATTGGATTTGTTAATGTTGTTGTGAATGGTATGTTCTCTTGTATTCCCCAAGAGAGAGGGGTTGGGGAATTCAGAGAGAGGATTGGAGACAGAAGGCGAAGGGATTTCCTCTTCACCTGCTGAAGGGATGAAAGAGGCCATGGTTGAGATTATAAATGATTCAAACATTTTCCATTCGTCGTTTTTGCTGCCATTTTTAGGGACCATCCATGGCCGCAAGTCGCATTTTCTTACTTATACTTCAAATTTTATTTTGGTTTTATAAAAATTTGGATTTGATCTCTCAAACGAATTAATTACAGATGTTGTCATTGTCGTTTCAGTTTTGTTATGAATTAAGTCCCTACATCTAACTCTGTTGATATTAGAGCCGTTAAGTTGGGGGCTTTTTTGTCTTTTTATATCTTCTTCTTTCAAAAAATTAAAAAAACAATATAATTTGTATATATCTATCTTAATATATATTTATTATCTTTAGATATAAAGTACAACGTCCTTCTTCCACTCCACATCCAACATTCCATGTCACCTCACACCATCAGACTCTAGCTTTTCCTCCGACGACCTACCAGAGAGCACAACACCAAGAAGCGCCCCTTTATAGGTCTTTGCCATCGTTTCAGATTCGCAAAAGTAGGCAAGAAAAACATATTCAGATCAAGATGTACTAGGTTTCAAATAGAGAGAAGCGGATTAAGAGATTAGGGCTTTGTTCGAGCATTTATCGAGTGTTAAACTGGGAGATATGAATGAGATTCATTGAGTTTGGATGTGGTACTAGAACCATGAGTTTGGATCGAGATTCATCAATGGTGATTCAAAACATTCAACACAAACACGACCTTGGCAATGATTTTACCAAACCCAATAATGCTTTAGTTTTTTATTTATGTTTTTGTATTTTTTTTTTCTAGATTTTAATCTGTATGTATCGCATACATGGATTTTGTGTATGCACATTTTTTAGTTGATTGTATCTATGATATTTAGACGATTTAGGGTTTTCATTTTTATAGAAGAAATAGAGATGCATCATTGATTTTTCAAGTTAAAGAAATGGTGATTCAAGGTTTTGATTGTGAAGTTAATTTAGAATTGTGGATATGAATGTTTGATTTGTTCCTCCCTCAAGAACCAGAGAGAAAAACATTACCTATTTATTGTAGGTTTATTTGTGACATTGAGAAATAAATGCGTGGTAGCAACTTGACTGGAGAAGAGGGTCAGTGGATGGCTGGCGATATTGTTTTTCATGAACATTTATACATTTTTTTTTAATTTTTAAGCAAAAATGTAAAAGGACCAAAATGACCCTGACTTAAGAGAGTTGTGGTTAATGGAGTTAGATGTAGGAACTCAATCCATAAAAAAATGAAACCATGGTGATCATACATGCAATTATTTCGTTTAGGGGACTCAATCCAAATTTCTATAATCATAGGGACGAAATATGTAATTTACTCTTTAAACTATTAATATTTTTTTATTAAATAAAAGCATATTCTAATTTAATTTTGATCATCTAAAATAAATTAACAAGAATTGGTTAACTTATTCCGGATATGTCTTAAAAGGAATTGGTTAAAAAAGTTGTTGACTAATTATAGTCGTAGGTGAAAGCCCGTTTTGGTCCTAAATTTGAACTTGGACTGCTCCTTTACCAAAAGGAAGCATGGATAAGGCCTGAAAACTGGTCTTTGGTTGATCGAAAATCGGTCTAAATAATTACTTCACAATTAAAATTCGAGCTATCTTATAAATAATGTTTTTCTTCATTTATTTTATAAATGTATTTATATTGTAGGATAAGTATATCATCGTTTAAAGGATATGAAGATATAGATAGAGATAAACATATTAGAGATATATTAGAATTGATATCTCTCATAGTTATCTACTTATAACACATCCCTATTTAAAGAGCTTTTAATTAACAAAGAATTACAAATTATTCTCTCCATTCATTGTTGTTCTATATGATTTTTCCTCTAATACGTTATCAGCATGTAAGCTCAGGAACCAAACGATTTTCTGTTCCTACCATCTGACACTGCAACCATGATCCAAGTAAGCATACTTTGCTTAGTGTTTTCTTTTTTTCATATGAATTTTAGAAAGTATATGTTTAAGTTGTAAAATATCACCATATTATGCTTTATGTTATATACACAAATATTATGATTTCGTATGAATATACTTTTCTTTTTATATGTTTAAATTATAAACATCACTCTACTATGCTTAATAATATAAATGCAAAATATAATTTACGTAATAATGAAACTTCAAGGTGCCTTCTAAGTTATTTGTCTTATAAAAAAGAAGTTCATACATTATCCCTTATTTACGTAAATGATTAAAACAACCCAACCGTGAAGAACTTGAGTATAAATATAAATGTCCAATGTAAAGAATACCTTTGTCGGAAAGATACAAGAATATACCTAAAACCTACCAACTCCATATAAACCCTAAAAAACCAACCTTTTGAAAAGGTACAAGCAAATATTGTCATGTTTTGAGACGACATATCAGTCCTAGCTTTCATAGGGAATACCTTCTACTAGGAAACCCCAAAGAACTGGGGATGCCCTGAAATGAAGAATCGAGAGTATTCGTGACATGTGCTTTTCTAACTAAACGTACAACGGAATGGAAACTCATTTACTCGATTACAAGAAGGTAACTGATTTCAACAAAGAAATGTTGTGTCTCAAGACGCATTTCAATCTCCGTGGTAAAAAACTCACAGAAGATGACATGATTCATAACATTATTTATACCTTTCATATATCAGTAAATATTAATGAACCAATATAAGTTGGAATATAACATTTAGACAAACTTATCAACCTACTTCAGGTGGTTGAGAGACATAACAAGGTTTTTTTTCAAAAAAAAAAAAAAAAAGCTAGACATGTTGGGAGAAAGAAAATTCTCGAGATTAATAATGAAAGCGTTAGAGGTGAAAACAACTCCAAAGAAGTGTGAGTTAAAAACAATTTCACACATGTGACATCTATGCACTATGTAGGAGAAGCCCTTGAAAGGGTCAGTGTCATGGTAAGAGTCGGGAATGATTTTCAATACCTAAAGCAGACATACAACAACTGCCCCAGGTGATAATGGACAAACAAAAGAGAAATGCACTAACTACTCCTTCAAAATGAACAAGTTGAAAATAAACATTGATACATGTGACGTACCACTACTTGCTATCTATTTAAACATTCTCTTATGAACTATTTTTTTTTTAAAATGGTTGATTATTGAATTATTTGAAAATTTTTATTTGAAGTATCAAATTTATTCTATTTGCATATATACATTTGAAATTCTAACCATTATAGATGTCAAGAAATATAAAAAAACTACAAAACTCTTAATATTTTTCGTTCCGTGTAGGAATGTGTCGAGGAGAAATTGAGTTTTTTTTGTGAACCTCCCACATAATCTAAATAAACAGATTAATATTTATTTCATTTTATAATTCCTTCAACCAAAATACTTAAACGATTGACTGTCATTTTCTTGTTGATACAAGAGTAATAGTCACTAAAGCACTATATTAATATGAATTTTGTTAAGATATTCGTATCAATTGGAAATCATATTATGAGAATGGAAATGGATATATATACATCAACTTTAATGAATATGAAATAAAATATATATTAGAGAAATTAAAGTGTCGAACTAGTGGATTTCTAGGTCATTGAATCATATTTTGTCACCAATAATGAATTTTGGGACAATGACACATATATGTTTCGACATGACCAGGTGGGACACCATGGTCATGAAATAATGATCCGTGTGTTATAAAATATACATAGACACATTCTCTTTTGAGTGAATCACATCATGAAATCCCGAGGGATTTGGTGGTCGATTTGAACTTGACTTACCCGAGAGGGTTGAAATCCTTGATTTTCGACCAAGAGAAGTTACGATGGTTTCAGCAATCCGGATTAAATGTTTAGGAGAACGAAGTATTTCTAACATGGTTCCCAACATAGTTTACCGATGCGGGATTTTCAAGACAACACTCAAAAGCACGACTTTCGCATAAATGCAAGATTCATTCATGGAAGGATTAGACATTATAACTCGCACTTGGTTCTTCTCTCCATTTAAATTTAAGTTGTTTTTAACCAAGTTAGTTAAAGCTACAATCTGTGCATTTAAGGCGGTGATGACATCAATCTCACAAATATCTGCTGTAGTTTTAGGAACAATGCCACGAGGGTTTGACCAGTCAGTGTTATTATTGGCAACTTTCTCTAAAATATCATATCTTTCGTTATAAGTCTTAGAAGTGAAAGCGACGTTAGCCATAGCATCGAGAATGATTTCAACAACATTAGAAAAAACCATTGTAAAATTTTCCAATTAGATGCAGTGGAGGATTCCATGATGAGGACATCTCCGAAGAAGGTCCTTGAACCTCTTCCATGCATCTGAAATCACTTCGTCATCTCCTTGCTAAAACATTAAAATTTCATTTCAGGGCTTCACGTTCCTCGTGGGAGGAAAGTACTTCTTTTAGTAAATTTTCAACCAAATTCGTCCATGTGTCAATCGAATGAGGTGGTTGAGAGTTTAGCCAGACTTTTGCTCTATCTCTCAATGTATAAGAGAAGAGAGTTAACTTTAAGGCTTCCTCCAAGAATTCGGGAGTACGAAAGTGACCCATCATTTCTAAAAATGATTTCAAGTGAGAGTGCCGATCTTCTAATGATAATCCTCCAAACTGACCCACTACTTGGACATTTGAAACACTACCGACATTGCTTTGAAATGTTGAGCTGTAATATTGGGCCTAAGAATAGCCGATTTTGATTGATCAAAATTGGGTATTGAATAGCCCCATATTCCTCTATCTTTGTGTCACACCCCGCTAAAGCGGAATCACAAGATATAACAGGCAAGCGAGACATAGCAACAGTTCATAAATAACACTATTTCAAGTTTTTCAAAATAACATGATTCATCGACATAACAAGAGTTAGAATTTACACAACGTTCACAATTACATCAAAAACTTGACTTAATCGATCTTGGCTCAAGTATGCCTCCTTAAAATCCAAACCACTCACTTAGAACCTGAAAAACATGGAAATAAAAATGAGGTCAATTACAAAGAGTTGGTGAGTTCACGGGTTTTCACATGCATAAAACATTTCAATGCATAAACCAAGTAATAGCAAACTTATGCGAATTCTTTGCACTTAATAAATGAAAATCTCWTACGATGTAAAACTTGAGGCACTATTGAGCCTTACCTGACCAATTTGCCCCATTAATTTTC
>NC_037535.1:5632706-5635303 GCF_001531365.2 Cynara cardunculus var. scolymus
TACGGACGGGGACTTTCATTTGGAAACATATACTCTCAAGCACATCAATTTAGCATTTATTCTAAGTGCAATAATATTTATCAAACAAAATATAGCAACCCGACTAAGCAGTTCCTTAGCCCAAGAGGTTCCAAGTAAAACTTGACTAAGAAATTCCTTAGCCCAAGAGATTACAAGTAAAGCATCGACTAAACAGTTCTTTAGTCACAAGTATCTTAAAACATAAACATGCAAAGTTTGCTTAATCTCATGTTTTTCTCTCATAAAACATATAAAAAGCATTAAAAATGGGGTCGTGAGAACTCATAAGTTTGGCGTATATCCGTGTGTTTCCTCTAGGGACTTGCTATGCTTGCTCGAACTTCCTGACAGACCAACCAGCGCTATATTAACTTAATGGTTTCCTTGACTAAGGTAGATTCAAGTTGTTTTAAATGCAAAGCCATCCAATGTTTTTATAAAATAAAGCCGATTTTAATTATTTATTAAAAAGGAACCTTCCAAAATCCAAATAATGACATCATTAAATGTCATCCCAAAACAATGATGGCAGCCGCCATCTAACAAAATCAAGGGATTTTGAGTGAGTTTAACACTCTTTTCAAGAATAATCTACAACCTTGAGTCACACGCCTCCCTAAAACCGGTTGCATGCCCAAGAACGACAGCATTGGTGGGGAGGGTCTCGAGCTCAACAATTTCAAGAACTTAGATTTTCAACACAAAATCAATATCTCTAAATAAATTCCAGAAAAGGAAACAAAACAAATAAGAATTTTGATTCTAGAAAGCTAACATGACGGGAAATCCTATTCAAAGATGCATGCAAGATTCAATCATCCAAGAATATGATCGGACCTCACATGCAAGAACTCTCTTCTTCTTTCCTAGGGACTAAAGAATCTTGGGTCACAGATTATCATCCAACGAATACACATGCAGGTCTTTGATGAATAATCTCTCCTCTTTAAATCCCATAAATCTTACCCAAAGAATCGAGTAGGGAAAAGGATAACGAGTTTCGAACAACTAAAGAGAATAAACAACTTTTTAAAACATATCTTTTCTTGGTCGAATGATATGAACAAATCTCAAGAACAACAGAAATCTTCGCGCTTTGCAAGGAGATGGAATCGGTTGGAAGGTGATGAATGATAGAGTGAGAGAAACGAAATGGCTGCAAAATTTTGAAGAATGAAGAATTTTCAAAAGAGAAGGGGGTATTTATATGGGGCTTCAAGAGAAGAAATGGGCTGACTCTAAAGGCCCAAGCCCAAGAAGGCTTTTATTTTCTAAATATAAGGCCCCAATAAATACAACAAACAAAACAATTTTGACAAAAGATTTTTAAAACTCCACTCTTTCAAAATAATAATAGGCAACCAAATATAAAAGATTGGAACTTAGGAAATTTGGATTTTAAGAAGAACGAGACAAAAATATCAGCTTTATTTTTATGTGAAATATTTCAAGATTATTTGGCATTGCACGAACTAACTTGGTTAGCTACCGTCGAAACATGATCTAATCAGACTAATTAAACAAGACGATCTCTGGTCATCGAGGCTAAATCCTAAAAAGACTTAGTTTTCAATCAGGATCCTGTAATAAAGTACTAACCTGAAATCCCACAATGCAGAGTTGTCACAGTCTCCCCAATCCAGAAAAATTTCGTCCCAAAATTTAATCGTAAAAATCCAAATCATGATTAGCTTGAGAACAGGTGGGGATACTTGTTTTTCATGGAGTCTTCCCTTTCCCACGTGTACTCCGGTCCATGCCTTGAGTTCCAATGAACTCTTAATATGGGAATCCTGTTACGCTTCAACTGCTTAACTTCCCTATCCATGATCTCTATGGGTTTTTCAACAAAACGCAGTTGATCGTTAACTTCCACATCTTCCAGTGGCATTACTTGAGTTTCATCTGTTAGGCATCTTTTGAGATTCGATACATGGAATGTATCATGGATAGCGCTTAACTCCGAGGGCAAATTTAGCTTGTATGCCACTTGTCCAATCCTTTCTGCTATTTCGAAGGGGCCAATATAACGAGGGCCCAACTTGCCTCTCTTTCCAAAATGCATCACTCCTTTCCATGGTGAGACCTTTAGAAAAATTTTATCGCCTTTCTGGAACTCTAATGGTCTCTAATTGTTAACTGTTTATTGCCAATTTCTGACCAACACAATGGAGATCTGCACTTGCGCCCATACAAAGCTTCATAAGGCGCACATTGGATGCTGGTATGGTAGCTGTTATTGTAAGCAAATTCCACTAATGGAAGATGCGTGTCCCAACTTCCACCAAAATCTATAACACAGGCTCGCAACATGTCTTACAGGGTTTGGATTGTTTTTTCGGTTTGTCCATCTGTCTGGGGGTGATAAGAGGTGCTTAGGTCCAGACGGGTACCCATTCCTTGCTGAAGCGACTGCCAAAACCTTGACGTAAAACGGTTGTCTCTATCCGATAGAATGGAAGTAGGCACCCCATGCCTAGCGACGATTTCGTTTATATAGATCTGAGCTAACTTCTCCATCTTATAGTCTTCTCGGATTGGCAAGAAATGAACAGATTTTGTCAATCGATCTACAA
>NC_037535.1:5635403-5644812 GCF_001531365.2 Cynara cardunculus var. scolymus
ATATATATATATATATATTCATATCTAAATATTGCACATTTTCACATCTCAACATATAATAAACATATCAGTTTATCATGCTATCACGAAATCATTTAGTCAAATATTCACGTATAAATTACCTTGGGTAATAACCAAGATCTGGTTATTACACTATCTGGTCGGTCAAATACTTTACCTTTAGACTTAATGAAATTGGGCCACAAAGCAAGTATACAATACGGCCCAACGTCGTCTTTCCAAGTAATAAAGTGGTACAAGTATCGAAATATCGTCCACAGGGATTGGAGCAAAAGTTAAATAAGAGTCCAATAAAAGAAAAGATTTCAGATGAGGAAAACGAAGACTTCAATTTGATTCTGAGTTAACACAGGTAATATAACAGATTAATAAAGCAGAATAATAAAGGTAGCACGAGTGTAAGATTTAGGGTGAAACGTAAACACAAAATCCAGCAGACAAAGCTATGGAAGAACCAGTCCCACCATCTATCTTGAAGGTATTCCTCTCGGACTTCACCTTTGCACTATATTATAGTTTTGCACCCATATCTCTATGTGGTGTTCGGACCAGGGATAGGAACAAAATGGTGTCTTCAAGATATATAGCTAAACAAATCTCTTTGTTAAAAATCACTCTTTCGAGCCGATTCCCATATCATTCAAGTTGGCGTGTTCTTGATAGTTCATCTCTGAATCTATCACACTTTGACACTTTTAGATAGTGACCAATCCGTCGGGAGCTAAGTTTGAAAAACATAAATGACAAGTCTCCTTGTCGGCAACTTTCTCAAGTCTATATCTCATATCATTCAAACTGACGTGCTTATCATGGCTCATCTCTAAGTCCATGGCACCAAAGGATCAACTCGTCAAGAAGTGTGCTTGGTTTTATAAAACTTGAATGAAATAGTGGAACATTGTTATTGCGAAACAACGTCCACTTTCATTCGGTTTAACATTTCACCCTTTACCCTACACCTGAGCTAATGGAATTAGCTACTCATTACGGAAAGTAAATAACGTAAATAAATGACATAAAGTAAAGACATGAATGTAAATGATTGAAAATAAATGACAGAAAGTAAAGACGGAAAATAAATGACAATAAAAGTAAATAAATAAAAGACAAAAGATGAAGACAATAATTAAATAAAAACTTAAAAGCTTGAGAGTGTTTTGGAGTACAAAATGGAACTAACATGTCTAGGAGATCCTCCTCAAAAGAGAAGCACAAGGCTCTCTTTTATACCCACAAAAGAGCTAAAGACAAAAACATAAAAAGGTGGTGAAGGTACATTTGAGGAGACAAGGAAAAGGAGGTATCATCTCCATCACTACATGTCATCAAAAAGTCTTCTCCAATCTTTTCACCAGCTGTTTGAGGGCCAAAACGAAGGCTTCTTCAGCTCAGACTTTCTTCCTTGACAATGGCTTAACCAATAAGCACTTCTCCAAAAAGCCAAACTGGATCCGGGTAATGCTGCTGGAATGCTGCAGCATTATAGTGCAGTATTGTAAGTCAAAAGATGTCATCTACTCCAAATTGTTGTAAAAACAAATCCATCATCACATTTTGCTCCAAACATAACAAATGGAAAATAAGGAAGTAAAAATGACTCAAGGTTGGGATAAACTAGGAAAATCTACCTATTAAACATAAGAAATGGGTACTTTAAGCATGTAATAAACTATGCTTATCACACCCCCAAACTTAAAGTGTTGCTTGTCCCCAAGCAACCAAATGACAACTAAAAATGACTCAATATAATAAGGTATACAAGATTAAGGCAATAAGTGCACACATAAAGCAAAACATATCTAGCCCTTCATAAATTTTTAGGACACCAATCATAGCCTACTTTTCATGTATGAACCATATGCTAGCACTAGTCTTTTCTTAATGAACTCAACACACCTCTTTTTGATAGGGTCAATAGGACTTGTTTAAGGTTCTCCTCTCTTTGGCTATTTTCTTTTCTCACTTTGCCTTTTTCAATTATGCTTCATCATTTAATTTTTTAAATTTTTGGCACTTTGTGCTCTTTATGATGAAAGCATGCACATTTCCCCTATGGGACATTTTTGTGCTTTAAAACAGATCCCACAAAGGCTTTAGAGCTTTGCTCTTTTGTTTTGGAATTTTGGTTTTGGCACTTTGTGCTCTTTATGATGAAAGCATGCACAATGCCCCTATGGGACATTTTTGTGCTTTAAAACATATCCCACAAAGGCTTTAGAGCTTTGCTCTTTTGTTTTGGAATTTTGGCCTTTGTGGTATACCCTCCCCCAAACTTGGACTTATGACAATGCCCTCATTGGCTATGTTAGGTGGATAATGTGTATAAGGCTACAAGTGGCTATTTTGAGAGTTTCATATGAAGAATGGCCTAAATACCCATTGGTGTGTGAGTGGAATTTGGTTCAAGAAAAGACATATGCTAGTTCTAGCAATAACACAACTAGTAAGTGAATGGCTATTTACCCTCAAAGTTATTTAGGCTATGATATCAAGAATTATAAGCAATGATCATGTAATCAAGTATGAAAAATAACACTAAAAATTAAGAAAACTATCCTAAGATTCAAATAAATAAAAAATTGGAAGTTAAAGATGAATGAATGAACCTGTCCTACTCCAAGGGAGTAGGCTGTGTGGCATGTGGTTCCTTGGCTGCATCACAAGCTGCTTCTTTAAGCTCTTGGTTCTCTTCTTTCAGCCTCTTGTTCTCATCCTTTAGGCTCTTCAGTATCTTTCCCATCTTCTTCAATTTCTTGCTCACCATCTCCTTCATTTTCAGCTTCAATTCTTTCAAATCTCTACTCCCCTGCCTCTGCCCCTTCTTAATCTGTTTCTTCACCTCAGCCTTCAGCTCCTCCATCTTGTCCACAGATTCAGATCTTTGCATCAAAATGTTGTCCAACAGGTTGCTGTTTTAAGATAGCAAATCTTGAATCATGCCCATCAAGTCCACTGCTCCTATACTTCTGCTTGTCCTCTCCCTCAGTCTTGACACAGCCTTTAAGTCTATAATAGACCTCTCTGCTCCTTCCTTGATGATGACATCTTCCTTGAAAACAGGTACCCCTTACTCTTCATCAACCTGTCAATGACCCCAGGGAGATACAACTTCCCTTGGGTCCTGTTAGCACAATACACAATAGCCTTGTGTAATATCTCACCCACATTAATGGGTTTCCCCTTTAGAATGCAATACAGCAAGAGCATCCTTTCAACATTAAGGGAAATGTCATGGGTGGTAGGGTGTAGAGGGTGCTTGACAAAATTGACCCATTCATTAGCATTGGGGGTCAAATTGGCAGCCTTGAAGACCCTAAGTGAAAAGTTGGAATGATGCTCCCATGTGGTGCCTGGTCTTGCCACTTCCTCATATATTTTATTGAGCTTAGACTCAGAGGCAGTGTGCTTAAGGATCTCAAAGTCTGAATTTAAGTGAGTGGTGAGACATAAGACATTGTTTAATGTCTCATCATCAAAGGATAAGCATACACCTCTAACCTTGATCATACATGAATTGCTAGCAGCAACCTCAGCATAGAGCTCTCTAATAAGTGAGAGATTGTAAGAGCTATGTACCTCACAGAAGCTTTGCCATCCTAAACTACTAATCACCTCCTTGATAAATGGGCACTATTCCACACTTTTGTGATCAAAACCTTTGTTGGGCCAAGCAGTCTTGTCCTTGAATTTCTCAAACAGAGCCTTTACTTTGACAGAACTGAAACCCTCCAAAGGTAGCATGGATCTCTTTGTGATTGCTGGAGTGGAGGAAGTGGCAGCAGGATGCTGTTTGGATGCTGCAGCATTTTGTGACTGTCTTGTGATTCTTCTAGGAGAGTCCTCTAAGGCTACTGTTTTGCCTTTGGCAACAGCAGCCACCTTCTTCTTCTTGAGTGCAGGGCCAGAGGTTTGAGAGGTTTTCTTGGCTGCCTTCTTTCCCAAAGCCTTCCTCTTCTTAGAGGGAGGCTCCACATGAGTGGGACTAGGAGAGGCTAATGTTTCAACAGCCTCTAGCAAAACATCCATGGAAGTCTGTTCCTTAGTCCCCTGTTTAGAATGGTCTATCCCCATTTTGGCCAAGATATCATCAATGACCTCAAAGTCTTTGCTTTGAGGTGTGGCCTCAACAAACTATTGAATGGGGGCATGGGTGGTTTCATCATTCCAAGGAAGCAAATAGACCCTTCCTAAGTGTTCTGCCTTAGTGGCATCATCCTCAGACTTAGATGAAATATAATCTTCCACAATAACAGTAGGGCTGAATATTACCTCAATGTCATGCTCTGATTCACCCACAGGAGGTTCATTGAGATCATTGATTTGAACCCTTCTTAGGCTTGATTCTTGCATAGGGGATTCTGCCATGGTGGACGATGAAGGGACAGCCGACTGTGGAGGAGTAGAAACAGCCTCCTCTTCACTCATTGATAGAGAGGAACTGTTCTCACTTAGTTCTACCAACTCTGGTTCTGCATTTGAGGGTAGAACAGCAGTCCTCCTATGGTTGCTTCTTCGAACAGGTGCTCTTGGAGGAGGTCGGACAGCAGCTCTCTTTAGCCTAACCATGGTGGAGACAACAAAGGAAGGATGATGGAGAGGGAAAATGCACAGATGGGGGGTTTGAGTGACAGCAGGCTATGGTGATGGTGGTGAGTTCTTGGAGTGATGGGGAGAGTAATGGTGGGAAGAGTGGGGGTGATTGAAAAGGTGGTTTAAGAAAGGTGATAGTTTAATGATGGTTTTTTTAGAAGTACTTAGTGGGTCTAAAAGGTTATGGTCGGCGGTTTCACAAAGAAAGTACAAGGCCATTAAAGACTTAAGCCTCCTCATTAATTGAGACACAACCCTCAAACCCCCAACCTTTCACCATGTGACATTTAGACCCCAACTCTTTTTGAAAAGTGACAATTTTCACCCTTGACTGAAAAGGTAGGTGATGATGGTGTAAGAGGTTGTGTAAGGTACCCTGTACCACTTTGTACTATCCTAAGACCATTACCTTGTATTTTCCTTAACCCTTCTCTCTTCCTTTCTTTTCTTCTTTTAAAAACCAGCGCCAAACTTCCCAAACACGACAAAAATAATCTTTTTCAAGAAAAGTTTATGCCTTGTCGCGTTGTAGGTATTTTCTACATAAGTAACTTGAAAATTAAAATGATAGGAACAACCTAGTCCAAAAGAACCATGGCCCAAAGAAATCGTGACATATATGTAGAGGAGTCTAGTTAGCACATTGACAGCTTCTTGGATTTGAATGCCATGGGGCTTCTCACAATAGTTTATGCAATTAATTGTCATGACAGCAACAAGTTTATGGATTAAAACAATTTGAGATTTTATTAAACATATAGAGTACTTATAAGACCAAAGTATGCGCCATGGGGAATAGGGCTGTGCAAAAACCGACATAACCCGAAATATTCGATTAACTCGCCCGAAGAAACCCGAAACTGAAACCGAATATATGCCCTGAGGTAACCGATGTCCGAATCCGAATATTGCATCGGGTATGGCAGATTGGGTAGGATCCCACGATCCTCCCCCGAACCCGCCCAATCCCCAAACTAGAAAGGGGCTTAAAATTGGGCCTTATTAGGTTAGTAGTCCAGTCAATAACGGGCTTGGCTAGGGCTACGGATTAGTGACCCGTCTCGATTAGAGATTAGTTTGCAATTTGCGAATCGTCAATCCCCTTACGGCCTTACCCGAATTACAAACCGCCGGTCACTACTGCCGATGATTGACTGCTGTTGCCGACGATTGACTGATGCTGCCGTCGATTGACTGATGTTGCCGATGATTGACTGCTGCTGCCGTTGATTTACTGTTGATGCCGATGATTGACTGCTGCTGACTGCAGTTTGTTGACTGTTGTCGACTACCGTCTGCCTCTGTCGTGGACTCCGATCGAACCCGACCGTGCACAGTGACTGACTCTCATCTCTACACAAGATGTAAGTACCGATATGTCCCAAAAACTTGGGAGGCGTTTAGTTGATTTTAAGGAATGAGAATGAAAATGTAAATGTTGATTTTAACACAACTTCTAACAAACCAAATGGAAAACAACATCTGATCACATCCCAAAAGATTGTACCAAACAAACAGCAACATACACAGATGCTTAAACCATTTTAGACTAAGATTATAAGAATTCAAGTCTTCTAATTTCTAGTTTTCTACTTTTCTACTTTTTCTTTATGTCAATATATTATTTGTGTTACAAAACATATCCACCTGGTAAATGTAAAGCAACAAACTGTGTAGTGTGTATAATGTATGCGAGTCATTAGATCAGATGTGAAGCTTTTGTGATTTCACTCTTATTAGAATATTTGTTGTTCTTTTCTAAAAGAAACGCAACAAATGATAGTCATTCATTCCAAAAAGAGTTTGTAATTGATTATTAGAAGTCAAATCTTTTCAATGTCAAATTTGGTTTAAACGCCTAGAAACCTTGATAAAGCATTATTTAGAAAGAAATAGGTGGAGTGGTCATTAAGAGCATTTATTAGAAAGAAATGCAGGAATTGTGCGTACAGTGTAAACTTGCATCACACGGTAGGAGCTGATTTAGAATGTAAAAGCATAAAAAGAAAAAGTTGTGTATAACCCAAGTGTAAAATTTTATGGAGCAGGGTTTTAGTATTGCATAGAATTTTTATCCATATGTGGCAACAATTACCTATATGTCATGCAGTTACTGTTTCAGGCTCGAAAAAGGAGCTATCCTTTCCTTTCTAATTAGTCTTTCACACCTAGTAGTTTTATTCATCAAATTCTTCTAGCATATTGTTATATTTTTATATTGTTTACAATTATAGATGGAAAAACCTAGCACGTCTCAGTCCGGAAGTAACAGTCATCAAGCTCCTCCTTTACAATCAAATCCTACCGTAAGTCAATCTATTCCGGAAAGTACAAGGAAAAGGAAAACATTAGAATCCAGATCTCAAGTATGGGACCATTTTGAGAAGATTTTAAACGAGGATGAGCTAGTCATTAAAGGTAAATGCTTATATTGTTCAAAAGTATATGCAGCTGAGGCTAAAAAGCATGGTACTTCTTCTTTAAATAACAACATGAAAGCTTGTTTAAAGAATCCACATGCTAAGGAAACAAAGCAGACAATTCTTGCATTTCAATCTGCAAAATCTGAGAATAGTGATGGTGCTTTGACCTCTAGGGTTTTTAACCAAGAGGTTGTTCGAAAGATGTTAGCGAAAATGATTATAATGGATGAACTTCCATTTAAGTTTGTTGAAGGGAGAGGTTTTTGTAACGCCCCAACCCACATATATTGCATGTAACACATATTTCATACAAAAGAAATACATGATATCATTCCATTCAGGTCCTTTAGTACAAGAATCTAACATGACCATATACAAGGTCAAAAAAATTCAAAATACATTTCTTGTATTAATCAATCAAAACAGATCTTCAAGCAGAAGCGCATATATGAACATATTAAACTTTTCTCTTCCCCTTACTGTCTGAACCTCCTGCAACACATAATTTAAATCACAAAAGGAGGGTTAGACCGAAAGGTCTAGTGAGATACCCTATTTATGTTATTGCAGGGTGAAAATCACCAAAACCTTTAGAGAAAATATCATTTCATATATATAACAAATATATGAATAAATGAAAACATAATACCAGATCTTTTCCACTTATCAAGCAAAACATTCCGCTTATTCAAATCTCAAAACTCTAAACCAAATGGGTTCCACATAATGCCACTTTTAAACCTTTTCTTAACCAAACAAGGTTATATAAAGCTTCAGGCCAAACCTGACATTTTCTCCTCAATAACATCCAAACTATGATTTCCAATAAGAACCTTGATCCTAAATCTTTAAGTCACAAAGAAATAAAGACTCCGGACCACGGTAGTCTTAAAGGATATAATAGAATGAGTTATATCATACAACACACATACAAATGCCACCCTTATATCCAAATGTACACCTCTCCTTGATATGTCACCCTTATCCCATGGTACACCTCTCCTTGATATGCCACCCTTATTTCCTCATCAAAAWAWTTTCACAGAATAATTTCAAATAAACCGCAGCCATTGAAATTATTATCAATACAAAAATATTTCTTTCAAAACTTCCTTTTTATGATAAAATAACATTTCTCATTGAAAACACAACATTACATCAAATCCGATCAACCTTGACTTAGCCGGACTTCAAATCCGGTCAACTATCCGGACAACACAGCCTAAGCTCTGTTTGATTTAACACTTGAACAAATTTCAACTTTGTCCGGATAACAAATCCGGTCAATACTCCGCATAAAGCTTGAACGATTTATCACTTAGAATATAAACCATCTTTGTCCAGATAATATGCCCGGTCAATACCCCGCTCATTACTTAGCCGATTTAAAATAATCCGGCCACTATTTGGTCGTATTCTTACTTCTCAGTTTAAAAAGATAACTTTTCTTACCAATCATAACCCGATCAATACTTAACTGATTTAAGACAATCCGGACAATACATCGATTAACCTTTGTCCGATTTAAAATAGTCCGGACAACACATCGTCCATCCTTTGTCTGATTTAAAGTAATCCGGTCAAACCTTGTCCGGTTTAATATCCGGATAAACACTTAGAGCAAAAAGACTGATTTCTATCCATATTCAAACAAAATTCATATGAAACCAGTAATAATTTTTATGCAAAAGAGTTTTAGAAACTACTCACCTTATCAAACTTTTGAAATCAACCACTTGAGATCAACTTGAATCCCCAAACAGAAATAATCCGGCTAACTCTCTTCTTTTAAATCGCACAGCTTTTAATCAAAAGCAAGAAGAGAAAATATGGAGGCTAAGCCCTCCTTTTATACACTTCCAAAAATGGAAGGTCGGCTAACAGCCCCTTCTTCCCATACAACCCATGCACATTCATGCATCTACACATACCATATATCCACACACACATACTATGCATTTCTTAATATGCAAGTGTGTAATATAATATATATATATATATATATATATATATTTCCACATATATACATATTATGATACACATAACCACATTACACAATTAATTTTTCACATACCAGCATAATCAAATGTATTAATTTATCATGCTATCACGTAATCCTTTAATCAAATAATCACGTATTATTTACCTTGGAACTAGAATCCAGTTATCACATTATCCACCCCTCAAAAGAATTTCGTCCCGGAATTCCTTTAATCAAAAAGTCATGGGTATTCTGATCGCATCTTTGGTTCCAATTCCCATGTTGCTTCTGGTCCTTTGTGAAACTTCCACCGAATTTTAACTAGACTTATTTCTTTGTTTCTCAACACCCTGATCTTTTTGTCGATTACAGCTTCCGGTGTTTCCACAAAATT
>NC_037535.1:5647003-5648560 GCF_001531365.2 Cynara cardunculus var. scolymus
GATACTTTGCCAACCAGTCCATACCCACTACTACCTCAAATTCTTTCATTGGCATAGGAAATAACCGGATCGGAAGTTCACAGTCCTCAATAACAATAATACAGTTATTGTACACACTAATAACAGTTTCCTGACTATTAGCAGTATCAACTACTAATTTATCATCAAGTAGCACAAAATTCAGACATGCAATTTGAGCAAACAATGGTGATACAAACGAAAAGTTYGCACCWRARTCAAATAACACCTTAGCACGTATTGAATTCAGGAGGAATATACCTGTTACTACATTCGGTGATGTTTCTGCCTCATTCTTAGTCATCTGGAAGGATCGTCCCCGCGCCCCTCCTTGCCCTCCTCTATTCACAGTAGGTCTTCCCCGTGTACCCGACGCATTACTCCCCATTGTTAATTGTGGAGTTCTTAACAAGGGACAATTTGGTTGAATATGATCCATAGAATTGCAATTAAAACA
Organism: Cynara cardunculus var. scolymus; assembly: GCF_001531365.2. Lineage (NCBI taxonomy): Eukaryota > Viridiplantae > Streptophyta > Magnoliopsida > Asterales > Asteraceae > Cynara > Cynara cardunculus. Next base: position 5,647,479 of record NC_037535.1, read on the forward strand.
YCTTCGGTTAGCTGGGCAATTTCTGGATAAATGATCTGCCTCACCGCACTTATAACATTTCCTTGGATCCATCTTGCATTCACCCTGATGAACCTGTCGGCACTGTGAGCAGATTTTCTCACCGATCTTTTGTTCCGATCTGTTATCATATCTTATAGTTTTCGGCCCTCGAAAAGATGAAGGCCCTTCCCATTTTCTTTTCTCAACAACATTTCCTTCTGATTGTCTATTCTTATTTCGTTCGGTCACCTCATCTGCCTCTACTGTTAATGGAAAGGTATTGGGGTTCATAGCAATAACAAATTCTCTAATTGAGAGTTTTAAACCCCAAATATACCTCTCTATCTTCCTAGATTCAGTCGAAATATAATGTTCAGTAAAACGAGAGTATTCAATGAATCTTTCGGTATACACCCGAACTGTTCCATTTTCTTGCTCTAGTTTCAGAAAATCTTCCTCCATTTGTTTTAATGCTGTTTTAGGACAGAATTGATTCTTGAATCGATCTATGAATTCTACCCAAGACAGAGTTTGTAAAACATTTGTTCTGGTAGATGATTCAACTTACCACCAGAATAAAGCATTTGACTTTAATACAGAAACAGCAAATCGAACTTTATCTGTTTCCGGACACCGAATGGTGTTGAACACAGGTTCCATCTCCTTAATCCAGCACATAGCTTTCACTGCATCTCTCTCCCCAGAAAAGGTTGGTGATTTGCATGTTAAAAACATTTTAATAACTCCTTCTTTATTGTGAGTGATTGGAGCAGAGGGATAAACTTCTACTCTTTCTGTTTCCACTCTAGCCGGTATTCCCATAATAGATGTCAGAGTTTCCTGCAATTTTCCCATTTCTTCTGCCAACATATCTCTGGTTATATATTCTGGGTGTGACACCGACCTTTCCTGAACATTCCCAGAGTGGGATTCCTCATGTTCAGAATGTATTTCGGTCCGACCCCTTCCCTAAGACTAGCTTCTTCCTCTGCCTCGTCCCCTTGTTCTTCCCCGACCTCTATTTCCAGACATGCTAGTCGGTAGATTTATGGGTGTTTCTTCCCTTTCCTCAGATTCTGAAC
>NC_037535.1:5650926-5652199 GCF_001531365.2 Cynara cardunculus var. scolymus
TCGTTTTATGAAAAAGGCTATCTTATTGGTTGAAGGTTTATCTAAAGACCATTTTTGAGAAATTATATGAGTAAGAGGTGCTAATTAGTACAACCAGAGGCTCTGGTCATGAAGACTAGAAGCTCTGGAAGAGAGACCAGAGGGGCTCTGGTCCTTGATGTTGAATTATTTTCTAAGTATGGTATACAACCAGAGGGGCTCTGGTCAATACAACCAGTGGGGCTCTGGTCCTAAAGGACTTAAGAGTCCATAGCCTCTGGTCAATACAACCAGAGGCTCTGGTCGTCCATAGAGGCTCTGGTCTTCTTCCAGACTTAGTCGTTTTAGCACAAGCGGCATCTTCAGAAGTTCCATCCTTATCCCCGATGGCTTAATAAAACTTTTTTAAGAATAATTAGTATCAATTTGATTATAACCATATATATATATATATATATATATCGTCTAGACACTTATTTTATAAAAGATGATGTTATGGAGTTATAAAATAAATAATTGACTATACAAAGTGTTACTCGAGTTGTAAATTTATAGAGACGCTTTAAATTAGAGAGTTTGATTGATAAGATCATAAAATGTTTATTTTGATGTTTTAAGATGTTGTCGAGTTTTAGTCATGGGGTTTGACTAAAGTTAGTCGGGGTTGACCGAGTTGACCAAGGGTTGACTTTTGACATGTTTGACCCATGTGGATTTTAATGATAGATCAAATAGAGTTGTCTGAGGCATATTAAGATGCTCAGATATGAAGTTTGACTTTAGGTTGGGTCAAAATGACAATAGTTGACTTTTGTTGATTTTTTGAGAAATTAAGACGTTAATGAGATATTATGGTATGAAATGTGTAGGCAGTTGGTCAAGAGCTATCGGTAATCAATCTATGCGTAATCAGGTGAGTCTTCATGAGACTTACAATGGGATGCATACCTATGTATAAAGTTATTTTCAAACATTATATGATTTATATGACAATGGGTACATATGCATGATGTTTCAGTTTATATACATGATATATTTTACATGTATGTTATTTTATGATTAGTTGCATGCTCTGTGTTTATTTTGTTTTCAAATAACTCTAGCATGTTGTTTCATTTGAAAGTTTGATGATTCAAGGGTGGGCATTTGACCAGTAAGTCACGACCAGTATAAAACACTACCCGGACAAGTGGGTGATCAATTAAGATTGAAATATCAACCCAGGGCGTGTTTGTGACTAAATGACCCATACTCGACAGACAAGTTATGAGATCTCTTTTCTTTCAGTGTTGCA
>NC_037535.1:5652299-5653896 GCF_001531365.2 Cynara cardunculus var. scolymus
GTCTGACATTAAGAAGATTAAGAAGAATACTTCGTCTTCCTGCTCCTAGACCGACTGGGTTTGAAGATTTCGTCTCAGATGAACAATTATGCCTTGATAAAAGATTAGGATATTCTGCGACATTGAATAATCCTACTCAATTTAAGAGACGATTTCTACCATCAGTATGGCATCTACTTTTCTCGATACTAAATCGGTGCCTTACATAAAAAACCCAAGGAATTGATACATGTAGCAGCACATTCCTAAATTTTTTTTCATGGCATAGTGTTTTCATGACAATATGACTATGCACTTGTGATATGGAATGAATTATTTGAGCTGGTCAACGCTAAAAGGTTCCCATCCAAGGCCAGAAAATTCGTGCCTTTTCAAAGATTTCTGCAACTTTTCATTAAGGCCATGATGGATGCGAATGAAAATATTCCGGCCAGACCGAATTCAGAAAAAGGGCCAACATTTGTCATGACCAGAATTCGGCAGCATACAGAAGTAGAAGATTTGGATTCAATTATGCCAGTTCCACCAGAATTGATTGCTCTAGCTGATCAGAATGCTCAGTGTGTCATAGACTATAGAAGAGTGATAGATCCTATAGTTCAACCAGAACCGGTTGAATTTACCCAAGGATCACCCCATGCCTCAGCTGAGAGAGAAATAGAAGTAGAAGAGAGAGTTCAGGAACAAGGGGTACCTGAACAGGGAAGTGTGCTGAGAGAAAATGTAAGTGAGATGGGTGAACAGGTGGGGGGAGCTTCTGATCAGCAACGCACTTTAACTGCCAGAGCTTCATCYAGTTCGGAAGCTACTGAATCAGATAATCGAGCAGATTTTGGTGATGATCAAAATGATGATGATGATGGAACAAACGCTCAGAATATTCCCGTTGGAACATTTGTGGACGATCTTGCKACGATCTTTCCGGAATATTCAGCTCAACAACCTTGTCCAAGTCTACGTTCTTTATCGTTTAATGTTGATGAATGCGATGATTATGATCGTATTCTTCAAGATTTATCAAATGAAGGAGAAGATGAGGGAGTTGAAGTTGAAAATGAAATGCGATTGAGAGAAAGGGAAGAAAAAGAAAATGGAGAGGGTGTGAGTGGAGCAGAAAAAGAAGATCAAGCTCCTTTCCAAACCGAAACACTTAGCCGGGCAACCACATCTATTACTGACATTCATGTGTTGAATGTTAGTATTGAAGCAGACATAGCTAGCCCAGCTATGCATTTGCACACCTCTCATATCCACTCAATTGGTTATCAACAACCAATTGTTTCAATTTTACATGGGGATTTAGCTCATACGCTAACTACTTCTCAATCGGAGAATGTAGTTATTGAAACAAGTAGGCTGTTGCCCCAGCCTATGACTTCGATTCTGTGCACCTCGAGTCTAGAGCCGATACACTTAGGTACACATGAGTCAGGAGCATCTGTTGCTCCAAGTGCAGTTCTTAGTGAACTAGCTAGAACGACCGGAGTGATGTCATTTGACATTTCACAAGGACAGGTCGGAAGTCCTACTAATGCTAACATTACGCCAACATAGAACGTAGGCACAGCAGTTTACTCAACTGTTGTTTCAACTGGTA
>NC_037535.1:5655191-5663765 GCF_001531365.2 Cynara cardunculus var. scolymus
AGATTCATTCGATGTCATGTAAAGCTGGCAATGGTCATAGATGTACAAATGGGTCTTGAAGACAATCAACGCATCATCAATCTCAAAAGACCAAACCAAGAACTTGAAAACATTGACGGCTATCCAGTTTACATGGTTCTAGAAAATCCAGAGTTCGGGGTCATCTACTTTGCTCAACTTCAAGTCAAAAAGTTCATGAGGTTCAGTAAGTTGAATAAATATTCTGACGGTACGATCAAGCTAGTAAGGAGGGCACTTGATTTGAAGAGGGTGATGGACGAAAAGGCTACTGATTCTTAACGAATGAGTTCCAAAGAAAGATACTTATTGGTCAACGCCATAAATTTGCTCGAGGAGAAGATTCAGTACAGGAACGCTCTGAGAAGGTCAGAGAAAATCCTTGGACTGCGCAAAACGAAATTCATAATGGTCCAAGCTTGAATACAAAGGGGGAGAATGTTGGGTTCAAGTTAATGCTTTAATGTTGTATTCAAGTTTCTCCTTAGAGTAATAGTTTTGTAATAGCTTAGCCTTTAATATTTCCTAGTATAAATAGATTTTCCCTTGTAATAGTAATTACCTATTGTCATTAGTAGATTAATCAAGATTAAGTGCAGTAATTCCTCTCTCTATCAATCTAATCATCCTTTGTTCATATTCTTTCCATCTTTGATGTTCATCATGATTCTTGAAGATTGCTTAATGTTTGTATGATTTATGGACTATCAATATCAAATGTGTTTCTTAACGATCTTCTTGAAAACCCTATTTCTTTTTGGTTTTTCGAACGAAAAGTTTATCTTTCAAACTTTTGTTCTAAAAAGCTTTGTGACGATAACTTGGTGCATTCTTGCATTCTTTTTGTTGTTCTTAAACATAAATAAGCTCTACATCAAATGTTAACTTTGGTATTGAAGAATGCTTCTTCAAACCAAACAACCACGTTGCTCTTATGGAGATCCCTGCAAACAAATCTCACTTTGCGGATGCCACCTCATTCGTTAAAAACTGCGTACTAGGATATGCTTTCACTTTTCAACCAATCATGGGGAAGGACATCCTGAGACAGTTCTGGTACACCGTCGAGGTGAAGACCTCCAAATACGGATTTGGAAACCCCAATGTCAAGATCTTTTGCCAGATCAACATGACATTGAGCTTTGGTCCTGCAACGGTTTGTTCTACTCTGTAGCTTCCAAGGATCGCTCCCTACACCAACGATCGAGACAGTGAATCTATCATCAAATTTCTAGACGATATTTACTATGACTCGCCGATGAAGAAAGACTCTGATTCAGAGCTCAACAAGTCTCTCACCAAGGTTGAGAAGAACCGGATATCCACAGTATGGCAATACTTGTTTTCTCACTTCATTCAGTGTATGGGTGGGAAAACCAGAGGCCGAGACCAAGCGAGCCTGGTGGCACTGAATGTTGACTGCTCGATCATTAGGACATCAATGTTGACTATGCTCAACTTATTTTTGACGATCTGGCGCTAAAGCTGAACAAGCACCAAAGGGAGAAGGTGGTCCCTTACACCAGGTTCCTGAGTGGGATTCTAGCCAGAATCTTTATGAGAAATTACCGCGCTCAGAGTGACATTCCCATCTGCAGGCTTAGATCAAGGATTCTTGATTACAAGTCCAAGTCTTTCGATATTGGTATATTCCCTCAAATGTTGAGGATAGCCAATACTTATTCTCTTCTTTCTTCTTCTTCTTCTTCTTCTTCTTCTTCTTCTTCTTCTTTTTCTTCTTCTTCTTCTTCTTCTTCTTCTTCTTCTTCTTCTTCTTCTTCTTCTTCTTCTTCTTCAATAGCAATGAATTTAGTCCAAACTCCAAAGTCTACCCAAGCTACAACCTCCCTATCCTCTTGAAAGAGGAGACCTTCTAAAGCGACTCTTAATCCCTCAAAGAGGGTGAAGAAAGCGATAAATAGGAAGCCCTGTCAGCTAGCTGCGACCTCTCAACAGATCTCATCTATTGAACTTTGCCTTAACCCCGAGATATTTGTTCTCACTAGGGGTGGCAATGGGTCAGGTTGGGTTGGGTTTCGGGTTCAACCCATTTATTAAACAGGTTGAAAATCTCAACCAACCCAACCTATTTAATTAAATAGGTTGAGATTTTTCAACCTAGCCCAACCTGTTGGGTTAATGGGTTGACAGCGGGTTGACCTATTTACGATTTTCTTAACCCAACCTGTTAAATAAATGGGCAGAACCTGGGTTGACCCATTTAATTTTAAAATTTTAAATAAAAAAAGAACTAGACTATTTAACTTTTTTGAATAAAAAATAACACAACCAAATTGTTCAAAGTCTGAATAAAACACAACCACAACAAATATATTGTTCAAAATAAGTTGAACTTTTTAAAATTCTAAGTAACTCGACTTCCACTTTCATCAACCCTAACTTCACTCTCGATATTACTTTCTTCTTGATCTTCTATCTTCTCTGTCATGATTGCTCCACATAGCGCCTCAAGATGCGCTTCCATTTGTACTACGTAAATAAATTAAATTATTAACTTAGTTATAGCCTTATAGCAAACACATGGTTTTATACGATAAGAGGAAATATACAAATAATAAATTAGAACAAACCTTCTCCATATACCCAATCTCTTAGACAAATAATAGCCTAAATTGTAGAAGACTTGAATGAACTTCTATAAGCATCAAGGACCCTACCGCCAATGCTAAAAACAGATTCAGATGCCACTGTTGAGATAGGGATAGCTAAGATGTCCCTAGCTATCCGAGCAAGAGTCGGATACCTAACCTCATAAGTTTTCCAATAGTCCAAAATGTTTAGATTGTTCACACGAGGCATGAGCTTTTCCTCTAAATAACATTCAAGTTCAGATTTTACAGCTTGAGAAGTCACCTTATTTGAAAAGGTATCGAAGTCTTGATAAATAACATAAATCATAAAAAGTATAAAAAAATAGTAAATGTATATACCATCATAAGTGAAGCATAAACCACATCTAGCATATCTTGAGATCCTTCTTGGGAATCCAACGATCCACTCTTAGGTTGACCAACTTTGTTTTTATTCAAATGTGACTCGTCCACGTACTTATTAAATAATGAAAACAATTGCTTTTTTATTATTTCCAACTCAATTTGTACTCGTGCCTATAAACTTCTCATAACCCCATTCAACAATATGATATTTATAACGAGGATCCAAAACAGCCGCAAATGCCATAACTGTGCTAAAATTAGCCCAATATTTCTCAAACTTCTCATACATCCGACTAGCCATGTTTTTCACGAAAGTATCATCACTATCTTTTTCTTTGTGTAACAACACTCTAACCGTCAAAACATTAGCAAAATAAAGATTGGTAGTAATATATTTAGAGCCAGAAAATGCACAAGTTACCTCGTAGAAAACCTTTAAGAACTTGAAAGTCCTTTCAATTCTTCCCCACTCATCACTTGTTGGACAATGCAAATAATTAGCATCAGTTTTTGCCAAATGAATAAAAGCTTTTTTATAGTACAAAACTGAATCCAACATAATGTAAGTCAAGTTCCATTGAGTGGGAACATCTTGTCTTAAACCCCTTGAAGATTGTAGCTCTACATGTGCAACACTACTTAAAAACCTTTGCCTCCTAGATTGTGAACCTTTATAGTACTTCACAATATTTCTAACCTTTATAATAGCATCATCAACCTCTTTCAATCCATCCTGCACAATTAGTTTCATAATGTGTGTGCAACACCTAACATGAAAATATTCACCTTCACAAACCAAATCAATTCCAGTCTTCAAAAAATCAACCATTACATCATTAGAAGAAGCATTATCTAGAGTAATTGAAAACACTTTCTTTTGAATCCCCCAATCCTTCAAAAGACTAAACACGTGATCACTCAAAGCAAGATCAGTGTGTGGTGGAGCCAAAAAGCTAAAATTTAGAATCAATTTTTGCAAGTTCCAAGAATTGTCAATGAAATGGACAGTCAAGGACATATAACCATTAGTGGTTATGGATGTCCAACAATTAGAGATCAAACAAATCCTACCAAGAGTACAAATTAAGGCATCTTTCATTTTCAACTTTTCCATCCTATACATCTTCAAAATATTAGCCTATGGTATTCCTTGAAACAACTTTCACTTCAGGATTTAAATAAGTGAAACACTTCCTAATTCCCTCATATTCTGCAAATTGAAATGGAAATTCATGTTTCACAACAGCACTAGCTAATAGCTCACGAAAAGTATTAGAGTTAAAATCAGGGAGCCTACTATTTAATGAACCACCACTACCACCATAATCCAACATCATCTGCCCAATATCCTTAAATCGACTTTTTTGCAATTTCTAAGATGGTGTTTCAAATTCCCGGTACCCATTTTAGTTTCAGCATTATAAATCTGACCACACTGTTTACATTTACAATATAATTCACCATTTTCATCAAGATCCGTAAAATCAAAGCTATTCCATACCTCAGATGTAAGTTTTCTTTGACGTTTGAATTCCACACTTGGTTTTAATTGGTTAATCGATTTCTTCTCGTTGTTATTTGACGGAGGTGGAGGACTTTGTAAATCATCTTCTTCCGAAATCTCAACCATATTACTAGTATTAATCACTGAAATAAAACATAAAAGTATTAATCAATATTCATTGAAATAGTAGAGTCAACATCTTGAAGACTTGAACCATTACCATGTCAACAAAAAATAACAAAATCAAAACCCAAATAGGCAAAACTTAAGTTTTCTGTTCACTGTTAGTAGCCAAAACCTTACCAATTATTTAGTGGATCAAATATTTAACCATGATTTGCATCTCTCTTGTCTTTTGCCACATATGACTCTACTCTATTTATAGGTTCTTGTTTTTAAGATGTATGCACCCTAAAACAAAGCATTACAAAATATGCATCTAATTTAAATCTCTTTTTGACTTCTTTTGTAGTTCTTTCTTATCTGTCAGGTTAGTGAACCCCTTTTTGAACCTGGCATCACCCCATGTCAGTTGTGCCATTATTCAAACCAAATCTCATTTGATTTTTTGCTTGAACTGAAATTAATTTGAGATCTGATTTAGTTGGTGCATTTTTATGTCCGTTCAAAACTATTTTAAGCTTCAAGTAGAGGTATATGATGCTGGAAACCAATTACCTCCACTGCTGCTGTGGTGGTTACTGAAAAATGGCTGAAGTCTGTATATTATTTAGCGATCACATGAAAGTGGAAACCCCTTAATCTTTTAATTTTAGTTATACAGGTATTATTTGTCTAATTTTTTTCGTTCCCTGCTTGGGTTTTTCTGATTTTATTTAAAAACATAAGCCTTAAATTAACCAATGTAGATGAATCCTGGTAATTTCGGACATTATTCTACAATTTTGAGAAATCTATCATTGTATTTGTCCTCCAACAACTCTGGCCAAGCATTTGCTTAAAACCACAGACTAACATTATGGTTGTTGCACAAATATGTGCTCATGATATGAGATCTTGAGAGGTCATGGTGCTAAGAACGAGCTATAAATTAAAAACACTACTGGCTAACTAGGGCACTAATGTCAAAAGCATGTAAGAAGATACGAGGTAGTTCATCGAAAGCCCACAATGGCATAGAACCAACTATAAATTAAAAACACTACCGGCTAACTAGGGCACTAATGTCAAAAGCATGTAAGAAGATACGAGGTAGTTCATAGAAAACCCACAATGGCAAAGCAAACTATACAAAATCTGAAAGGAACCATATTCAGTAGTACTTAATTTAAACATATATCAAAACAAAGTTCTATAAATCCGGCAACATGCTCACTTACTTGATCAAGCCCTCAACCTCAAATCGAAAACTAAAAGTCTGAAACCAACCCAAATCTTTGATTGGAGAAGCCAAAAAGATAGAACTCAAAAGAAGGAGAGAAGATTGATAATTGATAATGAAGATTGAAGAATTGGAGACAAAGCCAAAGCGTCGAGAGGATAGATGATACTCATGATAGATGATATCATGATAGATGATGATGATGATACTGATTAGTAATGAATGAAGCATATGAAAGAATTGAAGGATTGAAAACGAAGAGTCATCATGAAACTTGGGCCAATATTTAAGAAGAAACAAAATAAAAAATAAATTAGATATAATATTAAGAATAAAATAAATTTATATAATATTTTAAGTGGGTTGAAAACAGGTTGAAAACGGGTCAAAAAATTCAACTCAACCCAACCCATTTATTTAAATGGGTTGGATCAGTTGACCCATTTATTTAAATGGGTTGAAAATCTCAACCCAACATGCTAATTCTGGGTTGGGTTCGGGTTGGGTTAATGGGTTAGGTCATTTTTTGCCACCCCTAGTTCTAACCCTCCGTCCCTCGTCAGCTATATCTTCTATGGTTGTCGTATGTGTGGCACCTACCCTACTACTTCATTGACTCAACTCACTGAATGTGTGATTCCAGTATTGCCACTGCTGATCCTCCACTTCTTTTTTCAACCATTATCTCCTACCATCCTTCTTTAGTCTCTATCACACGAGCTGATGAACCGATGGTGGTTGTCCCCACTATTGGTGAAACTATCACCATAGGACCTGAGGATGCTCCTCTCGACTCCCCTCAACAACATATGGTTGATCATCTCGACAACGCATTCAAAGAGTTTGGCCTCAACGGTAATCAGTCGGATACTGTTGAGGAACCCTCAGGTTTACACCAAACCTCCTCTTTTTCTTTATTTGTTACTAACCATAAGCTCTCTCATGCTTAATGCTCTTCTTTCTCCGCAGGTCCTATGGAGTCTGAACCCCCATTCACTGAGACTGACGCCTATGCTATGGCTGGGGACGTCAAGTTGCTTCTCCCTGTTGTTGCGACTGTTAGCAATGGCAACGGGCCGGGTTCAGATCGGTTATTGGTATCCCCATCCCCGAAACCGATAACTAAGACCATCCCCTAACTGCCCTTATCCCCGTCAGGGATCTTATCGGGATCCCCGTCGGGTACCCGTAGTTTCCCTGATCCCCATTGAGGAACCCGTTAAGAGTAAAAACATTTTTTCCAGTTAGTTTCCCGTTCACCGTTGGTTATACCCAAACCCAAACCTGAGTTGATCTGAAAAAAATTACAATACTTTAACTTACACAACTAAAAGTAAATCACGATTTTTTTTGAAGATGTAAGTCCAAATGTCTCAAACATAATCAAGCGAATTACAAACGTCTTATATTACTTTATAAAAGTTAATAGAAATTCAAACATCAAACAACTAACATCACGATTTCACGATTAGACAAAATAAACTAGACTTTTTCATGACCCTTATTTGGGGTGTTGAGGTAAATTGGATAAAAGTTTTTTAAATTTTAACATACACATATAGGATAGCAAAAAACCGAAACCGATGGTGAAAAACGAGAACCGAAAATTTCGGGCCAGGTTCGGGGACATCTTATCGGAGACGGGACAGGGATCGGGGATAAATTCAGGGATTTTAACGGGGATGGGGACGGGGGCAGGGATGGTGATCACCAGCCGATATGTGTATATATATTAATTTTAATTTATACACACACACACACACACACACACACATATATATATATATATATATATTATCATTAAAAGAAAATAGTAACATTAAAATTTAAAAGGCTTTTATCCACTTTACCTCAACAATCCAAATAACGCTCACGAAAAAGTCTAGTTTATTTGTCTAATCGTAAAATCATGATTTTAGTTGTATGATGTTTGAATTTCTATTTAGTTTATCTAATACATTGTTTGTAATTGGTTTAATTATGTTTGAGACATTTAAATTTACAACTTTAAAAAAATTGTAATTTACTTTTAGTTGTGAAAACTAACATATTGTAATTTTTTTAGATCGGTTTCGGGTTCCGATTTCAGGTTCGGGTTTGGTAATAACCAACGAGTTCCCCAACGGGGATCGAAGAAACCGCAGGGACCCGATGGGGATCGGGACGGTTACGGGGGCGGTTTTAATTATTGGTTTCGGGGACAGGGATACCAATAACGGACTGAACCCGACCCGTTGCCATTCCTAACACATACCAGGTCGGGGTTGGGCCGTGATCACCGTCTCCGCCCCCGTCCCTGATAAGTTTTCCCGGAACCCAGCCCCAAAATTTCGGTTTTCACTATCGGTTTCGGTTCTTTTGCCATCTCTAGTGACCGTCTTTGACAAGATGGACGAGGTTCAACAGGGAATGACCTTGAAGGAAGTCATGATTCATGATCTCTCTGTTGTCCAAGCAGATATAAGTGAAGTCAAAAGTGAGCTGAACTCCATGAAGATGAGAATCCAGCACAACTCTGACATCGTTGCTGCTCTCTCCAGCAACGCTGAGGATGTTTAGACTATCTTTATTCACAAACCAAACCAAACCAATCTTTATTAAAAAATTAATTTCTCTCTCTTCCACCTACCCAAACTATAATTCCAATCCAATTTAACTTTTTTCATACTTTATTCACAATCCAAACCAATCTTTAAAAATATATTATAAAATTATATATTTATATTTTAGAATATATATATATATATATATAT
>NC_037535.1:5664235-5668025 GCF_001531365.2 Cynara cardunculus var. scolymus
TACAGGCAATCATAATTTGTCCCATATTATCTTTGTCCCAAACAAGACATGGATGTCGAAGAAATGCAAAACGAGCTTGTAGAACTCCAAATGCTCGCTCAACATCTTTTCTGACACCCTCTTGATGTTCGGCAAATAACTTATGCTTTTGGATTTGGGGAGACGTAATTGACTTGACAAATGCAGCCCATGAAGGATATATCCCATCAGTGAGATAATATGCCCTATCATTTTCACGACCATTCACGACATATGTAACTTTTGGTGCTCGACCTGCTAATATATCATCAAAAATAGGAGATCGGTGAARTACATTAATATCATTTAACGAACCTGGTGTTCCAAAGAAAGCGTGCCATATCCATAAATCAAATGATGCGACGGCTTCCAAAATGATTGTTGGTTTTCCACTTCTTCCAGCATATTGTCATGCCCATGTGCTGGGACAAATTTTCCATTGCCAATGCATGCAGTCAATACTACCTACCATACCCGGAAAGCCACGTTGATCCCCAACATGTAGTAGTCTTGCCAAATCATCTTTGGTAGGCTTTCTAAGGTACTCGTCACCAAAACATAAGATGACACCATTTACGAAGTTGATGAGAGCTTCCCTTGTTGTGGATCCACTCATTCTCAAATATTCGTCAACTACATCAACTGATGTCCCATAAGCCAACACCCTCATGGCTCCAGTACATTTTTGCAATGGTGAAAGACTTTGTCTACCCGAGGCATCAGGTCTTCGTTGAAAATATACGTCATTAGCAGTAACAGCATCCACTATACGATGAAATAAAGGTCTTCTCATTCGAAATCTTCTTCGGAAGATAACATCATCATTCGTTGGATTCTCAACAAAATAGTCTTCCATCAAACGTGCTTCACCCATCTCACGTTGCCTGTCACGATATATTCTTCTTGCTCTTGGAGGTTGATCTCTTATGAACATATTAGATGAGTTTATCACCATATCCTCGACCATGCGATCAAGTTGTTGGTTTTGTTTAGCAACTCGTGATTGCCATTTATCAAAAACGTCAGCTGAATCTGATGAAGAGTTTTCACTATGAGACATTTTAGTAAGATTTGTGAGAAAACTTTGAGAATGGTTGTATGAATTAGTATATGGTGAAAGAACAAATATATAAGGAAAATTTGAATCATMAKKRGGRGACAATGDCATGTGAACTTTAAGTTGATAGAGACAACACATAATGAGGAGACAATGRCATGTGAACTTTAWKTRAAAGARRCAAMACCATTATAAATAGACATGACATGTGAACCAAAACTAACTTCCAAAGCAACCATAGCCATTCATTTTAATTAAAATTACAAATACATAAAATGTAAACTGCAAAATAAAAATACACGAAATACTAAATTACTAATACATAATACGTAAATTAAAAAAACACACGGAAGAATAAATTACTAATACATAATATCACTATCCATACAACATTGCCAAAAGACGTTCTTTCAACGCCTCCTCTGCTGGTGACAGATGTTCTTTCGCCATCAGTATACGTAGATTTTTGTGGTGTTGATGGACATCAATTTTTCTTTGTCAAAGTTCAGTTTTTTTGTCAAAAGTTCAACTTCATTGTTTCTTGTAATCGTCATTGCATGAAGTTCTGTAGAAAAATCATTAGAAAATGAAGAAGATTATGATGTCTTACCTTTTCCTCTCTTTTTTGCCGCATCTCTACCCGTAGGACGCTGAATCGTTGAACGACCAATAATCGGAGATTCTTGGTCGGTGTCTTCTTCTTCCGTAGTTTTAGACCTTTTCGTGCTTCCACTTCTATCTTCACAACCCATTTCATATTCCGTACGAGAACGTGTAGTGTCACAGTCTAACTTTATTTCCCACTTGGGATGTTTACACATAACTTGGTTGAATACAAGCAAGTCTAAAAACTTTTTCCCACCCCCCTCAAAAATTGCATGAGCTCCTTTCTCAACATCTGCCATACTCATTCCACTTCTTTTTTGACGATATGCTTCTTTGTAAGCAGCAACCCATTTGTTTGCATTTTCGTTAAGTCGCGTCCAACGACCTTTCATTTGATTTTCGTTCCTTTCGCGCATTCCTTCTGGATTTTCTTCTCGAGTTTCATCATAGTATTTTTTTTCACTCGTGAAAATAGCGGTCCCTTCTTTTGGTTTTTGCCACGAGTAGGGTCTTCGCTAACCAAAACCCATGCCGACATTAAAACCATATCTTCTTTAGTGTCCCATGGATGGTCGGTTCTTGAGGTTTTTTGTGAGGTTTGAACATTTTCAGGGATATACTGAGAATTATCAGAATGTTGAGAGTTAATCCAAAAATTTTGCTGGTTTGGATCCATTGAGGAAAACTTGAAAAAAATTGATTTTTCAAGAAAATGAGAGCATTGAAATGAAAGGAAAGATTGGTGTGTTGAAAATATGTCAAGATTGGTCTCTATTTGTAGGGAATTGAAAAATATGAATTTTGGTATATTTTTTGATTTTTGATATTTTTATTAAAGTTATCTTTTTAACCAGATACGTTTTATCCTAAAAAAATTTATAAAACAACCAATTAATGCCTCATTCTAAAATCTATCCAAAAATCTATCCTAAAATCTATTTAATAATAAAATAATGTTGTGAACTTTGTTTGCGTGTGCAAACAGTTTGCACAAACACAGCCACTTCTAATTTCTTTTTTCTTTTTTTCTTTGTCTTATTCATTTTTAGGTTGGTTTGGTTTGTGAATGGAGGTAGTCTTAGGCTTAGCTTACCAAGCATGGTGAGCTCCTCGAACGGAATTTTCAACTGCTACACAAGTCGACGCCTACCCCTGAACCTTTTTTAGTGTTGTTGATCGCCATCAGCTGGACATGGTTGTTCAGCTCAACCTTCAATAAGCGGAAGCTCTCTCTATTGATGATAACAAAGAGAGAAGAAGGCTGTTGAAAAGGATGTTGATGTCGTGGTTGTTGTCGACTGTGAAGAACTTCCTTCCACCTCTGCGTTTCCAAATGCTGGTAATGAAGGAGAGGATGAAGATGAGGATGGTGAGGATCCTCAGATCCCTGACTCAGACCTTGATGATAACGACGACGACGACGATGATGATTTCTTCGTCCAAGTCATCCCAAGACAGCCTGTTAAAGGAATCTCCATCAAGGAACCTGTTTCTTTGTGATAACCGGATCCTGGTTATCACCCAAGGTTAATAATATGTGATTATCTGATTAAATGATTACGTGATAGCATGATAAATTATTACGTTTGATCATGCTGGGATGTGAAAATATGCATAATATGAAATGCATATGTCATATATTTATATGTATGTATGGTATATATATATATATATATATCTATATATATATATACATAATATATGTATGCATGCATGTGTGTGTGCATGTGTGCATAAGTGTATACATGGTGTATGTATACATGCACGTGGCTATGTGAAGTTAGCCGACTTTCCTGATTTGGAAAGTATAAAAGGAGGGCTTAGCCTCCATATTTCTTCTTCTTGCCTTTTAAAAAAAAGTTGTGTGATTTAAAGAGGAGAGGTTGACCGGATTATTCTTGGCTGGAAATTCAAATTTATTTCAAGTGTTTGATTCCAAAAGATTGATAAGGTGAGTAATTTCTAAACTCTTTTGCATAAAATTTCTACTGGTTTTATATGAATCTTGTTTATTGTTGGAATGAATTCAATGAATTTTACTTAAGGGTTTTATCCGGACAAAGCTTGGCCGGATTGTTTTAAATCGGTCAAAGGGTGGACGAGGTATTG
>NC_037535.1:5668030-5670771 GCF_001531365.2 Cynara cardunculus var. scolymus
GAGTAATTTCTAAACTCTTTTGCATAAAATTTCTACTGGTTTTATATGAATCTTGTTTATTTTTGGAATGAAATCAATGAATTTTACTTAAGGG
Organism: Cynara cardunculus var. scolymus; assembly: GCF_001531365.2. Lineage (NCBI taxonomy): Eukaryota > Viridiplantae > Streptophyta > Magnoliopsida > Asterales > Asteraceae > Cynara > Cynara cardunculus. The sequence goes on from NC_037535.1 coordinate 5,668,125, forward strand.
TTTTATCCGGATAAAGCTTGGCCGGATTGTTTTAAATCGGTCAAAGGGTGGACGAGGTATTGGCCGGATTGCTTTAAATCGGACAAAGGTTGGACGATATATTGTCCGGATTGTTTTAAATCGGTCAAAGGGTGAGCGGGGAATTGTCCGGACTTGTTATCCGGACAAAGATGTTGATTTTTATTCTAAATGATAAATCGATCAAGTTTTATGCGGTGTGTTGTCCGGACTTGTTATCCGGACAAAGTTGGAATTAATCCTAAGTATTAAACCGGACAAAGTTTATGCGATGTGTCATCCAGATTGTTGACCAGAGATGAAGTCCGGCTAAATCAAGTTGACCGGATTTGAAGTGATATCTTGTGTTTTTTTTATAAGAAATGTTATTTTATCATAAAAAGAAAGTTTTGAAAGAAATGATTTGTGTATTGATAATAATAATTTCAATGACTGCGGTTTATTTGAAATTATTTTGTGAAACGTTTTGATGAAGAAATAAGGGTGGCATATCAAGGAGAGGTGTACCATGGGATAAGGGTGGCACATCAATGAGAGGTGTACCATGAGATAAGGATGACATATCAAGGAGAGGTGTACATTTGGATATAAGGGTGGCATTTGCATGTGTGTTGAATGAATAACTCTTTCTATTATATCCTTTAAGACTACCGTGATCTGGAATCTTTATTTCTTTGTGATTTGAAGATTTAGGATTAAGGTTCTTATTAGAAATTATAGTCTGGATGTTATTGAGGAGAAAACATCAGGTTTGGCCTGAAACTTTATATATAAACCTTATTTAATTTGAGAAGGTTTAAAAAAAATGGCATTATATGAGACCTGATTGGTTCAGGGGTATGAGATTTGTGTAGCTGAATGCTTTGTTTGATAAATGGAAAGGATTTGGGTTTATGTTCCTATTTGTTCATATATTTGTATATATATGAATAWTTGTTTTTTCACAARGATTTTGGTGATTTACACCCTRCAATAACATAAATAGGGTATCTCACTAGACCTTTCRGTCTAACCCTCRTTTTATGATTTTAACTATGTGTTGCAGGAGGTAYAGAGGGTAAGGGAAAGAKGAAGATTTAATATTTTCCTATATGCATTTCTGCTTGAAGATCTGTTTTGATGTACAGTTTTGATTGATTAGTACAAGAAATGTATTTTGAATTTTTGGACCTTGTATTTGGTCATGTTAGATTGTTGTACTAAGGGACCTGAATGGAATAATATGTATTTCTTTTGTATGAAATATGTGTTACATGCAATGTGTGGGTTGGGGCGTTACAGAATGGTATCAGAGCCTGAGTTTAAGGGATTTAGGTATTCAACAACATGATACCTAGACTTAAACTGTTTTATTGCATGTTAAGGGTCCTGGACATAGTTAGCCATTGGAAATAAATATGATGAGTTGAAAGAACAGTGTGTAAGGTAAAATTTAATTACATCTGGCCAGTGTAATTATGAATTCACAGGTACACATCTGAACTTGAATACTTCATTATATTTGGGAATGTGTTACGTGATTATTAACACTAAACTCTGCAGATGTCTAGCTGAACTAGAAGGTCTGAAAGAGTGAATCGTCCAGAATCTAAGGAAAGGGAAGAATCACCTGTTAATCTTCCAACTAGTATATCTAGAAATAGAGGTCGCGGAAGACCAAGGGGACGAGGCAGAGGAAGAAGTCAGTCTAAGGGAAGGGGTTGGACTGGAGTACATTCTGAACACGAAGAATCCCACTCTGGGAATGTTCAAGAAAGGTCGGTGCCACACCCAGAATATATAACCAGAGATATGTTGGCAGAGGAAATGGGGAAGTTGCGAGAAATCTATCATGGGAATACCGGCTAGGGTGGAAACAGAAAGAGTGGAAGTTTATCCCTCTGCTCCAATCACTCACAACAAGGAAGGAGATATTAAGATGTTTTTAGCATGCAAACCGCCAACCTTTTCTGGAGAAAGAGATCCAGTGAAAGCAATGTGCTGGATCAAGGAAATGGAATCTGTGTTTAACACCATTCGGTGCCCGGAAACATATAAAGTTCGATTTGCTGTTTCTATATTAAAGTCAAATGCTTTATTTTGGTGGGAAGTTGAATCATCTACCAAAACAGATATTTTACAGACTCTGTCTTGGGTAGAATTTGTGGATAGATTCAAGAATCAATTCTGTCCTAAAACGGCATTGAAACAAATGGAGGAAGATTTCTTGAAACTAGAGCAAGAAAATGGAACAGTTCGGGAGTATACTGAAAGATTCATTGAATACTCTCATTTTGCCGAACATTATGTTTCGACTGAATCCAGGAAGATAGAGAGATATATTTGGGGTTTGAAACCCTCAATTAGAGAATTTGTTATTGCTATGAACCCCAATACCTTTCCATTGACAGTGGACGCAGCTGAGATAACCGAATGAAATAAGAATCGACAATCAGAAAGAAAGATTGTAGAGAAAAAAAAATGGGAGGGACCTTCATCTTTTCGAGGGCCGAAAACTGTTAGATATGGTAACAGATCTGAGCAGAAGATCAGTGAGAAAGTCTGTTCACAGTGCCGACAAATTCATCAGGGTGAATGTAAGATGGACCCAAGGAAATGTTATAAGTGTGGCGAAGCAGGCCATCTGTCT
>NC_037535.1:5672266-5673781 GCF_001531365.2 Cynara cardunculus var. scolymus
TGGAATTGTTGAAAAGAGAAAAGTTGTATGCTAAATTGTCCAAGTGTGAGTTCTGGTTAAGAGAAGTTCAATTCTTGGGTCACGTCATTTCAGAATTGGGGGTAAAAGTTGATCCAATGAAAATAGAAGCAGTTGAAAAATGGGAAGCTCCAAAGACTCCGTCTGAAGTTCGTAGTTTTTTGGGTTTGGCAGGTTATTACTGTAAGTTTATTCAGGACTTTTCAAAAATAGTTTTGCCATTAACCAAATTGACTCGAAAGAATGTCAAGTTTAAGTGGGAAAAAGAACAACAAGAAGCCTTTCAATTATTAAATGATCATCTTTGTAGCGCACCAATATTGACTCTACCAGATGGATCCGAAGACTTTGTGGTATACAGTGATGCTTCAAAGTTAGGGTTGGGATGTGTTCTAATGCAAAGAGGAAAAGTGATTTCTTATATGTCAAGACAATTGAAAGAGCATGAAAAACAGTATCCAACTCATGACATGGAGTTAGTTGCAGTAGTATTTGCTCTGAAAATCTGGAGACACTATCTTCTGGGAATGAAATGTCAAATTTATACTGACCATAAAAGTCTACAACATTTGTTCAACCAGAAAGATTTAAATATGTGACAGCGTCGGTGGATTGAGTTAGTTAATGATTATGATTGTGAGATTCTTATCACCCAGGAAAAGCTAACGTGGTAGCTGATGCTTTGAGCAGAAAGGAAAAGCGTGGAACCATTAAAACTGTAGCAATTATAATGAATTTGATCCCTGATATTCGTAAGGAAATTCAGAAGTGCCAACAAGAAGCTGTGAAAGAAGAAATTGTTAAAACAGAAAAGTTGGGTAAGATGATCTCAACCTTGGAACAKAATGATGAAGGACTAATGTGCTTTCAAGGGCGAATTTGGGKACCATATTTTGGAGATATCCGAAGTATGATATTAAATGAAAGCCATAAATTTTGATACTCTATCCATCCAAGCACCAATAAGATGTATCGAGATTTAAAACCTTTTTATTGGTGGCCAGGATTAAAAAGAGACATAGCTCGATATGTGACATGTTTACAGGTTAAGATTGAACATCAGAAGCCTTATGGAAGCCTTCAATCTTTGGAAATACCTGTATGGAAATGGGATCACATCACCATGGATTTTGTTATGAAGTTACCACGAACTCCAAAGGGGTATGACACAATTTGGGTAGTTGTGGATCGTTTGTCTAAATCTGCTCATTTTCTATCAATAAGAGAGAAATACTCTTTAGAAAAGCTAGCACAGATTTACATCAAAGAAATTGTTACAAGACACGGTGTTCCCTTGTCTATTATCTCTAATAGAGATAGTCGATTTACTTCAAAGTTTTGGGGAGGATTACAGAAAGCTTTGGGATCTGAAATCCGATTAAGTACAGCTTATCATCCGCAGACTGATGGGCAGAGTGAAAGAACTATTCAAACTCTCGAAGATATGTTGAGAAGTTGTATTATTGATTTCGGGGGATCATGGGAAGATCACTTGCC
>NC_037535.1:5674396-5678699 GCF_001531365.2 Cynara cardunculus var. scolymus
GGATAATGTGATAACCGGATCCTGGTTATCACCCAAGGTAAATAATATGTGATTATCTGATTAAATGATTACATGATAGCATGATAAATTATTACCTCATGCTGGGATGTGAAAATGTGCATAATATGAAATGCATATGTCATATATTTATATGTATGCATGGTGTATATATATATGTATATATATATATGTATATATATATATATACATAATATATGTATGCATACATGTGTGTGTGCATGTATACATGGTGTATGTATGCATGCACGTGGCTATGTGAAGTTAGCCGAAATTTTAGATTGTATAAAAGGAGGGCTTAGCCTCCATATTTCTTCTTATTGCCTTTTAAAAAAAAGTTGTGTGATTTAAAGAGGACAGGTTGACCGGATTATTCTTAGCTGGAGATTCAAATTGATTTCAAGTGTTTGATTCCAAAAGATTGATAAGGTGAGTAATTTCTAAACTCTTTTGCATAAAATTTCTACTGGTTTTATATGAATCTTGTTTATTTTTGGAATGAAATCAATGAATTTTACTTAAGGGTTTTATCCGGATAAAGCTTGGCCGGATTGTTTTAAATCGGTCAAAGGGTGGACGAGGTATTGGCCGGATTGCTTTAAATCGGACAAAGGTTGGACGATATATTGTCCGGATTGTTTTAAATCGGTCAAAGGGTGAGCGGGGAATTGTCCGGACTTGTTATCCGGACAAAGATGTTGATTTTTATTCTAAATGATAAATCGATCAAGTTTTATGCGGTGTGTTGTCCGGACTTGTTATCCGGACAAAGTTGGAATTAATCCTAAGTATTAAACCGGACAAAGTTTATGCGATGTGTCATCCAGATTGTTGACCAGAGATGAAGTCCGGCTAAATCAAGTTGACCGGATTTGAAGTGATATCTTGTGTTTTTTTTATAAGAAATGTTATTTTATCATAAAAAGAAAGTTTTGAAAGAAATGATTTGTGTATTGATAATAATAATTTCAATGACTGCGGTTTATTTGAAATTATTTTGTGAAACGTTTTGATGAAGAAATAAGGGTGGCATATCAAGGAGAGGTGTACCATGGGATAAGGGTGGCACATCAATGAGAGGTGTACCATGAGATAAGGATGACATATCAAGGAGAGGTGTACATTTGGATATAAGGGTGGCATTTGCATGTGTGTTGAATGAATAACTCTTTCTATTATATCCTTTAAGACTACCGTGATCTGGAATCTTTATTTCTTTGTGATTTGAAGATTTAGGATTAAGGTTCTTATTAGAAATTATAGTCTGGATGTTATTGAGGAGAAAACATCAGGTTTGGCCTGAAACTTTATATATAAACCTTATTTAATTTGAGAAGGTTTAAAAAAAATGGCATTATATGAGACCTGATTGGTTCAGGGGTATGAGATTTGTGTAGCTGAATGCTTTGTTTGATAAATGGAAAGGATTTGGGTTTATGTTCCTATTTGTTCATATATTTGTATATATATGAATAWTTGTTTTTTCACAARGATTTTGGTGATTTACACCCTRCAATAACATAAATAGGGTATCTCACTAGACCTTTCRGTCTAACCCTCRTTTTATGATTTTAACTATGTGTTGCAGGAGGTAYAGAGGGTAAGGGAAAGAKGAAGATTTAATATTTTCCTATATGCATTTCTGCTTGAAGATCTGTTTTGATGTACAGTTTTGATTGATTAGTACAAGAAATGTATTTTGAATTTTTGAACCTTGTATTTGGTCATGTTAGATTGTTGTACTAAGGGACCTGAATAGAATAATATGTATTTCTTTTGTATGAAATATGTGTTACATGCAATGTGTGGGTTGGGGCATTACATTCTTAGGAGGAGAGATCATCTCACCAGTACTCCTACTCTGGCAAAGGGAAAGGAGTTATTGAAGACAACTTAGCCCTACTCCTTGGGGCGTTCAGCTATCCTGATGACACAAAAAAATATACCATGTTTGCACCTTCCACCTCAGAAGCTGAATCTTTTTTTTTATCTACCTTTAAACTCTAGTAGATCTGTTTGGGACCAACAACTAGTGTGTGTGGTACCACTTTCCAGAATACATAGATCTTCAACACTTGCTTGATGTTGTGCTCTAATAAAATTTGTATCAAACTTCAAATATTAATAAGTGGATGATGTCATTGCAGGAATATGTTGCATGAAAAGGGAAAATTTGGTTATGAAGTGGATATCAATATCCTATCAACTCAAATATTTATGTCATTATAGCAATATGAAACATTTAGTTTAGTGTTGTAAACTCATGATGATGCATAACGTTCACTTCCTTATTTTTTCATGTAAGGGATTTTTTGTAGAGCTAACAAGATGTAGAGGGGTGTGTGACACATTCTCCCATTTATAACAAGAACTCCAACACCATGTTTTGTGATTTAGAGTTTATTTTGTGGTTAGCCTTTTAGACATGTATTTGGGTTAGGTTGGACGATTTGATACATTTAAACAACCTAACCCAGATACGATGGTTTGAAAAAATCTCAATTCAACCCAGTCTGTTAGAAAATGTAACCTAATTCTTACATGTTAGGTTGGATTGACGGGTTACCATCATTATTTTGAATAAATACGTGTCTTCAATTTTTGGTGATTTAGGAGTATTGTTTATTGCTCTATTTAATAATATACATATAACAAATATGTAATATTGAATTAGTGATACATAAGTACATACAACAAATAAATTGTGTTTGCAAAAAATAAAATATGTTTACATGCCAACACTCATTCTTTGTAGTGTTCTTTATGAATACACACACACATATATATACATATATATATATATATATATATATATGTAGGTTTGGGTTGCGGTGAGAAAGAAATTTATAGTGAGAAGCATAAGAAGAGATCTCCACCCTTGGATCAATCATAATTGAATGTCAACATTAATAAGGTGCACCGAGATGCACCAGATCAATTCCCTTCTAAAATGAAATTCATGGGTGGGCATGAGATTAAAAGTGATCAAGGGTTCAGATCACTTCTTATGCTTCTCACCATAACTTCCCTTCTCACACGATCTTTCGCCTATATATATATATATATATATATATATATATATATATTTGTACATATTTAAAGAGTCGTCCCAATCTTTTTGAAAGCGTTGTTACACCCGTACTAAGGGGTGTTTGGGATTGCTTATCTAAAACAACTTATGTTTTTCTGCAAAAGTGTTTATCAACTTATTATAAGTTAGAATTGTTTAACTTCTTCAAAAACTTCTTATTACCGGTTTGGCACTGGTATAAGTTGTTTATCCAAACACTCAAAAGTGCTTATTACCGATGCCACACTGGAATAAGTCAATAAGTTGTTTTTCTAAACAATCCCAAACACCCCCTACACAATTAAGAATTTGAACCTAAAGAATCTGAAACAATTTGAAGTTTGAACACAATCTAAATAATTTGAATCTAAACAAATAAGAAACATAAACCTACTGGTTTATACACACACACACACACATAGGTGGTCTATTTTACAATTTATCATATTTGTACAACCATTGTAACCCCTCTCAACCGTCCATTTAATCTAGTGAATATGTGGTTTCATAAATGTTTTGATTTTTTCCTAAAAGTGTTGATCATAATTAATTAACTCTAATCATCTTCCATAAATATCTAAATTATAATAATGAACCCTCATCATTTCCATAAGAAAATCTCAATTGATTAGGTTGCATAGGGTTGTATAAATGGGATATGTTGCACTTGAAACATCCTATATATTAGGATTAATCATTTGAGAACTCCCTAAAATGTGGATCTGTAAGATCCATCGACTCATTCCATTTAGTTAATTTTGTTTATTAAAAACATGATGGGTAAATATGTAATTGTAATATTGATGACAACCTATAAATATATATTTATTTGATTTCCATATTTATCATTTTAAGACCCTAAAAAATCTCCTCCCTCACCCTTTATCTTCCATTGGCACCTACATCAACAGCATCAAGAATTCTTCTTGGGGAGGTGGTTATATCAACGCCTCCAACAGCAGCAACAAGAATTCCATTCCATCAACGCCTCTATCACCCTTTTCACTTCTATCAGCAACAACAAGAATTTTAGGGAGGTGGTTACAAACTTTACTCTTCTTGGAGAGGAAGAAACAACAACATCAACAAGAATATTATTCACCATCTTTCTTTCTACTATGTATAATGTGTCATCTGGGTTGTTTTCCTCCCATGTTTTCCGGCGAACACCAACCTCCCCCGCCCCTATTTCTTGGTGCACACCAACCTCCCCCC
>NC_037535.1:5678714-5725532 GCF_001531365.2 Cynara cardunculus var. scolymus
CCCCCCCCCAGATCTCAAAACCACAATGAAAGAATATCAAAACTTGATGTTGATCTTATACTTAGATTCATTTGTCCTTCTCGGCCCCCTAGATCTAAAAATTTACTCACCATTTGAACCAGATCTCGTGAATGGTTGAACAAAGGTGGTGTGGATATTGTGCACATTATCATCCGCAATAGAACCACCAATTGTATAGTGTGCATATTGTGTTCACAATTTTTATAACCATGGGGATGTATAGAAATTGGTTCACACTTTGCATAATGTGTTTTGTGCATATTGTGTTCACAAAAGTTGGGCTGGAGGTGTTTGAACGAATTGGGGAGGAAGAAGGTGCAACACCCTAAAAATGGGATAACAAAACTTTCCTAAAAGGAAAGAAATGTGGTATATAAATATCAAGATACGAGCTTGTCCAAAAAGGAAACAAAGTATACCATACAATATGTAAATAAATTGGTTTGAGGTTAACAACCTCCTAATGTAATCCTTGGAGAAGTAGATTACAATTGGGTGTCATCCCAAACCATCAAAAGGTTAACCATCTACATAGTGTCCTAAAAGTTTCCCAAGCTCGCTCTACAAGCCAATCAAACCTTCTTAGTGTTCACGCCACTAGAACTTGAGAAACATGTCGACACAAGCAAGTGTTAGACCAAAAAGCTTAGTGAGCATGAACAAAATATGACAAACGCAATCTATTAGTTGAAAACATTGTAACAACTAATTGGAATTAACGGGGGAGACCCATGTCACCTTTCAAGCGTCACCTTATGAAATGGTTAACCTTAGTGTCTACAATTGTAGATATCACCACAAGGCCTGACACACTTAAAAACTACCTCCAAGGTATGACTTCAAGCGCCAAAGATCCTGGTGTATCACTAAGACAGCATCTTCCAGACCTAACCCTCCTAGTGCCTACTCAAAGGTTCATCCAAACATAATATCGCAATTAGGGATATTCACATGATAAAAATAATTGGGCATGCTTCCCATTACCAAGGTTAAATTAATGGTCTAACCACCACACGAATCACGTTTACAAATAAACCCCAATATACTATGACCCCAAAATTAGGCCAATAATACTCCAAAGTACACCATATAGTATTTTCCGAATTCTTTAGTCAATGCTCATGATATCTCTTTTAGAGCAAGTATGATCATGGGATAGACAATAAATACGTAATCATAAGGAGAAATTTTATATTTATGCATAAAAGCCCTAAAATAAGATAAAATAACCAAATCACCAATTTATTGGACTAACACATGAAATAAAGCTAGAAATTCAAGTAAACTAAGCATTTAGACATGTATCTAGTTTTTACAAAATATTTTATACTCACCTACTAGGTTTTTAGGGAAAACCTAGAAAATAGCAAAACCCTAGAAATGGAGTAGAGATCTTGGACTTGAACACTCAATCTTGTCTCTTTACAAGGTCAATAAATGGTACCTTTGGATCTTCAAAATCTGACTTTAATGGAGCTCTAAGTTGGAAAATAAATGTGGGAAAAGATGGAGGTTTAGGGTAGGTGAAGATTAAGTTGGGGGAGTAGATGAGGTGAAGTAAATGAAAAGAGAAGAAGAGGTCTACAAGAATAAGGCTAGTGCCTGGCGTGACTTCGGCGTGATTTTGGGCCACCTCAAGGTCGCCCGCTTCCCATAATAGGTCACATATCCAACACCCCAGGGAGTTCTAAGCGGCTCAAGCCACATGTGGACCATGTTTGCTTATATTTAATCGCCATGAATCTGCCTTCCAACAATAAAAAACACAAAGACCAAGGCGGCCCTTCTACGGCTATGGTCGCATGGCAGGCGCTCGGCGGTCCAAATCCTGCATCACAAGTTTGCACCAAGGTCCCAGTTAACCCCTCTACAAAACATTGCTTTACGAGACAACCCCTTCCCTCTTTTTCTTCTATAAACTTCCTTACCAAAAGAATGATATAACTTACATTTAAGGTTTTACCTACCTCAAAATTTGAGTGTTACAGAAGGAGAAGTGAGAAAGAGGAGTGGGAGGAGAGATGAGATTTATAACTATCCATAATGCCCTTTATTTGATTTTTTTAATTCAAAATTACCAAAATTAATAACTTCCTGATTAAATATCATTTAGTGGCTTAAAATGTATCTCATAGTTCTCATAAATTTTCAAGTTCTTAAAAGATGACCCTCCTATGTATCCAAACAATGAAACAAATTTTGAAACCTCCTAGCTTTCTCATCTCCTTAGGGCAACAATTCAACGAGGGCTTGCCCAAATCTGTGGATGGGTGGCTCAAAGCCTCAAACAACCATCTATGTGTTACCCAATCTATAATATATGCTAGATATATAATATTATCAGTCCCAAACAATTCGAATTTACAATCTTACAAAGTATAATTATGTAAAATAGAGAAATTAGAAACCCCAAACAATTCAATGGCAATCGACCAAAGAAATTTAGACAATAAAGAGAGTAGCATAAAAGAAATGAAATTTACCTTATCTACTTGTAGAGCTTGAATGGTTAGAATTACAGGTCTCAGATTTTCGTAATTATAGAGTAAAGAAATCCCAAACAAACAATTTTCAAATTGGGTCGTCGTCATTTCCGTTGAGTAAACAAGATCAAATCATAAGCAATCATCTTTGAGCCTTCGGGGATTTCAATAGTCGAATTAGTAACTGAAGTGAAAAGAAAATGGATGATTTGGCTTTGTTTTTTGATCGGGAATTCTAAAATTAGGCACAAGATAGTCATTTAGAAAGAAACTAGGGCTATATAAATCCGGCCTAAGTACAAGTAAATTCATTCAAAAACCACGATGTAACGGTCTAATAGATGACCATGTATCTTTGTATAATTATTTCTTAGTTTCACACATTCATATTCGTAATTTAATTCAACTCTTTTGTTGTTGTTAAATTTGCAGCATATAGCATAACAAATAAAGGGAGAACGAGAATTAGGCAAAAGAAATGGAGAAATTTGTGATCCAAAAATGACCAAACACGATAATGAGGCTCAAACTAGATAAATGTAAACAAAATTTTACATTGTATATAAATTTAAATAAAATGTTATCAAAATTATATATTAGCAGCGTGTCCTGGGTAGGGTTGAATTAGGCCTAACCTAATTTTAGCCCTATTAATTGACGATTTGATGATTTAGCGGGCTGACGATTTGGGTTTAACTGGGTTTTTTTGCAGGTTGAACAAGTTGCAGTGTTTGTACAACTCTATTTATTGTCTTTGAAAACATGGTAATTGTTAAGGCTCCATTTACTAGTCTCCTACCACCTTTTATCATGTCAAGAGACTCTTATTCAAGTAAAAGGTAGGAGTATTTACCAACCAAAGAAAAGTAGTATTGATGATCGACTTCTGACCTGGGACGAATGAAAAATCAAATCTTACCATGTATGAGGCAATGATTCCTTATTTACCCTCTCCACAAAAAAAAATAGGACCTGCTTCTTCTCTTTGTTGAAAAAAGAGGTACGATACCCATCTCTTACTTCTTCGAGTTTCAGACAATATGTGCCTGTTTAGCCTCGATTTGAGGAGGCGTGTTTAGAGTCCCACATCAAATACACTCGGACAATTTCTCTTCTATATATGTTGCAACCTCTTTTCTCTCCTCAAGAGTTATTTTAAAAAGTAATATAATGGGATTCTACATTTCTCATGCACATATATGCTTGTTGGTTGTTGCATGCATCACATAATCAATCTTTTTTTTGTTGCCAAACTCATTTCTACAAAAACTGTTAAAAAAAATTTATTCATGTTTGACAAAAACAATGTTGATAAAACTCCAAAATAGCATTTTCTTTTGATTCGATTTTTTTATTCACACGTTGGTTTGTTTGGAATTGTTATTTTCCGTATGTTAATTAACATTATGGTAAGAATTAATATATTAGGTGAAAACCATTATTTTGATAATGCCCAACCGGAGATGTTGAGTGCATTCACTATTAATTAACTCATTAGTTTGATCAAATATTGAGCATTTGATCTTTATTTATACATAAGCAACAACCTAGGGGATTTGAGGTGTCATTATGATAATTAAGTATTTTCAAAAAGTGGACTGTGTTTGAGTTTAAGTTGCCCCACATTGATGAGAATCGAAAGATTGGAATAAATAAGTGTGTATTAAAAAAAGACGATGAGATGCCTTTATGTCAACTCATTTGGTTTGACCCATGGCGTTGTTAGATTTTTAATGACCTTCTTTTTGTTAAAAAAAAAATCTTATTTTATAAAAACCAATTGGAAAAATAATTCATCAAAAAGCAATCATTGATTTATATCAAAAACTCTCAATATATATTAAATAAACAATCATAAGTGATGGTGATATTTTAGAAGACCATAAAATAGAAGGAGGTTGGTATAAGAAGGAATAAGTGTTTGGTCGGTTTATGCAACCTTAAAATTCAACATAAAAATAAAATTCAATGCATGTATGCATCTTGTAATAAGTAATAATGGTGTTAAGTACCAGATATCGTTCCCATAAAGAGAAAGCTTGTAAAATTTCTTCAAAAGTCTGGTTTTTAAAAACTAATTTCAGATGGCGAATTCGAGGAATTTGTTTTATTTAAAATTTGAGTGGTTTGATTAGTAATTAAGAAAATATCAGTCGTAAAAAGAAGCACAAGGTGCAAAGGTTGATTAAGAATTAAAACAGGTGATCAATAGAAAGATGACATAGCACTCCTGGAACAGTCCGGTGGTACCACAAAATAGTTTTATAGTACTATCATAATATCAACTATCGGTTCAGACGGCCTCTCAAGAGTATGCACATGTCAACGTGCTATCGATATGATATTATTTATGTTAGATGTCGTGAATTCTAGCATAATATAGTGTTACCATCCTACACCGTATGAGTATAGTACTTGTTAAATATTAAGGCTCTTTATAACCTTCTCCTATTACCTCAGATTTTCTTATTTATCTTAACTCTGAAAATTAATGCATTTTCATACATAAAGTTAATTGTCAGCTAACTCAATGTAATCTTCAATGAAATATTAATCACCTGAAACAGATAGTTAGACAATAATTCTAACAATACATCTTTGCACTTTCACATCGGCTTTGGTTTTCCCTTACACCCCAAGCTAAGGTGGTTAGCTAACTAATGCGGAAAAGTAAATTGTAGAAATGTAAATGACTCTAAATTAAAGTACAAAAATATAAATGATAGAAGTTAAATTGCTAGAATGTATTGCAGAAATGTCTATTACAGAAAAGTAAAGTGTAAGGAAAATGTAAAATACTATAACGGAAATGACATAAAGTATAGACAATTAAGTACTTGCAAGAAAAGAAGTAAAGAAACTTGAGATTTGCACTCCAAGTCACGAACCTTGCAAAACAAATTTTTTCACTAATGGTGAGAAAATATTTGTAAACACTTGGAAAACGTCTCTTTATCTAAGGGAATTAATCGTGAGCCATAAATGATGGAATCCAATGTATTGCAACAATGGTAGATCAATTTCAACTTGTAACCGAAATTTAAGAAATCTTTTGATAATTGAAAGTAACAAGAAGGAGATGAACTTTAAAAATACTAGAATTTGGATTAATCTTGAAAAAGAGAGCAATGTGCAATGACCAAGAACAATTAGGTTTCTTAGTCAGAAAACCGAACAACAAATAGAAAGCTAAATTAAACCCAAAAGTTAATTGTGTTTTGAACTAGACCTATGTCCTATTTATAACAAAGACAAGGCTTGTAAAGTAACCTAGGTCATTAATACAAAAGAGAACCTTAAACTATAAGCTAGCCCATAACCTATGTCCACAATCTACAGCAAAAAAACGTAAGCCCAAAGTTTTGGCCCAAAAGTAAGAATATGGCCCGCTGCATTCTCTTGTAGGACTGCTACAACACCACTCAAGATTATGATGTAATACTTAATAATTTATATAAAACTCAAAAATCATATAATATGACTTAAAAGACGCAATTAAGACACTAATTGACAAATAAAACAAAGAAAAATGATAAGAAAATAAATGTAATATGGTTAATAAATTAACACCTATCAGTAAGTATGAAATGATAGAACAATTTCATGAAGATTTCGTTGATATATTATTTGATTTATATGATGAAACAATTCATTATATCAAAATATCTCGATTTTTATCTTTGTAAATATAAAAGAAACAACCAAGGGTATTTGAGGTGGCACTGGGAGAATTGAGAATTCTCAAATGTTGCATTGTGGTGTTCTTTTAGTCATCCCACATTCATGATGAGGGAACTCGATATTTGAGAATAGAGATAACTATAAAGGTTCCAAATAACGTGAGTCGTGACATGGCGGCGAGGTTAAGCCTCAAGCCTTACAAGTTGCAGCGAGGCCACAACGTTTTTCAAGGCGTTCCATAAGGCGCATATACGTACATACATATATAGTGTTTTGAAGTAATGTAGAACAAATTAAATTCATATAAAACTAAAAAAGAAAGAAGAATCATTGATATCAAATATATAGACCATATAAAAATGATATATGTGTGTAAAATTAGGATTAAATCTCTTGAATCACAAATCACTATTTTCTTCAATTTTCAAAGAATTTGTGTTCGACTCTTCTTTTGTAGAAATGAGAGTAAGTAAAATACCTATTTAGGATTTTAGTTGTTAAGTTTCCTTTTTATGTTTATTTAAGCTTAAGGTCTCGTACATAATTATCATTTATTCCTTAAGTTATATATTAAAAACTCAAGCCTTACAAAATAACGTGTTGTAATGTGCCTTACCACGTTACAATGGAAGCCAAGCTTTCGAGTGGAGCCACAAGGGTTAACGTAGAGGCGAACCCAAGTCTTGATGCCATAACCAGTTATTTAGAACAATGGTATAAGAAAGGAGGATAGATGGCTTTCATAATTACTTGACTAAATTTTTTTGACCAACCTCTCAATAAAGAAGTTTTACAAAACATGACATAAATTATATATATATATATATATATATATATATATATATATATAGGGTTGGGTTCACGTGAGACCAATGGTTTTTCGTGAGACTCGTAAGACCAATTCTCAACACTTGGATTAGATCTACAATCTGAAAATCTAAACATTCATAAATGCCACGAGACTTCTCAATAATTACAAAATTGCCATTGTGCAATTTAGACCATTAGATCATTAACTTATAAAGTTGATCAATGAACATAAATTGGTCTTACGGGTCTCACGAAAAATCGTTGGTCTCACGTGAACCCAACCATATATATATATATATATATATATATAGGGTTGGGTTCACGTGAGACCAGCCTGTTTTCGTGAGACCCGTGAGACCACATTTTTACACGTAACCTTCACAGCAAAAACACTGTGAAGGTTTAAAAAAAGTCGAACCTTCACAGCAAAAACACTGTGAAGGTTTTAAAAAGTCACATTCACAGCATTTTGCTGTGAAGTTTCAAGTGTAAAATGTTGGTTTCACGGGTCTCACGAAAACAGGCTGGTCTCACATGATCCCAAGTATATATATATATATATATATATATATATATATAAACAGATAAATCTTTATATCTTTATCTTTTTTTCTTGAAAATGTATAAAAAGAAATAACCAAAGGTATTTAAGCTAACATTGTGAGATTTGTGTATTCTCAAATCTTGCATTGTGGTATTATTTGTCATCCCACATTGATGAGAGAATTTAGATTGGAAAACGATAGTAAGTATAAGAAATGATAAATGTATGCTTTTTATATATAGATATTTATCACAAAATAATCATCAGTTTATTGGTTAGTTCTTTACTTTTCATATATGAGGTCTTATGTTCAAGTCTTTTATAGCAAAAAATTTAGAAACATAATAAATCTAAAAACTAAGGAAAATGACACAAACGAGATTTAAACATGGGTATGAGGTGGGAGAAAAGTCATGTAAACCAACTCTATCAAGAGAAATTTGTGTCACCATTGTAGTTTCAAAATATATATTGTTGCACAAAACAAAATGTTACAGTAGTACCTTTCACGACTCTATAATTTTTTACACTACAACGGAGGAACAAAGCGATGAAATGTATCACCGTATATATTAAAGTGGGTCCACCCCTGAAGTGACATCATAAGAATGAAACATTTCTTAAATCTTGAAATATGATGAGTTTGGTTATCCCACATTGGTGAGAAGATGAAAAAAAAATGTATGAAAGATGTGAGTATATATTGATACGAGGAGATGATGCCCTTTTTGACAAATTATACGTTGGCTAATTTTAGTCGTCCATTGTTTTGAAAAAAAAAAATCAAACTTTTCGTAACAATATTAGTAATATGGTTGTGGGACATGTCGTTTGAGATCTAATTAGCATAACAACAAAATATTACCGAGACATCTCAAACTCTTCGTAACAACAAGCGGTTATCAAACATATGAAAATAAACCACATATGGAAACACATTTTTCATTTTAATTTGTATCTCATTATTTATTAACTGAAGAATTACGTTTTATCTTAACTCGGTGAAGTACTGCATAAAATATTTATCACTACCGTGCAACACGCGGGGCCCACACTAGTTGGTTTATTAAAAAGAAACAAACATCGGGTGATTATGATAGTGAAGCATACTCTCCCAATCTTAATTGATTAAAATAGATTAATTATATGTATTCTATAATCTTGAATTTGTCCATACTTTCTTAGGCACAAAACTTCCAAAATTCGAGTATGAAAAACAATATATGTTGTACTTAAAAGCGATCACGAAATTTTTAAATACCAAACACTAATTTGTAGAAATTAGTGAAAAACATGAATTAAAATAAAATTTTAAGATTTCTTGTGTCTGCACCCTCTCTCTTCGCTATAAACTTATAACTATGGACACACAATAACTGTCAAGATAGTTGATTTGTTTGAGGATTCTATTTGTGTTTGAGGCATGTTTAATTTTTTGTAGGTATGGAAAAAGTCGATGGATCTTCACAAAACCCAAGAGAGTTAGGGTTGCGATGTGATGAGAACTAATCTAGAATCATGTTTGCGAGAGATATCTATAAATGGACGAGATGGTGGTAGCCCTAGTACAATTGCTTGGAGAAAGTAACTGGAGTGTTAAAAAACACACATAATCTTATTGTTTCACAATCTATGAAACTCGTCGTTAGTAGTCGAGGTAAGTTGGGCTTCTTGACTGTTGAAACTTCGAAAGTGGCCTCTTTTGATCTAGGATACCACAAATTGTGTTCTGAAAACTCTCTGATAACTTTGTGACTACTCAATTCAATGGACATGTCCATTGCCAAGTGGTGTGGAAGGATCTATACTCCTAAAAGGCTATAGCAACCTGTAAATCATGCAAGTATACAAGGCTCATTAGTATCGTCCAAAGCAAGTAATAATAGTAAGTAATACCGAATATCGTTTCTCAGGAATCTAATAGCTAAGGTGGCGTTTGGTTCGCAGATTCTGAAGGGATCTGATGGAATTGGAATGTGGAATTTTAGTGACCAAATTTCATTCCCTCGTTTGGTTTATTCTTTTCCACGGAAGGAATCTTCAAATTCCTATAAATTCCACAAATAAATGAATTTAACATTCCTTAGCAACTACATGGTATTTTGATGGAACGAAATTCTCTATTTTCATAATACCAATATATGCCCTTAACCCAATATACCCTAATCTCATAAAACCTAATATGACCATTGTCGAGCACCTTCAACCACCGTGATCTGAATCATCGCCGACCACCGCCATCTAAACCATCGTCGATCATCGCTGATCTGAACCATCGCCGACCACCGCCTATCTGAACCACCACCGATCTGATTCACCGCCGATCTGAACCACCGCCGATCACCGCCATCTGAACTACCATGGACCACCACCGATTTGAATCACTGTCGACCATCGCCATTTGAACCACCACAAACCATCATTAATCGGAACCACCACCAACAACTACAGATCTAAATCACCACCGGCCACCGCCATCTGAACCATCATCGACTATCACTGATCTGAAGCACATCCGACCTTCGCCACATGAAGCACCATGGACCACCACTGATCTAAACCACTGCCGACCACCGACGACTACCACTGATCTGAATCATCGCCAGACACCGCCGACCACTAATGATTTAAACAACCACCGATCTGAACCACCATCCATCTGAACCACCGCTGACCACCTCCATCTGAACCACCACGGACCACCATCGATCTGAACCACTGTCGACCACCGCCATCTGAACCACTACGAACCACCACCGATCTGAACCACCGTAGACCACCACCGATCTGAACCACCGCCGACCACTGTTGATTTAGTAAGGTTGTTTGACTTATGGTTACATTTGGGTTGCGTATTTTATATTTTGTTTTACATATTAAATAATTATTTTATTAAAATTTTCAAAAAAAAGCATTTTGATCATTTACCAATATTTCATTCCAATTCCAAAGCTACATTCTGTGAACCAAACAGACAGATTCTAATTTCTTAACAGATTTTATTCCAATATCTACCAACCAAACAGGTGGTCAAACTTGAAAACATTTCATTTCAATTTCTTCAAAGTCAAATTCTTTTAACATATTTCATTCCATCCAAAAACATTCAACGAACCAAACTGAAACAACAATAGTGCTAACAACAACAATTCATACATCCACTTACATTATTATCTCAAAAGGTTACAAACACTCCAAGACATATTTACATATGACAAATCAATAGTATGAGTTAACAATTTTTTTTGTCATAATAAAACTTTCTTCCAAAATTTCTTCTACATATTTCCTTTGCCTTTATCATGAGTTGGTGGATGACCTGCAAAACAATTTATTACAACAAATGAGGGTTAGATCAAAAAGGTATAGTGAGTGAATTACCCTCTTACAAACTTAACCTATTACAAACACCAAAAATGTTCAAACCTTGATTATTTTACATTTAGTAATATATTGGTTACCTTGCCATTTCATCTATCACAGTTACACCCCCGTTTCATCTATCGCGATTACACCACCAATACATCTATAGCGGTTACACCATCATTTCATCTATTACGGTTACACTGCTAATACATCTATTACAGTTACACCGCCATTTCATCTATTGAGGTTACACCGCCATTCCATCTATCGCGGTAAAATGAGTAATAAGATTTAGTGCAACAAATACTTAATAAAAACAAGGGATCTCATCGGACCACATTGGGTCATATCCGGGTAGTGTTTTGATTGGTGAGGAGTTGTATCCGGACACAGCCTTGACTGGTGAGGAGTCTTATTCAAACATCATTTGATCAGTGAAAGGTCCTTCCCGGCTGACCTTGTGAACGATGAAGGGACCTCATCGGACAATGCCTTGTCCGATGAGGGTTCCTTTTTGGGTGATTCAAGGTGCGATGAAGTGAAACAACAAATATAAGGTAGTAAAAACCATTCAAACACCCTATATTAATATTTAGCAACATATCTTGCAAAGTTGTAAGAACCAGACATATCCAAATGCAGTGTATAACTCACCTTGGCCAAAAACTTATCTTGATATATGCTTTTGCTTCTCAAAATTTTCAATCCCTTCTTCCAGTGCTCCATACCTTCTATATATAATAAGGAGTTGACGGGGGCCGTGCATGGGCAAGCACCTCCCCCCCACATAAAGCCTACTCTCACTTAATATAATCATCAAAAGATTATAATCACCTTTATAACTTGAGAAAAGAAGAGAATTATAAACAAATTCCTTTATAACCTTTATAAGCCGAATTCTAACCCCGAACTTTTCATTACCAAACTACTTTAAAACCCGATCAACTATATCTGAAAACCGAATATTACACAAACGCCACCTAAGAGTCACAAAAGTCAATCTTAAAATGAGATTTTAAGTGGTAAAATGGAATCAATATTTTGAGAGTGAGTTAACAAACTACTGAGATGAAACTAATAATTAAAAGCAAGCAAGGGTGCAAGATCCAGTTGGAGTTTCAGCGTTAGAATGCTGCAGAACCTTGCTGCAGTATTGGTATTGGTTGTTGTGGCAACAACCCTCTAAACTACTACCGAATTGAACGTACTTCTTTCTAAGTTCTTATTAGACTCCATGCTGGTAGTACTCTTTTCGTGTCAATAATGAATACAAATCCAAGCTTAGTATAGATCTTACCTTTCTTTCCATGTAGTTTTACAACCTATAAGGTTAGTTTTTATGATGTGTGGGCCATAACCAATAAGGGAAAATTCATTGGGTTGCAAAGGAAAGTAGAGAGAAATAGTGGAACTGATAATTGTGGAACCCTTAGGCATGAAAGAAGCTTTAAGCTGGATGGATCATAAATTTGTAACCGTCAGTCATAGGTGTCTGTCAAGACAAACTGTTTGGTGATTGTTCAAGTCATTCATGGTAAGCACGACTATGTCTTGGCTCTTGAGATTGATTGTAAAGTGATCAGTGAACACGATAGCCCATAATATAACATGGATATCGCGTTCTTCTCTTGTAGTGATCGAAGAGAGAACTTTTCCCTTGAACTTTACTTGTTTTGTCCATGGCATGCCAACATGAGATTATTTTTTTTGTCTTGTCCTGTCCCATGTAGTCTGCATACCAAACACACTCTAATTGAATAAAGTTCAAGTACGATTTTTTTATAAAAGAAATATCGAATTTGTTTTTAATTTTTTTTTTTGTATAAGCAAAACTTTGCAAAGATTTTGGTTCGGTCTTGACCATTAACACACACACTTGGGTATATAAACCTGAAAATAAAATCCTGGAAAAGTTGGTCTGGAAATAACCCTAAAAGAATCCAACCCTAACTCCACCGCGGCAAGAAGGGCATCTCTCCGTCTCGTGTGCGCCTACAAAACCATTGTAACGGTGATCATTCCTTGGCCATAGTATTGATTTCGATGAATTGAGTTAGGAATTTGATTCTGTGAAAGAATCCCAACAAATTTTTAACCATCTTTTTGAAACCCTTGTGGTAGTATCAGGATCTAATGGAAGACGATGACGAGTTCGGAGATCTATACACCGATGTACTTCAGCCCCTTCAGATGTCGTCTGCATCTCCTCAACCGCAGATACGATCAACACCGCAGCCGCCAACTCGTTCGATCGATCTCAACGATAGAATTTCCAGCGATGATGAGGAGATTCTCTACGGTGCCAAGACTTCGGGTAAGTTGAAATTCGATCAACCTGATTCAAATCTGAATTTGAATAAAAGAGATGGAGCTGCAGAAAAAAAAGAAAGTGTTTGGGGGGAGGAGGCAGCTCCGGCAGCGGATTCAGGAGGTAGGGTTTTTGGGAGCAGTAGTGGTTTGGTGAAAGCAGAAGAGAAGGGTCTTGAACAAGATCCAAATTTTGTTCATGACGTCAAAGGGGAATTTTCGCAGATTAAGGAAGAGGCTTTGGAGGAAAATTTTGGGATTGAAGATGCTGGGGAGGAAGAGGAGTTTTTGATTCCGGGTTTATCATCCTCCGGAGCTAGGGTTTTGGAGCGAAGTGGCAAAGAAGGGGAAGGTGGTGACGACTGGGATGATAGTGACAGCGAGGATGATTTGCAAATTGTTTTGAATGATACCACTGGAGCAGGGATGATGGGAATGGACGGGGGTGGAGGTCAAGATGAAGAGGATGACGAAGATGGAGACAATTTGGTGATTGTTGCTGGTAATGCTGATGCAAATCATCTTCATCATCATCCACCAATGGAAGAGCTGCAAGATTGGGGTGAAGATGCTAGTCAGGCTGCTGAAGGAGGAGGAGAAAGAAAAGATTTGTTAGGCGGTGATGCTGGGAAACCTGAGGGTGGAGGAGTTGGTGGAGCTGTGGTTGCACAGAAGGTTGGATACGGCAGTCACGGGTATCATCCGTTTCATTCCCAGTTCAAGGTCAGTGATAACTGTAATACATGTAGGGTTATCTTGGCATGTAAATTGTTGTACCATAGATTGGTATTTAGTTAGAAAAGATGGTACATGTACCTGTTTTTTGCCATATTAGTTGCAAGCGCCACCACTAAAGGTGGTTTTGTTGTTGTACTGACTCCCTTCATTGATCAATGAAAATATTTTATTTAATTATGGAACTTCCTTTATGATTTCTAATGCGTTCTTCTTGTCATTTGTCATATAATTCAATTCCAAGTTCATATTATCTTGGATTCTGTTTATCCCCTGTTTTATGAAACTGCAAATATTGGGCTTCTAATCTTTTCTTGCTCTAATTTTTTATGACGTTCATGCTTGAAATTATGAAATTCTTCTCTCACCACCAAGACGTGCTCAGATTGTTTTTAAGTATAATGTAATAAGGTTCCTGACCATCTAGACACACATCGACTGTTGCCTAATGTGAATTCTATGTGATAATGGCTATAGTACTCTAACATAAGCAACTCTTCTGAACGTACCTCAATTCTACTGGAATCTACCTTAGTTGCAGTTAGCATTTGTGTCTTCTGTTTGCTTGTTATGATCTTAATGGTCAAATTTTTATTGAACCAGCTCTAGTTTCGATCTGTCTTCCAAACATAATTGTATCTGGAAGGTGGCGATTACTGTTGCTGTTGTTTTTCATGTGTTAAAAAAGATGAAGGTCAACCTTAACCATCACTAATAGGAGCAGCTTTGTGACGAATCAGTATTTTCTGCTTTCACATGGTGCCTGAACTTGGAAAACTTGTTGGTTACCCTGGTTTTTATTATTTAAATAACTTTGGGAAACCCAAAATCTATGTGTTACTGCAATCATCTCCACCAGAGGTAAGAACATGATATAATTGCCTAATTGGTAATCAAGCTAATCAATGACAATGAGGAACAATAGAATTCTTTAACTAAATTTTGCCAGAACACGTGGAAGCACAAACACTGTCAAGCAGACCAATTGAGCAATTAACTTCTAAACAATTTTACTTTTACGTAACATTGTCTTCAATATGAGTACAAGTTCATTTTACTTAGTCTTCAATCTAAGTGCAAGTAACATATTAATATTAAATAATCCACGTTTTCGTCTTTTTAAGTTCATGTCTTAATTGCTTCAAGGCATGTGTTGAGTTGTAAAATTTTGCAAGTACGTGTCTTTAGTCTTTACTAGTTGAATTTATGCAAAGAATAGTGGTATGGTTTGGCCATCCACCTGACAATCCTTTTGATTCAGTTTAGTGGGTAATTCTTGATAAAACAATTATGGAATATTTTCTGATAATTGTATTTTAACCTTCCCTAGTTTGTGGTGAGTTGCATCATGTCAAATTCATATAAGATCAATTAATAGTTCCCTTACTTAGCTCTTGGTTAGTACTCCATGACTTAGTTAATGAATGGTGTGTGATTTGATGATGCTGTGATGAAATAATTTCCTTGGCCATTTTATTTGAAGATGAATTGTGGGTATCGTCTTATACTATATGAGAATGATTCATTACTGGAGATCTGATACAGTTTTATCTTTTAGTGTCTGCTAAATTATTATTAGCTAATAATGCATGATTATCTATTTGCTGAGGTATCAACTTCTTGATGTATTTTAATCTTCTTTTGAAAATGTGTAGTATGTGAGGCCTGGTGCTGCACCTATGCCTGGAGCAGGTGCTGTAGCAACTGGAGGAACCCCAGGACAAGTTCGTCCACCTGCAAGTATGTTACCTTTTGCTGGTCGTGGTAGAGGTGAATGGCGACCTGCCGGAATAAAAAATGTTCCTCCCATGCAGAAAAATTTCCATCCAGGTTACGGGATGCAGGGTTGGGGAAACAATGGAGCAGGGCGTGGATTTGGCAGTGGACTGGATTTCACACTTCCTTCACATAAGTAATGACCATATACTACTATCATTTCCTAGCTGGATTGCTGTTGATTAAATATGAACCTTCTGGAGTAATATCTAAGCATATTATTTCATCTGAATAATATATATATATATACACACACACTGATGAAGCTGAAGGTTATTTATATTTTCTTAATATTCTATGAGTTAGTGTTGAATTTTGTCGAGTTGTGAATATCTAGTTTACATTTTGAGATACAAATGGACTTGAGTCAGATTGTTGGATCAGAAAACCTGCTTTCTTAAGCATGCAAAAGTGGTGGGGGTGGGTTAGTATAAGGCCTTTGTTTATAATGTGCTGATGCATCTGTTCATGAACTTGTAACCTGTGTTCTGATTCTTTAGTTTCTGTTAGTGTTGCTTGAATTCGAATGGCCTTGTTGAGAGCTCAAACTTTGGTAACCTGAAACCATCTGAAATTGCCTTGTCACTGTTGCCATTTATGTGGGCTAAATCCAGCCATTCCTGGAGGCAATTGCCTACAATTTATTATAGCAAGATGCTTTGTAAATTATCTTTGCCAATAGCTCAAAGAATTGAAATAATGCTTTGCTGGATTACAGGGAAGAAAAGTCCGAATGTTCAATAAGATTGTTTGTAACTGTTTATATTAAAATAATCTTTACCTGTAAGTGCTCAAGCTTGTTAATTAAATTGAACAGAATTTTGAAGAAGAAGTTTGTGTATCATTAAGTGATGATTTCTATGATACAGACTTCAATTGTAGATGTGCAACCATGACTTGTTGAACACCATAATTTACGTTCATTTTGTTGAGGCTCAACAAACCTCCGAGAATGCATTCCTCTTCAAATTTGTATATATATTTCACAAGCTATTTTAGGTGGTTTCAGGTCTCAATTTAAGCTCTGAATGGCTGATATATAAAAAAAATAGTCAAGCAAAAAAATGTGGCTGTGGAGTAGTTGAAGGATATTTATTGCAGGATAATTATCATACCACAAATTAAAAAATTATTATATATTGCTATCTATAAATTATAAGAAAGTATAGCACTTCATCATGTTGGACATTCAATTTCGAGATGGTGTTATGATCACTATTCTAATTAAGCATCTTTTGGATGTATCTGTATTTATGAATATTCACGCAATGTAATTATCTGAATATTCCCTTACATAGCATCTATTTATAGAAGATTGGGTCAAATGTTCATCTTTGATTTTAAAAAGTTGCTGATGCTTGTTTTCTGATAAAGAAAGTTATTGCAAGTGGTCTTTTGGGGCATCTGCACAGTCCACACCTTTGCAAGTAGTGATTAGGTGAATGCGCACGTTTTGAAATCCTACAATACATGATTATAGGATTCAAGAGTTACTCCGTTCTCCTCCTTTGTCCATCCTAGCACATGATAAATTGTGATGAATAGTTTTAGGGGAATCTTTCTTGAATCTCTGTTCACCACTGAACTTATCCATCAAATATACGATGATTTTGACGTAGTAGTCAATGCATGTGCGATGGGGCATCATGCTTACCATCTTGCCATATGCAGCGGCAAAATCGAGGTAAAAAGCAAGCCCATGTATGCCATTGTTGGAAAATCTCAGACAACCCAAGTCAAAGCGACAGCAGCAAAATCAGTAGTTGTCTGAGATTTTCCAACAATGGCATACATGGGCTTGCTAACCCAAGTCAAAGCGACAGCCGCAAAATCAGTAGTTGTCTGCGATTTTCCAGTGATCAAGGAAAAAGGTTCTCTTCCTGGCACATGGTAGCATCTTCTGTGCATGCTGTATAGTGCTTCATTATAGTAGATTGAGGGAGCCATTGCCTTCACCAATTTCTAGAATGTATTCTTCTGACTAGCATAAGACCATGCAACATGCATTATTTTGATTCATTCTGTTTAGTCTGGAAGTGATTTATTATGTTCCTTATTTAGATTACTACGATAAATGCAGTGTATTTACTAACATGGGACATGCTATGACTTTAAAGCATGGTTTGGGAGATTTGATAGGGCTATGTGAATGTCTTTTAGCTACAGACTACTATGTGAAATAAATAAAATGACAAGTTTCTCACCTTTATAAAATTTTAACCTCCTGTTGTCTCATTAGGACTATATTTGAAGTGGACATTGATGGCTTTGAGGAAAAACCATGGAGGCTACAAGGTATTGATATATCAGATTTTTTCAACTTTGGCATGAATGAGGAGAGCTGGAAGGAATATTGCAAACAGCTGGTGAGTGCTATAAAATTGTCATGCTGTCTTTATATTTTCTGAGAGCTACAGTCGGTCACATGTTCATGGACAGACTTAACATGAAAAAGGCCAGGTATAACTATTGCTTATATTTCGTTTGCAGGAACAACATCGACTTGAGGCTACAATGCAAAGCAAAATTCGTGTCTATGAAAGTGGGAGGACTGAACAGGTATGCAATGTTTCTGTGACATACATTGCATAAATTATTATACTGAACAATAAAGAAACAATATGTTAATGCTATCTTAGGAGTATGATCCGGATCTCCCGCCAGAGCTTGCGGCAGCAGCAGGTATTCATGACATCTCGTCTGAAAATCGTAATATAGGGAAAACTGATTTGCAAAGTGACTTAGCAAAGGGATCTGCACGCTCTCGGATGCACCTGGTATGGACTAAATATTGTTTTAGTTTTCTTATTGAAGACTCTTAGATGCAAGAATTATTTTCACCTCTACATGGTTTTGGCATCATACTTTAGCAGTATGTCACATTCTTGAAAGAGAAGGTGGAAATCTAATTAATTTATACTTCGGAAATTCCAGCCAACAGGAAAAGCAATACAGGTGGAAACTGGTTTTGGTGAACGACTTCCATCCATTGATACACGGCCGCCTCGAGTCCGTGATTCCGATGCTATTATTGAGGCGAGTGGTCAAATCTATCTTTCAATATACCAATATGCCTCGGCTCATAGCTGATTTATTAGCCTCCATCATACAGTTGATGTTTTCTTTGGAAACAGATTGTCTTGCAGGGATCTGCAGATGATGAATCTGTTCCAGAAAATGATGGTGCTGAGCAGCCTGAAGATGTTCCATCAAAAGAAAATCCCAGAGCAAACCTTGAGATTGCTGACGACATTGGATCTGAAGATGATCATTTTGATAGACCACAAGCTTATAATGGTAGGAAGAGGGATGTTTCTGGAAGAAGAGCACCTTTCATGGGTTCTATGCATGACATGACATCTACAGGAGATAGGGGATCACGTTTCAAAGAAACAGAAGTTGAAGATCATTTTGAATCAAGAGGCAGGACCTCTTCATACCCCAAGAAGCTCTCTCCTCACAACCTCGTTGAGAGGTATGATATATCGTTGCATGAACTTTTATGCCTTTTCCTGAGGATGTAGTTGTTCCCTGGTAGCAATTGTAATGCGTAGTTATAGATATAAGATGAACGTATGTCTAGTTCTGAATGTTACTTTCAGACCTTGGTGGAATTGAAGGGGTGGAAGTGCATGCACTTGGAAAGGATTGTGTTTCCTTCATGGACAAAGGAAAAAAATCATTAACAAATATTGGACTCCCTCTTGTGGGTAGCGTCTCTTCTTCGAGAAGGGGAGGACAAAGGGTTTCGAGGGAAATGTTTAGCCTAGAGAACCAATAACAAGCAGCCTTTTACTCTGAACCAGTAAATCCAATCCATTGGAATTTAAAGACGAGAGAGCAATCAATTGGAAGATGAATTCGTTTTTCTATGCTCTCTTGTTTTTAGCCAATTCATGGAAGATTGCACCGAAATCTTTCTTGACTACTTTACGTGGACGGGACCACAAGTCTAAGAGTAAATAGAGTTCCTTTTTTCCATCATGCAGTTTATATCTCGTAATCGATTGGCTAGGAGTTTATGTAGCTAGATATTTGGGAATTTAGGATTGCTTAGTCAATTTTATACAATTTTATACAATTTTAGTTATTGGAAAGTCCTTCAATCTTTGGTCGTTTTCTTGTCAAGTCTAATTATGGTTTCTTTTTATCTATGTAAAAGGGATGTAGTCACCATCATTGATTATTAGACGATGAATATAGAATTGGGAGCTTTTTATTCTGTGCCTCTGCCTATATGTGAAGCAATCACATTAGGCATCGTGGGTGTGATGCTCATGACGTCCTATTTATTCTATGTTTTAAGCTTAGCCAGATAGAATTCATATTTATTTATTATGTAACTAGATTCTTGTTAATCGAGGATTTATGCTGTGTTCTCGAATTTGGGGAGAAAAGAGAAGAAAAGAAATGGATGGAAAAGGAAGGGAGGGAAAAGAAAGGAAAGGAAAAGAAAGGAAAGGAAAAGGAAGAATTTCTTCTTCATGTTCTTGAAAAAGGAAAGATGTCATTTTTACAAATATACCCTTTAAAAATATGTCCTTTATAATGAAAGGTTGGGGAGTTTTGTAATTTTGATAATCTTTTTTAAAGGGTTTTAATTTCTTTCCTTTCCTTTCCTTTCTTTTCCTCCCGCATTTGGAAGCAAAGTCTTGGGAGGATAAGTATGATTATTTTCCTTCCGTTTCCTTTCCTTTCCCTCCTAAAAAAGTTGAGAACATGAGTTTTTTTTTACTTTCCTCCCTATTCCCTCCCTTTCCTTTGTAAAAAAGCCTCGAGAACACAAACTTAGGGTAGTTTAGTCAATTGATGTAGATTATTAGTTATCAAGAGTATTTCCAACCTACTATAGAAAGACACATTTTTTTGTGTGTATATGAGTACTCTGTCTGGTTTTGGCACTAATATGTTGCCCAACATTTTTGTAGTTTTACTTTTGAAATTAATTTGGTTTTGTCCTTTTCATTTTAATAATACCATTTAATTGTTCTTCATATATTGTAGGCCAGCGAAGAGAACAGCAGCTGATAGGTCACCCCATTTGACTGATAGTGGAACTCTGCAGGATCCGAAGTTTGTTGATAATCAGAAAGAAGAATCAACTGAAAGTGTTGGGCATAAGAAGACTCCTTCTTCATCTCCTCCAACACTAGGGAGTGCTGAGGATCGAAGTTTTGACCAAAATGACGCTATTAAAGATGAAGCTGTAGTTGCTGATGGAATTTCAGGAATGGAGAGGGAGGGACAAGGTTTAGATACAACAGCCATTGATACCTTCAAAGAAGAAAACTCAAGACGTACAATGAAAAAACAAAAGCTGATTGCTCGAGCAGAACATTCTTCTGTTGAAAGAGGTGAAGACAGAGAAGATTCAAAAGCTGGAAGAAGTAGTGAAAACAGCAAAGCAAAATCAGGAAGCAGCAGAGATCAGCAGAACATGCGAGATAGTATGGAGCAGGAAGTAATTCAAGCAGGAGGTTCAATGTGCAGTGGGAACATCAGGAGATCCATCAATGAAGATGAGCGTACTGTTCGAAGCAGAGGTCGTGAGGAGAGACAAGAGAGGGAAAGGCACCCAACTGCTTTGAAGGGGATGGAAGATCAATATTCTCATAGAAAGTGGGATTCAAGCCTGGGGCATCGGTCACACGTCAAATCTGAAAATTTTGATAGGAAGAAGGGGAGAGATTCTGAAGAAGTGTGGCAAGATGAGGATCCACATGTTGGAAGGATGAGAATTGAAGACATGAGGAAACGAAGCCATGAGGAGGAAATGGCATCTAGGCACAGGCATAAGGTTCGAGAAAATGAGAGAAGTGATAAAAATGAGCATCGCTCAAGGAAAGTATTGGAAAATGGTGGTTGGAAGGGTGACCATGACAGAGATGTGGTATTCCAACAGAAGAGGGATGACAGTTTAAAGACTCGTCATAACATTTCAGATGGTATGCACAGCAAAAGATCAAACGAGGAGCTGCATGCTCGGAGAGGGGACCGTGCTGAAAGAGAAGAACCTTTGCATGCCCATAGAGAAAGCACCAGTCGGCGCAAGCGAGAAAGAGACGATAATTTGGATCAGCATAAGAGAGACGAGCAGGCAAGACTAAAAGATGATGACCAACACCCTTTCAGGTACAAAGAAGAGGGTCGGTTGCAGAGAGAGAAGGTAGAAAGGCAGAGGGAACGAGATGATTGGAAAGAAAGAGACGGTCATAGAGGAGTGGGTAGTGGACGGCCAGCAGAAGACAAAGCTTGGGTTGGCCATTCTAGATTGAAGGAAGATTATAGAAGTTCAGACAAAGAGTATCAGTTCAAAGACACCGTGCGGGAACAGCTAAGTAGAAGGGATAGAGTTGAGAATGAAGGCATTTCCCGGCATCGTGGACGTGAAGATGCATACACACATGGAAACAAGCTTAATAATGAAGAGAAAATATCAAGGCACGAAAGGGGATATGCTGGTACAGATCGTACTGCCAGTACTAAAGATATGCATGGGCTGCAGGAGAAGAAGCACAAAGAAAGCCTAAGGAAGGGTAAAGAAACTGATGGTATTCACAATTCCTTGGCTGCTTCAAGGAGGAACCGAGAAGAAAATAGCAGTCAGAGAAGTGAGCGGGTATGTAAACCACTGGATTCTGTAGTATAACCTACTTTTCAGAATAAACAAACCCTGATAGTAAGCTCAGTTATCTTAAACCACCTGATACTTTAGAAAACATAAAAGTACCTTATGCTAGCCACTAATTGGTTGTCTCGGACCATGGAAAGCGAACAGACCTGTGTGCAGGATTCCCTGACAACCAGGTTCTAGACTTTCTATAGAATAGCTGATAAATGTACTGCCAGGGAGAGACACAGATAGATGAAGCTTAATTTAGACTTTCCCTGTTCGTGGTCGCTTACAAATTTATTACTTAATCACATGATCTCAACATGGTTCAGTTATTTTGAATATCTTTAAAAGAAGACTTAGGATGCCGTTAGATTCTAAACAGACATAAACACGTTGCATGTGCAGTCATCTTGATTAAAAAATATCAAACCTTAATCTTTTTACTGGTCATATATGGTGGGTATGGTTCTTCAACTATCCTGGACATGATTATGTTGGTATTAGTTTATACATAATAGCAATATATGAAGAAGATCAAATGAATAGTACTAATTATGTTGGTGACTCAAGTTATCTTGTAACACAAAACGCCAAAACCTTCATGCGTGTAATCAAATTCAATGGTTAAATTGACATAAGTTGCCTTGTAGATGAGAATCTGTTAGTGCACGTGGAGATAAGTTACTTCTTCGTGGTCATTGCTTGAAAGATTCTAACAAGACCTACCAAGCTGTTAACTACTTGATCTCAACTTGCTCTGCAACATCTAGTCTGCAGAAGCCACATTATGTACTTATGTAGACTAAGGGGGTGTTTGGTTGGGGGTATTAAAAGGTTATGAATGGACTAATTTACTTGGTGAATAATTTTTTTGGTTATATTGGTAAATTCAATTACCCGTTTGTCCATTTTTATTTTGATTAATAATACTCTAGCTATCAAATCGAATAATCAAAAGTCAAAACCGGTTCTTCCTTATACTTGTTTTGAGTTAAGACATCATACAACTACACCAATTTAGTTGATTTTTGTTTTCCAAAAGTAATAAACTTGCTTTATCTTGAGAAAATCTAGCTTGTATTTTCATTATGTACGAATTTTTCATAAATGCACAGAATTATATATATATATATATACACACACACATAACTAACAACCCTAAAGTAATTAGCTAACCACATATCCCAATGACATACTAAATGAGACCCTCATGAACCATGCATTATTGATTTTTTTTACCGTGAACCAGTACCCAACATGCTCCCTGGAGAGGGCTGTGGGTATCATAAGGCCTAAAATGCAAATTGTGATTTCCTCTTTATTGAATTTTATATGAGTTTGGACGTGATCAAATTGTAAATCCCATGAAAGAAATCCAGTTTGTTTGGATGGAAGCTTCACTCATGCCAAGCACAATAGTCCATGCGTGCTTTCCATTATTCTGAGGTGGTACTCCATGTGTAAGCCTCAAGCCTTGTTACGTTTATGGGGAAAACAGAAGCATAAGTATATGAAGGATCATGGGGTCAACAATGCACTCATAACTAGTTGACTTGGAAAGAGAGACCCTCACTAGCAGGGACTTGATGCCCTTTTATGCTCGATAAGATTATTAAGATAAGGACTGTTGACTAAGAGCCTAAAAGTGTTCTGGGTGGAGTTGATAGGAGCATAACTTCTGATGACGATATTGGATGTCCTCATAGTGCCGAAAGTGGAACACATATAACACACATGTGCACAGTGGAGTTACAGTTGCCCGAGGTAAAAAATGGAAGGAGAACAACACCTGAATGGTTTTTGATTATTTGTCTATATGCAGTTGTACGCTTGCATTCAAGTGCTTTTACTGGCATCTTCTCCTGCTTGCACTCTTGATTGCATATTGTGATTTTACAAGTTTGAAATAACTTTGTTGGCTGAAGTAGTCTGTGGAGTTCATTCATTAGTTTCTCTGTAACTTTTAAGAAATCTTGAGTTCCAGTGTATTTATTTTATATCCATAGAGTTTTAGGCATTCACATATACATTTGATTTCATCTTTTTCTCAACATAAGTGTCCTGTCCTGTCCTATTGTTTGCTGCCTTATTCTACATCATTATCTATCTCCCATGTCAAAAATCGCTTATTCACATTTTGCCATGTAAAATACACGTGCCTTACCTCTTGCCTTTATTACAAAGTAAACATCTTTTACTGCTTAGTAGTTTCATTATGTGCTTCCTCAGTTCACATTATGATTGTTTCATGCCACAAGGCAAACATGAGTTCATTTTACTGCACTTCTTATGTACCTCTTAATTTTTAACACATTATCAACTTACCTCCACTGTTTGCTCTATTGGTTTTATGTTTTTTAATTTGTGATTGCTAATTAATGAAATCCAGGAATGTACAATATATGCTCTTGTAAACTTGTAGCTTGTTAATTGAATTACTCAAATTAGTTTTTTCAATAAAGGTTGAACTTACCAAAAATCCCAATGCATGATTGCTTTGAAGACCTAGACAAGTGCCACCATACAAAAATGGCCCTTGTCAATTGAAAGTTTCACTGTTGACTTCAACTTTTCAGATATATAAATCAAAGTGACAACAGTATAAGAAATCTAATGAGCCGTCATATGGAATATTATCAACATGTTGCCTGGTAGAATTCCAAGTTGTATCTTTTGATGGTCCTGATGCCTAGAATACAATTATTTTAGTAAGCAGGCAGCGTGTTTGTTAATATGACACAACAAATAAAGGTAAACCAAACATGTTGGTTATTCTTCTTTCTCACATTTACAAAAAGTTCAAGATTGTGCTTTTTTCAAAGGTTTCCATTTTATGCTATATTGATGTCATTCCTTGCTCTTGAATTGTCTGGAAAGTATCTCTGTCTTCTGGGAAAAATATTGTTTGGCACCTGTTGTTGGGTTAACGTTTGTTTGGTTACCCCTACTATTGATTTTATTTATTTAGCCATCTTATGATCATTACCTTTTTGCCCATCGGTCTTGCTCTCCAGCCAAAACTGATGATTTTAGACTGATCTGCTCTCAGTGAGAACTAGCATCATAATCAATATTGTATTTACAACCGAACACATGCATGGCTTTGCTCAGCAGTGGATGTAATAATTTTTATATTTTTGTTTAAATATAATATAATATTTACAAGGTCAAAATGGTAAAAGGTCACTTCCCTTTTTGGCCAGAGAGTGGGATAGATGGCTTTAAAATCTTCAAAACATGTGGTACAAGGGAAAAATAAGTAGCTTATATAATACATATGCCAAAATTTATTAACTTGATAGCATATGGTCAAGCAAATATATTTTTCTTTTTTATTTCATATCATTTGTTTAGAATCTCCATTAATAGTTTTAATGTGTTAGTATTAGGATATCAAGGATTTACAGTGACACAGTATTTTACGGTGGAGATAGGGTTACATGAGGATCGACACTAAACCCATTACTGTGATTCTAGATGAGATTTCCCGAGGGATTCAGGGGAGTGTCCCATGGTGTATCTTATTCATGGACGACAGTAAGGTGGAGGAGAACGAGAGATTGGAGCAATGGAGGGTTGCATTGGAGACACAAGGCATAAGTCATTCCAAGACCGAATAGTTATGGTGCAATTTCAGTGGGGAGTGTATAGATGAGTTGGTGGAAGTCAACATTGGGAGGCAAAAGGTACCCCAAAAGATAGTTTCAAGTGTTTAGGCTTCATGATACAAAAAGGAGGTGAGGTCGACGATGACATAAGACATCACATAAAGATGGTGTGGTCACGAGGGTGTTTGTGTGACAAGGAGGTCCTGTTAAAACTGAAAGGCAAATTTTACCGGGGAGTGTTGGACGATAAGGAAGACTCATGAGAGGAAGATGGAAGCTGCAAATGAGAACGCTCAGCTAGACATTTGGTAGAACCATGTTTGACATAATACCGAATGGGGTCTTCTGATGGAAGTTGCAGAATGAGAATGCTCAGATGGACCTGTGGTAGAACCAAGTTTGACGGAATACAGAATGGGGTCTTCTGGCCAGTGTTGGGAGTTGCACACGGGGGTGGGAAGATTTCGATAGTTTGATCATGTTTGTAGAAACAAATGACAACTCCAGTGGGGGGTAGAAATGTGACGACCGAGGGGGCGAGGAGGGGTAAGCCAAGGAGGACATGGGATGAACAAGTAAGATTAATCATGACGGTTGTAGGTACTTTTGAGGACATGACCTCTGATAGGAATTCTTGGACTAGGAGTGGGATCTGGTTGGGAGGAAGAGCTCTGGAGAGGTAGAGGAAGGGGGTAGGGTATAGGTTGGTGAGTCGGTAGTTAGGTTACTAGAGTAGAACCCTAGGTTAGACTATGGGTGTGTAGTTTCCACAGCTTGGTTATGTTTTTCTCGTACTTGCTGCTGCTTATATTGTTGTTGCTTACGCATATCTATTTTCTCAAAATTTAGTATATTTGTCGCTCTTTCTATTTGTATTGCTCCGGTTTACTCATAATTAGCTTTTCAAAATTTAGCATATCTATATCTGTCTTTAGACACTTTTCATTAGCCGTGCAAAAACAACCGGTCTACTCTTCCGGATAGAAGTAAGGTCTGCTTACATCTTATCCCCGACCCCACCTCTGGGTAGGATATACTAGGCTCTTCTTGGTTTGGTATTAGCAGGCAACTTTCGCATACTTTGCTACTCTCATTTCCATCAGGTAAAAGCAGTTCGTAATGATCTGCCAAAAGCTTCAACTTACATATGAAACAGCTTACTGCCAGATGTATCTTTTGTTATCTGCAATCATTGTTTTTAAGGTGACCTTCCTGTTATAGAAGCATGATGATCTTGTTAGATAAGCCACTGCAAGGAAGATGGCATGACTTCTAATAGCCATATTGCTAGGGTTATCCTTTTCATATCTAGGGTCGTATGATCTTCTTATCATCTTTTTGCTTAGATATTATATTTGGCTTTGGTTTGATCAGGCAAGCTCGAGAGGCATGCTTGAGCAACGAAGTGGTGAGCAAAACCTCTTAACACGAAGATCATTGAAAAAGCACAAGGAGAATGGTTCATCAGAGGATGAGCAACAAGAATCAAGAAAAGGGCGTTCGAAACTCGAAAGATGGACGAGCCACAAGGACCGGGATTTCAATCTTGGCATTAAAGCTGATCCGAAAGAGATTGATAGATCTAACGACAACGGGGTCGCCATGAAACTTGCGGAAGAATCCTCTAGGCCTCAAGAAACCGTCGATAATTCAAAACCGTTGGCAGAAGAGAAAGACAGCAGCAGCATAAAAACCGAGGATGCAAAACCAGCAGAAGACAAACACTTGGACACGGTTGAGAAGTTGAAGAAGCGCAGCGAGCGGTTCAAACTTCCTATGCCAAGTGAGAAAGAAGCTATTGCCATTAAAAAGATGGAAAACGAACCTTTGCCTTGTGTCCAACCGGAAACCCGTCCCGATTCAGAAGTCAAACCCGAGCGCCCTGCTCGTAAACGGCGGTGGACAAGCGGCTAGCTAAAACCAAGTTTGAATACCATTGATGGAGATAATTTCTTTCTGGATGGATGTGTTATGAACTTGTAACAATGATGTAGCCGTTTACTGTTTTCTTTTTACGTTCTCTTGTTCTTATAAAGATGTATGTATATGCCGTGCGGAAAATGTAACGATATAGTGGCCACACTTGGCACACGACATCTTATAAATGACATTATTATAGAAGATGATCTCTAGAAGTAAATTGCATCTGGGCTGCAGAGAAATTTGAGTTACAGTAGCTGCAGGTGAGGTGAAGAAGATGAAGATTTCCAGAGAAGCATTTGAGGTATGCATCATCTTTTAAGTTGGTTTTACACCTACTTCTATCTTGGTGGTTCGGTCGTTTGGAAAAATTTCTCTTAAATCCACGACCTTCTGATAAAAAAACTCAAATGTACGTTGGATCTACGACTCTTGCTAAATGTTTTATAGGTGTGCAACAGGAGGTGCTTAAAGGGAACAGTTCAGAATAAAACGGTTGTGCAAATGCTATAAAAATTGTCCGCCGAAAGCCATGATGATTCGCAAGATAAGCGTTCGTCTTTCCAGCTGCACTTCGGTTTCGATCAACCTAATGGCTTGAGCCTGTCCTTGGGTTTGGTCTTTCAAGTCTTGGCAGTGGGGCACTAGTAACTTGCACACGTTGCCTGTTTTTTGACTTGATTGGTGCCCACGCTCGTGCTTTGGCTCATTTTATCGATCAATGATATCTATCGACCACTACGAACAAACAGCAATGGTTGTTTGGGCTACAACAGAA
This sequence comes from Cynara cardunculus var. scolymus, assembly GCF_001531365.2. NCBI lineage: Eukaryota > Viridiplantae > Streptophyta > Magnoliopsida > Asterales > Asteraceae > Cynara > Cynara cardunculus. The sequence continues at coordinate 5,707,360 of NC_037535.1, forward strand.
TGACCTTAGATTGAGCACTCTCTTTATTAACGTACGGAATAGTTTTTGTAATTCTTTCTATCTATCTTATAAATTTAAAATAAAAATGCGAATTTTTATTTTACTCTGTATTTTAACCGTGGGTTTAGCTTACGTTCACCGACTAATCCTCCTGGCGACCATGAATGAACTGAGTTATCGCATGTGAACTTCCATTGCCATAAAGACTTTGGTAGCGCTTATATTCGAACATGGGGTAGATTAACTAGATCCCTTTGAGTGACCTACAATCCAAGTGGTTTTATAAGAAAAAAAGGTTTTAAGTTTTTGTCAAGAGTTTTTTCGGCCTACTTGGTTGTCGATTAACGGGTGTACTTGTCAAACAGTCAAACAAACCGACATGTGAGGGTTACAATTCTTTTAATCACGAAACGTTCAATGGCATTCGCACAATGCCTCCTCTTGACTTAGCCGTCACGGCTTTCGAGTTCTCTTTATTTGATATGGTGTTTTATTAATTGTACATAAAAGGAACCTATTTTACTATAAATGTTATTTCGAAAAACCATGAATCAAAAGACGGATCAATTCAAGCTTGTGGAGATTTGCCGATCCAAATACCGACCAATCAACCGGTTTGCTAACTTGTGTTTGATATGCATTTTTATGTATTTCTTAGTCGCGTTCAGTTTGATTGGATCAAGTTCAAGTTTTTCAAACCAAATCAACTGAAAATTGAATTTCTGGTTTTGAACCAAAAACCGAATTTAAAATTGCTTTGGTGTTGCAAACAATACTTCAAATTCATCTCGGTTTTCAAATTAGCTTGAAAAAAAAATCTATAAATCAACGGTCATCTATTCATAGAAGTTATGGGGTTAGCTCAACTGATAATAAAACTCGGGTCTTCAGGTTTTTTTTTTTCCAGAAGTCATCGGTTCGAGTCCTGTAATACAAAATGGTATAAATATCTACGAAATAAACGATAAAGAAATCATTTTCAATGAATATCTAAGTTTATTTCAATTTGTGCTCACAAAAAATTGTTGTATTAATTTAATATATTTATTTGTAAATTATCCGAAGAGAACATACAATCAATCATCCCACGTTGTTTTCGCAAAAAGTAATCAATCCCGGTGTATCGTTATTTGTATGAAGCAGACGCTTGGAACATAATTTCCCCCAACTTCCCTGCAAAAAGTTCCATTCCTTACCTCCTTCAATCATCTCTTTCACATCCCAAACAATCTGAAAAAACTAATCAAGAATGGCGGAACTCATAGAGACGTATGCCTGTATCCCATCCACGGAGCGTGGCCGAGGAATATTAGTATCCGGTGATGCCAAAATGAATGCATTTCTTTACTGTAATGGCCGATCGGTGATTATACGGTACCTCGATAGACCATTGGAGGTCGAGGTGTATGCGGAACACGCTTATCAGACCACCGTGGCGAGGTTCTCGCCTAACGGGGAGTGGATCGCCTCGGCTGACGTGTCCGGAACTGTTAGGATCTGGGGTACCCACAATGGATTTGTGTTGAAGAATGAGTTTCGGGTTTTGTCTGGTCGGATTGATGATCTTCAGTGGTCCGCTGATGGGATGAGGATCGTGGCTTCGGGTGATGGCAAGGGCAAGTCGTTCATTCGAGCTTTCATGTGGGTTTGTTTTTTCTCGATCACAACGTGTTTGTTAAAATGCTCCTTTGACATTTTATGGAAATTTTCCTAATTTACCTTATCTGGCGCTAATTATCTAAAAATCGTCCAAATCACAGACCGACTTCTTGAACAATGCAAATTCGATACATATTTTGTGAACCTATTAGTATCGTAACGTAGTAGGTGTAAAAGTTTAATGCAACTATCAAATTTTTATATCAATTTTAAAATTGGGAAGGATCCATTCCACACCCCAAGTCAATCAAGCTGTATTCTTGGAACTACAGGAGTATATGTTCTTGAGTATCTATCGTTCTTCTACATTTTGATGTTTATATGTCATGTTTAGTTACAAATCTTGAAAATCAGAGTCAGCCTTAAAAATGGAAATTTTGTAGCTAGAGCTTAGCAGTACCTCCCAACCGGAGGTGGGGTGGGGGAAGATGTATACAGACCTAACCTCTAAACCAAAGAGTATTGCCGCTGTTTCTGTGAAGACCCCCCCCCCCCCCCCGGCGGGCACGTCTTGGTTTGTGTGTGTGAGATAGCTATTATTACGATTGCATCTAGTTCTTATCATTAAGCTGATTGTAGAATGTAGACTTTACGCTAAAATTGTTTATTAATAACCGTTGTGTACCGACAAGTTAAAGAAAACTCACTTGGTTCTTGGGACAAGATGAATGATAGTTGAATGCCAACTAAGCATTTATGATATCCAAATATATATGTTAAGTGATTTTTACTATAAAGTATGGTCGAATGAGTTGACTTTTTAGTTTTTACTACATTCTTCATGCTACTGCTAGAGTATGGAAGTTTCATTCGAATTTAATATGTACGCCATAGCATTTTCGCATTTGGCTGGACGTCAGGAATATCTTCATGCTCCTTATTCGCCCCATGTCGCCCCCCCCTTATTTTAATCACCCATATCTGCCTCATGCAGTCCCTAAGTCCAATGGTTAGAAATAGACATCCTTCTTTATCTGGAGTAACTGTTCATATGAACTTTTTAATCTGGAACATTGGAGTACACTCATTTTAACAGTCTTAAACAGGTGGGATTCTGGTAGCAATGTCGGAGAATTTGACGGGCATTCAAGGAGAGTTCTAAGTTGTGCATTCAAGCCGACAAGACCATTCCGTATAGTCTCTTGTGGAGAGGACTTCTTGGTGAACTTCTATGAAGGACCGCCTTTTAAGTTCAAGCAGTCACATAGGTTAGTATCATGGAATAGCTTGACATAGTATCTGGATGATGAATTTTTTCCATGTATAATGATGAGTATTTAACAGATTAGGGATTCATCTTCCTAAACTCTGACATCAAACATGTAAATCGTTTACTTGAAGAAACTAACAGTATTTTATGAGACACCATTATAAACGAAAGGCTTGCAGCTAACCAAGTAGCTTTTTGTTGCATTTGGTATGATTGATTGATATTCCCACATGCAGGGATCACTCGAATTTTGTCAACTGTGTAAGATTCGCGCCTGATGGCAGCAAATTCATCACTGTTAGCTCTGACAAAAGGGGGCTGTTATATGATGGAAAAACTGCAGAACAAAAGGGAGAGTTGTCTTCAGAGGATGCCCACAAAGGTAGCATATATGCTGTTAGCTGGAGTCCCGATAGTAAGCAGGTAGTAAATTTAAGTTGGTTATATGTTAAAAGTTATATTATTTTTTCTTCTTGGATTGGCAGTGCAATCGATTTCTTATGTATGCTTTCAGTTCAGATTTAGGATTTGTTACTTCATTTGTATAAAATCACGGAACTGATGACATCTAGATATTTAGTGTTTATATATATATATATATATATATATATATATATATTTCGTTCATTACCATACTTTGATGTCTTTAATTATAATTATGTACCCTTGTCATAGGTCGTAACTGCATCAGCTGATAAGACTGCCAAGATATGGACAATATCAGATGATTTTAATGGGACTGTTGCAAAAACCTTATGCCCAGGCTCTGGTGGTGTCGAGGACATGCTAGTCGGGTGTCTCTGGCAAAATGATCATATAGTTACTGTTTCTCTTGGTGGCACCATATATTTATATTCTGCAAGTGATCTTGATCAAGACCCGGTGATTCTGTGCGGACACATGAAGAATGTTAATTCCCTAGTAGTGCTTAAAACCAGCCCGGAGACTATTTTGTCTAGCAGCTATGATGGATTCATATTCAAGTGGATTCGAGGGGTTGGCTTTGCTGGTAAGTTAGAGAGGCCGGATAAAAATCAAATCAAGTGTCTTGCTGCTGTCGACGAGGAGATCATATCATCTGGATTCGACAATAAGGTAATAAATTATTTCAACATTTGTATGCTTGATGTGACTCCTATGATATTATCATCTTTGAAAGAAATTGAGAAGTTTCCTAAAGAACGATTTTGCACTCATACTTTTTAAGTTTAGGGTTTATTGTGGGACTTCATGGAAACAGCCTCTCTATTGGGGTAGAGGGATTCAGTAGTAGCCTAGGGGGTGCCCATATCCAGCCCTATCGTCCTGACGCAATGGGAAAAGATTTAGGAGTCCAAAACTGCACCCGTTTTAAATTGGTGTGTGTAAGTTGATAAAAAGTGGTCCACCAGTAGTGTTATTGCGTGTGACATTATAGGTTGCAAATTTGAATCCCTTTGGCTCTCTTTTGATCTTTTTGGTAACATCAGTAGAAGAGAAAGAAAAAGAAGGAAAAAACCAATTGGATGTCATTTTAATGAAAATCGTACTTATGATTAATATTTGTTTTAATTGATATCATGCTAATTATTTTCTGCCCCCGCTTGGAAATTTTTCTGGATCCTCTTATGGGGACCCTACCTGTGTGTGGATATACCAGGTTCGTTTGGTTTTTCTCTGACAATCCTTCATACCTCTCGTAATACTTAGGTGTGGAGGATTCCTCTAACAGGAGATGAATGTGGAGAGGCAAATATTGTTGACATTGGCAGCCAACCAAAGGACTTGAGCCTGGCTATTCGTGACCATGAACTTGCATTGATTTCAATCGAGTCAGGTGTTGTCCTCCTCCGTGGTACACAAGTTTTGTCAACCATTAACCTAGGGTTTACTGTGACTGCATGTTCACTTGCGCCTGATGGAACTGAAGCCATTGTGGGTGGGCAAGATGGTAAATTGCACATATATTCAGTCAAGGGGGATTCTCTTACAGAAGAAGCTGTTCTTGAAAAGCATCGAGGTGCTATTACCGTAATTCGTTACTCTCCTGATGTTTCTATGATCGCCTCGGGTGATGCCAATAGAGAAGCTGTTGTATGGGATCGCGACTCCAGAGAGGTAATCTTACTGCTTCTTTTTGCACATACATCCCAACGTTTAAGTGATTGCTATCCGTATTCGTATTAGCTATAAGCAGATGCGTCTCTACTCTTTGGAGTAAAGGTCAGGTATGCATACATGATAGATCCCACCCTCCATATGCCACCTCTGAGTGGGATATAGTTCAGTTGGTTCGGTTTAGATGCACGATATGGGTATGTTCATATTTATCTTCATAATATATTGATAATTTTTTATATTAAACCAAACCAAACCGACACAGTAAATCGTACTCAATATTATCTTTTTCAATTTTTTTATTATTAATAATAGCGAAAAGTTCAAAAAAACCCAACAAACTTTTCGATTTTGAATGGTTTAGTCCCTAAACTATTTTTTTGAATGAAAAACCATTAAACTTTCTCATTTTGAATGTTAAGTTCCTGAACTATTTTTTTGAATGAAAAAAACCATTAAACTTTCTTTTTCTTGAATGAAAAAACCATTAAACTTTCTCCTTTTGATTGATTAAGTCCCTGAACATTTTTTTTAATAAATAAACCATCGCACTTTTAAAAATTAGTTACCTACATCCTTTTAACCCAAAAAAGTTACATTAGCCGACTAGTAAAAGTTCGGTAGTTTATTTATCTTTTAAAAACAATTCAGGGTCTTAATCATTCAAAATGTGAAAGTTTAATGGTTTTTTCATTCAAAAAAATAGTTCAAAGACTTAATCATTTAAAATGAGAAAGTTTAATGGTGTTTTAATTCAAAAAAATAGTTCAGGGACTAAACCATTCAAAATGGAAAAGTTTGTTGGGTTTTTTTTTCCCCTTAATAATAATATTTATATACGTCAAATAGAACAAATAAACTCACACACCCTCCTCACCTTTGGTGAGGTTTGGTCAAGGACTCACATACCGCTACGCCAAAGGCCCTTTCGTAATCAGTTTTTTGTTGATTGCTTCTTTGACAATTAAAGACTTCATATACATTGCTGGATGTACACTATGCTTTTTATCGCTGATATTAGTACATTATTCCTTCGCATTGGTGTGTAAATATTTGAATCCATATCCAATAAAAGAGAATATATGCAGATCCAAATCGCATATGAGGACATGTTTGTATAGATCCCACTCCTTGCAAACCCTACTTTTGAAAGTCGGATATATAGTGTTTGTTTGGTTTGGTTAGGTTATATGATCAAGATGGGACAGGACAAGACGGACGAAAAATTGTTGTCCCATGTTTGGTGCAATATTTAGATTGGGACATTATAGGACTCACCAAAATAGGTGGAACAACAAGTAAGGAGATGGACAAAATTGTTAAATTACTAAACCACCCATGTCAATGTAAAACCCTAACCCTTGCACATTTTTTTCACTTGCCTACCTCACTCTCCCCCTTCCAGTCCTATTTTGATCTATCCAATCCCATCTGCACTCCAAACACACACTAATTGAAATACTAAATTATGACGAGTTCACGGGCTCATTTATTATTTGTGTCATGGGCAGATAAAGCTTAAGAACATGCTATACCACACGGCTCGCATCAACAGTCTAGCTTGGTCACCCGATAACACCATGGTTGCAACCGGATCTCTGGATACATGTGTTATCGTATATGAAATAAGCAAGCCAGCCGCAAGCCGTACAACTGTAAAGGGTGCTAACCTGGGTGGGGTTTATGCAGTCTCCTTCGTTGATCAAAACACCGTGGTGAGTTCTGGTGAGGATGCCTGTATTCGTTTATGGAAGATAACTCCACAATAAACAAGGGATCAAAAGGCGCAAGGATTTCTTGAATCTGCTATATCTTTTCCTTTTTGTGAAGCTGGTTTGTAATTGCGATTTGGGTGCAGAGAATGCAGTTCAGTAGGCCGAGGTTTTGGTAGTTGTTAATAGTGATATTTTCTTGTGAGCTTAAAGTACGGTTTTTGTGGCCACCAGAACCGTATTTTGTTAAGTTTTAAGGGAAACAGAGCATTGGGTCAAAAGGTAACGTGGATATGAGGTAGATGGTTGTTGAAAGCGGGTATCACTAGACCATCAAAATATGGCGTTAAAACGGATGGTTATCTTGTTTCTGATTTATCATATGTAATAATCGTGTATACGATGTGTTTTTTCCATGGTGTAATAACTTTTGGAGTTGCAGTTGTTCTATTTATATCTGGTTTGATTCCCAGATGGTTAAAATCAGCGTCCACTTGTTTTCATTTTGAGAAGTTGAAGTTGGTTATTGGGTCTTCAAAAAGCAATGTAGTTCAATATTGATGCAATTTGTCTCGATGGGAAATATGCGAGATCGGGACGAGTATACACCATGGCGTATATAAGACTCCCGACCGCACTAGCAGATGGGACCTTTGGCATTTCGGTATTTTCTTTGTCATCCTTTGGACAATCATCATTTGTAATCTTGATGAGTTTCGGTAGCAGAGTGCTAGACGTCTTGGCACCATCAAGATTGAATCGCTTCACTATCTTTTTGATGTATGCTCATTGTGCTAATGTAAGAGTACAAAATTTTTTGTCCCGAACAATTTCCATGCCCGAAATCTTCTGCATCGTGCCGAGATCCTTCATTTCAAATTTGGACTTCAACTTATCTTTCAGACATTTGATCTCTGACCGATCCTTGAAGGCAATAAACATGTCATCTACATGAAGAAGAAGATACGTGAAAATACCACTTGTTGGGTCACTAATGATTTGTTGATAACTGTATATCTCTACCTTTGGGATTAATACATATAAATCTTTTGAACTCAATTAGCTTGGTATGTAGCTAAAACTGTTCAACAACTTGAAGAGAAGCAGACATCAAAGGATGTGCATCTACCGATGCGCCTTCCAATTTCCAACACCAGGCCTTTCTTTTGCTGATCTTGTAGATCGACTGATAGTTATCAGGATTATTGACAGGTCAACCTTAAGATATGCTTATAGTGACCGCTCTGACGATATCTCACCAACCTTGTCCTTGAAAGAGACATTTCCTAAAACACCTGAAAGGTATGTTTGTCTTTTCTTGGACTTGATGCGACATCTGAAGGAATGACAAGAAAGTACTTGAGAGAATAGTTCCTTTTATTCGTACGACAAAAATGACAACTGTAAAAATTTTGAAGTCAACTCTGTCATCTTATCCTCAAGTGACAAGTGTCCTCTATGCTTTTGATGCACATGGTTGTATGAAAGGCAAAGTGGTTGCTCCATACAAGGTTACACTTTCAAAATGACTCTCTAAGTGAACAAAGCAAAATCGGCAGCTTCTTTCAACATAGCTTTTTCTCTGTGTTTACAAAGTGTAAGATTGTTAGAACAAGTTTCTAATCTTTTCTATTCCGCAACAATCTTGTTTTCTTTGTGTTGATATTTATATCAATAAGAATTAAACTTAAGTGAAAATTTGTATAGTTGTATTCACCCCCCCCCCTCCCTCCTTCTATAATTACTTGTGTGCTTGCCATTCTTAAAATGGGTCCAAACAAGTGGTATCAGAGCAGACTATTTTAACTTAATAAACTTGATCTATAATGGCAGCCTCTTCTTCCTTTAATCTTAGATCTTCTCTTCAAAACCCTTTTGTTGGATCATACGACAATGGCTCAATAACTAAACCACCAAAGTTTAATCCTAGTAACTTTGCTCTGTGGAAAAGTCACATGATGATCTTTCTAGAAGATGTGGACAATAGATACCCTACCATCCTAAACGAAGGACCCATCGTTCCCAGAATTTGGGTTCGTCGTGGTAGCAAAAAAAATAACGAAGATGACTCCAAGTGAATTATTGGATGAGGAAAAATTTGAAGCTACTAGGAGATACTTAGTGAAAAGTCCTAGACAATACATTGAAGACGACAAACATCTGATATCTCTTGACACCAAAGTCAGATCTGTCATTGTTGTCTCTCTTCTTGAGGAAGTCTTTCACTCTATTGTCAACTTGTCTACTGCTAAAGAAATGTGGACAACTTTGTGTGTTTTGTATGAAGAAATGGTTGAAGTTAAGAAAAGCAAAAAGATTGCTCTTGTCCGAAAACATGAGCTCTTCTCTCATGAAAAGGGAGAATCTCTTTCTGACTACTATAACTATCTTAATAGACTTCTTAATGACCTCAAACTCTTGGGTCGTGTGTATGACAATGAGGAAGTTTTGTGCAAATTTATGGACCGTCTTCGTATTTTTGCGAAAACATCTGCACATGCATCTAAACTACCAAAGATTTTGATCATATGCCTTTGACTGCTCTCTATGGTACTTTGCATAACTATGAACATACTATAATCCAAAGAAAATCTTTCTCTCTCTTCTCTCTCTACATATATATATATATATATATATATGAGTTTAATCAAATGAGAACAATTTGTGATAACCGTAAGATTCAGTATGAACCACTCATTTAAGGTAATTATGTTACTTACTAAATAAATAGAAAAAAAATAATTTAATAATAAAAAAGACAACTCATAAATGTGTTTAATTAGTTTTATCTACAAAAATAGGAAACCCATAGTTTCTATAAATATGAAATCTGTAACTCTCCATAGAGTGTTATCTTTGAATTTTTTATGTTAGTAACACAAATTATATTTTCATTTTCTCATTGTTTCCTTTTTATCACATTTTGCATTTTTGTTGTTTACAGTGTATCACAACATGTGTACTGGGTATCATATTGGACATCAGTAGATGTCAATAAGTATATATAAAGAGAATGATCCTAATTTAATTTTGATTTGTGATTTGATCTCAAGAAATATTAAGTTCTCCTTTGAATGATATAGATCTATATAAGCATACATAACACACATGCCACAAATTGGGGAAGAAAATCATTCTCCCTACCACTGCCATCAAAGCTCTGCACCACCGGCTCTCAATCCTCCATCCTGCCACATTTCTCGTCAAGAGACGGTTGTTCCGGCATTGGACGTGCTAGTTTCTTGATTTTCCAACGGTGGCCGTCTTTGAAGAAACCATTGCCATCATCGTTGTGTCGCCATCGCCGAGAGGAAACAACAGGGTTGAAGTAGACGCCGATTGACTTGGACTGGGGTTGATGTATAGGACCGATATTATCGAGAAGATGATCTGTTGGTATTGGAGTTTATACTCGGAGTTGGTGTCGATATATATATATATATATATATATATATATATATATATAGTTTGGTTCAAATACTAACCAAGATTTTTGTGTTAACTTTGTTAACCAATCTTGGCCATTGATTCTTACAATAAAGGGTTGTGATTAATCATGATAAAAAATTAAAATTTTAAATTTATAATTTCAAAGAACATATATGAACAAAAGAGAAAAAGATATTTAAGTAATTTTCTTTTTTATGTAACTCTCATATCATTAATTGAGAGTTACAAAATCAAAAAATCTCATTATTTTTTTAATTTATTTTTGTTAATGTAAGAACTATATGAACACATACACACACACACACACACATATATATATATATATATATATATGAACCATTGTGTCAAATACGAACAAAAATTGACATATATATGAACTTGGACTGTATAGCATTTATGAACACAATATGAATATAATAAGAATAGTTGTTACACGAAAGTAAATAAATAAAAAAACATGTATGAACACAATATGAACAGTTTGTGAACAATAGTTCCTTCATTATGAACACATTCAGAAGCAAGCCAATGTTAAAATATGCAGCTAGTGTACATATGAACACAATATGAACATTTTGTGAATAATAGTTCATTCATTATGAACACATTCAGGAGCAAGCCAATGTTCAGATATGCAGCTAGTGTACATATGAACACAATATGAATAGTTTGTGAACAATAGTTCCTTCATTATGGACACATTCAGGAGCAAGCCAATGTTGAGATATGCAGCTAGTGTACATATGAACACAATATGAACACTTGTGAACAATTCTTTAACAATTACATATGAATTCGAATTCCGATTGTAGTCGTAGACGATTTTAACCTTTTCATTHTYATWVTTRTCGATCTGTTTTCCAATAGGTTTATCCATATTACTCGGACGATATCGAAATATTTACAATTGAAAATTCTTTAACAATTACAAAATCAATATCATTATGGATAGAATAAATCGAAGTTACAAAACATGAACATGTATAAAAAAATATCAATATTACATAATCATCAATTATTGAGATTTTTAGATTTGTAACTCYCAATTAATGATTTGGGAGTTACATAAATGACAAATTACTTAATTACCCTTGTCATTAATATATGAGTTATATGTGAACCTAAAGAAAAGATGAAATATGATTGGTTGAGCTTGATTAACAAAGTTAACACAAAAATCTTGGTTAATATTTGAACCAACCCCTATATATATATATATATATTGTGTGTGAGATTCAAACGAGAACAATATGCAAATAAAAGAACATGAAAAACAACCAAATTAATCATGTGATTTTACACTAGAAAGAAGTGTAGAATCACATGTGATCCATACAACTTTGGCTGGGACCTCACATGAAAAATCACATATGACTCACACGACTTTAGCCATGACCATGTTCTTAGTCATATGTAAAATCACATGTGATTTTACCTTTTTTTATTCTTGTTTAATCTTATATATATATATATATATATATATAGAGAGAGAGAGAGAGAGAGAGAGAGAGAGAGAGAGAGAGAGAGAGAAAGAAAGAAAGAGAGCTTGGTTCAAATACTAACCAAGAAATTTGTGTTAACTATACTAATTACGCCTAACCAATCATATTCCATCTTTATTTTATGTTCAAATGTAACTCATATATTAAATACAAGGGTAATTAGGTAATTTGACCATTATATAACCCAATTAATTGAGAGTTACAAATCTTAAAGATCTCACTAATTGATCATAATGTAATTCTGAATTTTATCTTCATACGTGTTCATGATCGTAATTTTCAAGTGATGTTCTACATATAATGATATTGTTTTTGTAAGTGTAAAAGATTTCCTTATCGTCCGAGTAATATGAATAATTCTATTGTAAAACATATTGACAACAATAGAAATGACAAAGTTAAAATCGTTTACGACTACGGTCGGAATTCGAATTCAAGAAGATGATCAAAGCGGTCATATTGGTAAGTGATTAATATGACATTTGAATTCGTTTAATTGAACACATATCAAAGGCAATAGATGTTCATATCGATACATATGCACAATCACATCACATGAATATGAACAATATATGTGATTCATGTGAACACAAGCTTCATAGGTGTTCATGTATATACAACAGAGTTGGCTCCTGAATATACAGAAGATGTTCATACGGTTCACATGTTGTTCATATGTCTAATTTTTTTTGTTTGATGTGCTTTGAGGATATACACAAATTGTTCATATGTCTGACAACTCGTGTATCAAAGATAGATTATTTTTTACCTAAATACCCTTTGATATTTTGTTCACATATGTTAATTGAAAATATTAATTTAATAATTAATTTTTAAATATCATTAAATCACAACCGTTTATTATTCAAATTAACGGCCAAGATCAGTTAACAAAGTTAACACGATAATCTTGGTTAGCATTTGAACCAGCCCCGAGAGAGCGCTTGGATCAAATGTTAACCAAGATTACTGTGTTAACATTGTTAACCAAGCTCAACCAATGAAAAACCATCTTTTATCTAGGTTCATATCTATCTCATAATTTAATGACAAGAGTAAATATGTAATTTTAGTTTGTATGTAACTCCCATATCATTAACTGAGAGTTACAAAATCAAAAAATCTCATAATTGTTATTGATTTAGTATTGATCTTGTTTTTTTATAATATTGATTATCTATCTATAATGTTCTTGAATTTATGATTGTTAAAGGAGACCCAATAGTAAAGTTGTCGATATCGTTCAAGCTAATATAGATAAATCCATTGAAAACAATTCGACAACAATGGGAAGGTTAAAATGGTTTACGATGACAATCAGACTTCGAGTTGCGGAAGTGAAAACAATAATCAAAGCGTTTGCATTGGTAATTGATTAATATGTTATTGTATTCGTTTTAATCGAACTTATGTTGATTGTGATGTTTTTGTGTTTTTTATAGTTCATATTGTGTTGGTAGCTTTTTCTTTAATTATTATTACGAGCCCAATTAATGTGTTCAAATGAAATGAGTTCATCGTCAACTTAATTTGTTATGCAATTCAATTTTGATTACCATTCGGCTCTATCAGCTGCTTGTGATGTTTGACCTGCCATAGACTGCAAGTGTTCATATACGTTCAAGTGTGTTCAAATATGTTCTAGTAGGGACATGAATCAAGACATCTAATATTGAATTTATAATTTTTGTTAATTTATTATTGATCTTGCTTTTTTATAATATTGATTTTTTTATCTATAATATTTTTGAATTTGTGATTGGTAGAAGAGACCTGGTAGTAAAGTTTTCGGTATCGTTCAAGCTATTATGGATGAATTCATTGTTCATAATGAATGAACTATTGTTCACAAGTGTTCGTATTGTGTTCATATGTACACTAGCTGCATATCTCAATATTAGCTCGCTCCTGAATGTGTTCATAATGAAGAAACTATTGTTCACAAGCTGTTCATATCGTGTTCATACATGTTCTTTTATTTATTTCCTTTCGTGTAGCAGTTATTCTTATTATGTTCATATTGTGTTCATAAATGCTATATAGTCCAAGTTCATATATATGTCAATTTTTGTTCGTATTTGACACAATGGTTCATATATGTGTGTGTGTGTGTTCATATGGTTCTTACATTAACAAAAATAAATTAACAAAAAATAATGAGATTTTTTTGATTTTGTAACTCCCAATTAATGATATGGGAGTTACATAAAAAAGAAAAATTAACTAAATACCCTTTTTCCCTTTGTTCACATATGTTTTTTGAATTGCAAATTTTAAAAATTAACTTTTTGTCATGATTAATCACAACCGTTTATTGTAAGAATCAAGGACCACGATTGGTTAACAAAATTAACACAATAATTTTGGTTAACTTTTGAACTAGCCCCTATATAGTTTTTCGTGAGACCCGTAAGATCAATTTATGTTCATTGATCAACTTTTTAAGCTAATAATCTAATGTTCTAAAGTTGCACGGTAACAATTTTGTGATTATGAATGTTCAGATTGTAAATCTAATCCAAAGGTTGAGAATTGGTCCTACGGGTCTCACGAAAAATCCTTGGTCTCACATGATCCCAAGTCTCTCTCTCTCATCTCTCTCTCTCTCTCTCTCTCTATATATATATATATATATACATCTAATAAATAAGTAACTTGGAAGCCACATGTCGTCTTATTGTGCGACGGGTTATAAGGATTTCCCGCCTAAACATGTATGTAGACACAATTTTACATTATTGGTTCAAATGAGCCTATTTAATTGACATCTGTCCCTGTAAACATAACTGATTTTCGTACGAAAAGGGATTTCTTTTCAAAGACTTAAATAAGCAAAAGTCTGGATTTCCATTTCTCAGACTTATAAGTCTGATCTCTACAAACTTTTTCAGACATAAAAGTCTGAGAAATTCAGAGTTGCAAGTCTGAATTTAACTCTGAAGTGTCTTTCAGACTTGTAAGTCTGAATATAGGAATTCAAATAAAGTCTGAACTGTGAAGTCTGAAGTGTCTTTCAGACTTGTTATTTTCTATACTTCCAACATAACTCTGAATTGGTCTGGTTCAGACTTATTTCCATAGCTACTTCTTAGGCTTAGAATACAACTATGAAATTGAGACCTCATTCTCCGCTTCAATCAACAAACAAATCTTCATATCTCAAAAGCTTTAAAACAAAAACTCAATCTCATCACCGGTATGAAATCGAGAAAGATCAGATAGAGCTAATACATTGTGAAAATATTTTATTCCAATTTCTAATTTTTCCTTCAGTTCAAGAGAAATCACATCTAAAATAAAAAACAACCCATAAAACGGCTTAAAATTAAAGAAACATAAACCCTAACAAAACTGTTGAGCTCAATAATCTTCCATCAAGATGTTCAAAATACTGAAACGATACCAGAAAAAAAGTAAATAAAATCATATTTGAAAGAAGAATGATCAGATAGACTAATACGAATTTCGCCATCATTCTGGCCAATCAAACCAATAGGGAATCTATTGATCATCACTTCATTCTCCAGTTCAATCAACAACCAAATTTTCATATCTAAAAAGCTTATAAAACTCAATTCATCATGGTATTAAATCTAGAAAGATCAGATAGAGCTAATACATTGCTGCCATCATATCAACGATCAACCAAAAACTTGATCATAATTTCAATCTCAAAAATGATTCAAAAAACAAAAAAACAAAAGAATTATCGTTGAAAGCGTTACCTATCGTTCCATGATTCATGGCTATCGATAACTTCGAATCAATGAACAATGAATAGAAGAAACAAAAATACGATTAAATTCATCATCAGTCTCCATTTGCACTAAGAACATGCGGCGATAAATAGAAGAGACACGCTCTTGATGTATAAAACCCTAAAAGACGAGTTGGTTTTATAGACCCGAGATCCATATATAAGTTTCATATATTGCACAATTGGTACGCAAGTATAACTTAATTACAAGTTCAGTCCCTTTTGATTTAGAGGTTGGTAAATGATTACCGGTTCAATTTCTTTTTGAAGTATATAATAATTATATATGATAAATGTAATAAATAAACTCACATACTCTCCTCACATTTGATGTGGTTTGAACTCCTGACATACTAGGAGGCCAAAGACTACGATACATGTTCAATTAACTTACAAGATAAAGAGTTTTAGAGAATCTCCAACAGATTTTCTATAATTTCTTTAAAATAGATAAACAAAAAAGTCATAATTTCTAAACAAAATTACATTTAACTCCAACAGATTCTTTATTTTAGAGATTTTAACATCCATTATATTCTATAAATTTATAATCAAATATGCCTTTTAAAAATAATTTATATTAAATTATATTAAATAATTTACCATTATTTCATTTTGATGGCCGATAATATGTCAGCCCATAAGGCAAGTAAAAGTGATGACTTTTGCTTATAAGCGTTCAGTAAACGAATCTTCAGTTTAATGACAACTTTAGGTTGTAAGAAAAGGTGAACAACGTTTTAAACTTTTTTAAGAAACCATCAATTAAATTGATGTACTAATGTTTTTAAAAAGTTCAAATTTTTTGAACTTTGGCTCGAAGAAATTATAAATTGTATTGTTAAAATCGAACCAAATAACTATTAAGTAACACTACATTTGATTAAAAAAAATTACCAGCTTTCAAGTCACAAAGTAGTTCATTGGTTATAAAGGATGTGCGTGATTTAGGTTTGGTAGGTCAGAGCGGTCAACCATTAGTCAGCCAGTATATCGAGCAAGATAAAACCAACTACAAAATAGTTCAGTTTAGTTTGTTTGATAATTTGAGCTACAAATGAAATTAGTATTTTTAAAATGAAACGAGATACACATCCATACGTATTGTTGTCATATAATATAAAGTTTTCTGAAGACAAATGGAAACTAAACATTAGACATTTACACACACACATATATATATATATATATATATATATATACTTATAATAAATAAGTAACTTGAGTGACACGTGTCATTTTCTGGTGAGTCGGTTTTCTTGTTTTCCCATCTAAACACTTATCTAGACACGATTTACATTAACAGTTCAATTATACTCATTTGATTGATATGTGTCATCTTATTCAATCAATCCCACTAATTTAGGATGCAATTAATTTTATTCTTGGGTTAATTAATTTGTGTGGTAACTAATTCCCGAAAAAAATGGTGTTTACTTCTAAGTTTAAATTCAATTTACTGATATAGTTTTATTTTTAAATCCAATTTTATTCTTAGGTTAACTTCATTTTATTCTAAATTTAATTTACTGAAAAGTTTTACTTCAGAGTTATTTCAAGAGAACAAGTCTGAAGTTTGCTTTTTCAGACATAGCTCACCTGAACCCTGAAGTCTGAACTTTGAAGTCTTCCTTTTCAGACTTAAAACTCTGAAATCTTTTTTCTATACTTAGAAAAAGAAGTCCGAAGTCTTCTTTTCAGACTTAAAAGCCTGAACTCTAAAGTCTTCTACAATTATGAAGAGTACAAGTCTGAAGTTATTTTTAAGAGTTAGCTCACCTGAATTCTGAAATTTTCTTTTCAGACTTAGCTCACCCGAATTCTGAAGTCTTCTTTTCAGGCTTAGCTCACCCGAACTCTGAACTCTAAAGTCTTTTTTTTTTTCAGACTTAGAAGTCTGAACTCTGATGTCTTTTTTTATTTTCCAGACATAGGGAGCTGTTTACCAAACACTTACCCAGTAAGCGCTTATCGATAAATTTTAACACTATCAGTTACTTACCAGACAAGATTTTAGTCCATCAAAAGTAATCGTATACAACAATTTGCCCTGTAAGCACTTACCATGGTAAGAGTCGTCGGGTAAAATTCTTGGTCCTTGTCTCGTTCTTACTGGGTAAGATTCTTGGTTCTTACCGTATTTATTTGGAAAACTAATGTCACTTGGTAAGTGCTTACCCAGGTAAGCGTTTGGTAATCGACCCCTTAGAAGTCTGAACTCTGATTTAATGGGATTGATTTTATACTTTAGAGTTATTTTCAGAGTGCAAGTCTGAAGATTCATTCTTCAGAGTACAAGTCTGAAGTAGCATCGCACTTTCGATGATCATTCATATCTGTAAGATAAGTTCCTTACATGATTTAATTTTTTTATATTACCCCGTGCTGGTTCCGCAATAACCAAGTCAATCCWATCCTCAAGGGGGGAGGGGTCCGTATCATGGGACTTAACTTAAGGATTTAGGGATCCCTCAAAGGATCGGGTTCAGGCTCAACCAAGTCTTCGTCCACCCTTTCTCGAACCAGATCCATGCCTTGGGCTTGAGTCCCAGCTTCGGTAGGGGTCCAAACAGCATTATCCATTTCTAATTCTGATGTAAGACATAGGATCGAACCTAGTATGTATATATATATATATATATATATATATATATATATAGAGGTTGGTTATTATACAACCCTTGACATTTGTGCAATCAATACAACCCAATCTTAACCGTCCATTTCATTTGATGAATATGTGATTTCATAGAAGTTTTGATTGTTTCCTAATATAAAGTATTAAT
>NC_037535.1:5725847-5729548 GCF_001531365.2 Cynara cardunculus var. scolymus
GTTGGTTATTATACAACCCTTCACATTTGTGCAACCAATACAACTCAATCTCAACCGTCCATTTCATTTGATTAATATGTGATTTCATAGAAGTTTTGATTGTTTCCTAATATAAAGTATTGATCATAATTGATGAACCATGTTCATCTTCCATAAATATTCAAATCATAATAAATGAACTCTCATCATTTCTATTTTAAATATGTCAATTTATTGGGTTGCATTGGTTGTACAAATGTGATATGTTGTATTTGAAACAAACTCTCTCTCTCTCTCTCTCTCTCTATATATATATATATATATTAGGGTTTTTTTAAGAAATGATCAATCAATTTGTTTTTATAATAATTTTGAAACCGGTAAATATTTAATAGATACTTACTAACATCAATGAGACGGGGTAATCTCCAATGAGAAAAGCTGTTTAATGAAACAGAGTCATTTATGATTGTATCATGTTCATATGTATAACAACTGTGATGAAACAAAGTTTATATTCATAGGTATGTATAACAGTTTGTAATGAAACATGTTCATATGTATAACAACTGTAATGAAAAAGGTTCATATGTCATATATGATTGCATATGGTTCATATGTATAACAGGTGTAATGAAATAAGTTCATAGGTCATATATGATTGCACCAGGTTTATACGTATAACAGTTGTAATGAAACAGGTTCATAGAACATGTTTTTCCCCATTTTGCCCTTCCGTATCTCCAATATGATTTTTTTTTACTTTACCTATTTAGTTTGTTTCAATCTTGATCTTTCATAAAAAAAAATGGATGGATGTGATTAGTTTGTAAAGGTTTGTATGAAATTGATGGTTTGTAAAGTAAACCTCCTCCTCTTCCTCCCCCCTCTCTCTCTCTCTCTCTCTCTATATATATATATATATATATATATTGAAGTATATAACATTTATACAAGGCAAATGGAACGAATAAACTCACACACCCTCCTCACTTTTTGTGAGGCTTAAACCGTTGACTTCCTAGGAGGCCAAAGATACGGATATATATATATATATATATATATATATATGGTTTAAATGTTGACAAATCTATGAAATAACCTTCATATGTATGGTGGGACTGATTGAGCGTTAAGCTTATTAATAGTACCTTTCATTTCATGATCAAGCCATGTTACTCATTTTAAGTACAAGTATGGTCTATTTATATTAAGCCATGTCACTTCCTTCAGCTTATCAGGTTGTAAACTTGTAATTCAAATGCTTAAATTGTTTAAGTCTTTTGTTGTAATGTGATAAGCTGTTTTTATTGTTTTATATGACGCTAAGTCAGGATATTTCGTCATAACTCTAGAAGAAAGTAAGGTGTGACTTTATAAATATGCTAATATTTTAATAAATGATTAAAAATGAAAACAAAAAAAACTTGATACATAGAGATTTACAAAACTTTAATACAAAAGTAAAATTTTTAATGAACTTACAGACGTTAGTATAAATATAAACTAGAGTAAGCTCTAATTTATATAAACGTTAATATATATATATATATATATATATATATATATATAAACTGCATGTTTTAGATCTTCTATTAGAGGAAGAAGACATCGTTCTCGACGGAGTTATGAGGAAGAGGACACCGCCCCCGTGTTAGCATCCATGTGTTTTAATGTATATATATAGAGGGGGCGTTCATTTGAGAACCCAAGAAATTATGTTAATCTTGAGAACCGATATATCGTATGGGACTTCACGTGTTTTTTTTATCTATGGCTTGGACTTAGTGTATTTATTAACATATATTTGTTTTAATAATGTGTTTGTTTAACATATATTCGTTTCACAATGTGAACATTTTTTATGTGTTTGTGAAACAAAAAATACGACTAAAAAGTTTCACATTGTGAAACGAAAACATATGATACAAACACATTGTGAAACGAATATATGTT
Source organism: Cynara cardunculus var. scolymus (assembly GCF_001531365.2). NCBI lineage: Eukaryota > Viridiplantae > Streptophyta > Magnoliopsida > Asterales > Asteraceae > Cynara > Cynara cardunculus. The sequence goes on from NC_037535.1 coordinate 5,727,783, forward strand.
AATCAGTATACTAAATCCAAGCCATAGATGAAAAGAAATCACGTAAAATAGCACGATGCACCAGTTGTCAAGGTTATCACAATTCTTTGGGTTCTCAAATGATTACATTTCGCTGGGGAAGAAAGAAGGAATTGAGTCCTTTCAGATTATCACGGAAAAAGGGTCTTTGTATATTATGGAGGATCAAACGAGAATGCTAACTGTTTAAGAGAATATGAAAACAATCAAATCACGTGCAAAATCACACACACATATGTATATATATTCATAGAGGTAAATTAAATGAGAACCACGAAAATATTTTTTTGTAACTGATTCAAAAATATTTTTTACACCATTCCTTAACCAAATGTTAGGATTTAAGATATTGTTTCATATATATTTGTTTTATAACGTGATACTTTCATATGTATTTGTTTCACCATGTGAAACTTTTTACGTGTATTTTTCGTTTCACTATGTGAACTAAAAAAAATCACATGTTAATTTTTCACTATGTGAACCAAAAAAAAGTCATATGTTATTTTTTTACTATATGAACACAAACATATGTGAAATAATACCCTAAATCATACATTTTGATGAAGAAAATCATGTAAAAATATTTTCATAGAGGTTCTCACGGATTTGAAACCTTTTTCTTATTCTCATTTGATTATCATCTTGTATTCATATTCATATATATATATATATATATATATATATATATTATTAAAAAGAAAATTAGTAAAAACATAAAAAGACTAAAATGTCCCTCACACTAACGGATTTTATTAGTGGAGTTAGTGATCAAGGACCAATTTCAGAACAAAATACAAACAACAAAGATGAAATTTAAACTTATCAAAGTTAAGGTTCCACTTTCGGACTTTTTAAACTCCAAGAACCAAAATTAGAGTTTACTCTAATTTATATAATAACTATAAAAATTTAAATATGTTATTAACAAAAAAATTAATTTGTTCGAATATGAAGGACCTTTTGAGAACCTCTAAAATTATAATATCCTTGAAAACTAATGCATCATGTGTAATTTCATATGCTTTCTTGATTTAAAACTGGATTTAGAATATTCATTAATATATATATTTGTTTTATAATGTGTTTGTTTCACGATGTGAATCTTTTTAACATGTTTGTGAAACAAAAGTTATACGTAAATAAGTTTCACATTGTAAAACGAATCCATACGAAACAAATATATCGTGAAACAAATATATTCATCAATACATTAAATTATAATCTTAAATGAAAAAAAATATTGTAAAACAATATTCTTGTAATAGAAGTTTTCATGTTTATCATAAGATATAGAGTTTTTAAATGATTAAACCATATCCAGATATATTATTTAAACTAGAAGGGTACTCGCGCAATGCAGCGAGATACATCTTAATTTTAATATTTCATTTTATTCTTTATCACAGTCGATGTTATAATATGGTCTTATGTGATTTGGAGAAAACAATGATGTTTTTATTTTTGAATAAAATATAWGTTTGAAGATATTACAAAAATTTGACAAAAATATATCGATATTAGTATCAAATTATCTATTTAAAATTCCTATTTTTTGTGTAATTTTTTAATTCAATTTTTATTATAATTTAATTTAGGTACAATAACGAAATAATTTATATTTGGTTTAATAATATATTTTTCTTATAAAGATAGTAATTATTTATTTTGTTAGAACTCGATAATTACCCTACTTATATTTTAGATTTTTTATATTTTAAAATAAGATGTTTCTCCTCAATCTGATT
>NC_037535.1:5732558-5755893 GCF_001531365.2 Cynara cardunculus var. scolymus
TATATATATATATATATATATATATATATAGGGGCCTATTCAAGGAAAACTGATTAGTTTGTGTTAACTGTGAGATCCAATCTAAACCACAAATCATCGGATAAATTAAGAAATTAATAATTATGGTATTTTGAATTAAAATTATAATTAAAGGGCATTTTAGGTATTTTTAAAAAACTTCTCTCTCCTCCCTCCTTTCTCGATACACAATGTGATACTCATTGTGATATACTGTGATACCATTCTGATACCAACTCAAACCTTAAAAATAAAGATACACAATGTGATATACTGTGATGCCGATTTCACCGGAGGCCGAAGATTGGAGGTCGGAGAGATGAGAGAGAAGAGAGAGGAGTTTTTAAAAAATACCTACCCCCTCTAATTATAATTTTAACTCAACTACCATAATTATTAATTTCCTAATTTATCCGTTAATTTGTGGTTGAGATTGAACCTCACAATTAACACAAACTATTCAGTTCTCATTTGATTAGACCCCTATAAAGCTAAAGCCCAATCCAAAGGTTTTAGTTCATTTTGATAAAGCTTATGATCTTAGCCTTATAAACCATTCACTTTTCCTCTTTCTTTCCTATGTGGGATCAATTCCTATGGTAAAAACCAAACAGGAAGCCTAGTATATCTCACTCGAACGTATGTGTGAGGGCGGGACCTATACAGTCTTGTCCTCTGACCCAAAGAGTAGAGCGACATATTCCCAGTTCGTGCAAGAGTGTGAATGAAAAAAAAGAACCAAACAAAACATGCCCAGTCCTGAAGGTGGGTTGGAGGCAGGGGTGGGGGAAGATGTAGGTACACATGACCTCTACGGCTCTACCTCGAAGAGTAGTTGTTTCTATGCTAACACCTGGCTAGTGAAATTTGTGTGGAAAGAACAAAAGAACCAAGACTAGTAAATAGAAAGCAAAAGAAAAAGGTAAAAAAAATAGGCACATTGAAATATGTAAAAAGTAAGGAAAATCACACATTCCTCCATCTATTGTAGGATTCTTTTATCCTATCTGCCAGCTCCCTAACCCACAATGACTCGGGGGAGGTTTGGTAACCGAGTGATTTGATGTAGAATGATTAACGCTGTGTTTTCGAGTTCTTTTTTTACAAAGGAAAGGAAAAGGAAGGAAAGTAGGGGGAAGAAAAAATCTTGTGTTCTCGAGTTTTTTTAAGGAGGGAAGAGAAAGAAAAGAAAAATTATGTAGATTTTCTTGCCAAATCTTTCCTCCCAAACGAGAGAGGAAAGAAAAGGAAAGGAAATAAAATAATTTATAATAATAAAAGTATTTATAAAATTACATATCTATCCATCAATTACATTCCACTATAAAATAAACAGTGGTGTATTTGCAAAAATGACATCTTTCCTTTCCTTTCTCTCCTACTCAAGAATATGAAAATTTATTTTCATAACTTCCTTCTCTTTTAAGAACACAAATAAAAAAAATTATTTTTATTCCTTTCCTTTATTTTCTTTTCTTTTCTTCCCTTTCTTTTCTTTTTTTTCCTTCCAAAAGTCGAGAACACAACATAAGTGATCAAAATGATTAAAAAACTTAGTGTAATTTTGTGTAGAATAGGAATGACCGTTTGGTAAGTGTTGTGAATAAATAGTATGAATGACAGAAAAGAACCATTTTAACCCTTTTTACTGTTTTAGTACCGAATGAAAAATGATTGTTTGATAATTTTGCAAATATTAATTACAGAAAAAAATATAAATCATCAATTCACCGTATACTATTACAGTACATATCAAATATGAACTACAAACATAACATTACACGTTCAAAACAAACAACTAACGCTAATCATATTTCCTACGTCACAAGCTCAAATTATCGTCTGAAGCTACATTTCTGCATTATTGTTTGATCAATTACAATATATTTTCACCTGGAAATGTCATATGCTGCTTTTGGACACTTGGATTTAAGACCACTAAAACCAAATAAACATGGGAGTACCAAGTACTTGGATCATACAAACTAAGCAGAAGATATTTCCCATCCAAGCCACCCATTGGTTTACGACCACTGCTACATATACATTCATGAATCCATTTCATCCTCATCTCCTTGGGTTCCTCTAACAGCAACATGCTACTCCAATCTCAGACAATTAACAAATGCCATTATGCGTTTAGGTTGTAGAAAGGATTTGCAATATTCAAGTTACATCTTTGGTAAACTACCACAACTAATTCCTGACTGGAGATCTAATTTGCAAATCCATTAAACAAAAGATTGTAATAGATGCTTATATCCAAGAGTCTGACATATATCAACAAACCAGGGTATTAATTCAGAAGAAACAACTAGGGTTTGGGGATCTTTACTCATTGAGACATTTCATCAAACACTTCGTATGCATATATTGAACCTCCAAAACTACCTTAGAATTATCATCTACAACTAGCAGGTACACACTATGTTGTTCAATGATGAATTTTATCAAACAGTTGGTGTTTCATAAGTACTTAAGAAACATATAATTAATTCAAACAACTTTTCATTATCTCCAGAGGTGCAAAAAGGTTCCCGAAGCCCTATATCATAGCAAAGAAAGAGAAGATAACACACACACATACAAAATAGATCAAAATAGCTCAAAATCATAAATCATTTAACAGCAGAGAAGAAAATCATAGAGAGGAGAACGATAGTAATTACCTGCGAGATTGAAGGGGTGTATGTGATCATCAAATCATATGAAGTAGGAGACGAGATGAGAGGGGGGACTATATATCCTGGAACTTAATTAAAAGTTTAATTTAAAGAAATCTAATCTAAAAATATATCTTATTTTATTTATAGCGAATAAAATAAAAATAATTTTATTATTTGATTTATTTAAATTTAAAAAGTTAATGATATTAAAAACGATTTAATTTTATTGTTCTTTTTTTTATCACTGTAATAAACAAACCTGTTATTGATATTTTAACATTAAGATATTTAAAATCACTAAGAAATGAACGTCAATTTTATGATTCCTAAAATTAGAGTTTTCAATTTTCATATTATTTTTCATTTAAAAACTAAAAATAACTATTTATATTTTAACCAAATGATTCATACATACTATTTTCTTCGAAACTTAAAATTGAACAAATCAAATCATAAAATAATATCTTATTTAATTTATTTTGACATCATTATATGTGTATATATCTGTGTATAAAAAATTGTTTTTATTTTTTTTATAGGAAAAAGACAAAAGAATAGCAAAAAAGACTTAAATGACTTTTGATTTAATTGAGTTAACGGATAAGTTAGTCAGATAAACCATGGCCAAAACAAATTGAATAGCACAAGGACCAAATCTACAATAAACATGCTATAGGGACCCTATCAAATATAGTATCAAAACACATGGACCAAATCCACAATTCACTCTTTTTTAAATAATCATAAAGGATAGTTTAGTTAAAAATAAGTTTGAAAACTCGTCAAATAAATAATGCACCCAAATTTCTCTCAATTTCTCATACGCTCACCCTAATCTCTCATACGCTCACCATATTCTTAGTTTCAGATCTGGAGGTTAACACCAACGCTGACCTTCAAACCCCAGAAATTTTTTGAGACGAAGATATGAGATAGCATGCTAATCAAAGTCGAAATGAAGAAATTACAGGCAGATCTTCGTTGTCAAATCCAAAATGGGAACGTTGCTCGTGAGATTTTGCACATGCGAGTGCACCAGTGGCTAGAGGTAGGCGACAATTTTGAGCGTCCTTACAGCGGGGGTTCTTCGTTGAAAAGCAAAGTCGATTAAAACATTTTTAGCGTTTATCTCAAAAGTTTGTAGAGAGAGGATAGAGGTCATGGTACTAGTGTGACGATTCAGGATTCACGATTCACCAGATGGGTTGATTTTTGAAATGAGAATGAAGATGATTGGATGAGCCGACAAAGTATGGAAGGGAAGGCGTTGATTGAGGCTGTAAACGATGACATTGCTTTGGATCTTAAGAGAATCGTATTATATTGTGATTATTATACACTATATCAATATATGAGTTGTTTTATTCCTTCTTTCTAGTTCTTTCCTTAATTTTATACTCGTTATGTTGATTTTATCTTCATTTCATATTCCAAATGATGTCAATGTTCTTATACTTCCTTTAGTAACAAATGCATTTCACTGACTGTCTTTTGATATCGAAAGAGAAAGAGATCATGAAACTAATTGTTTGAAGTCTGTAACTATATTGCACCATATATATATATATATATATATATAGAGAGAGAGAGAGAGAGAGGGGGGCAGAGAGAGACGAGGTGTATCACAAGTGTATTGTTTTTAGGAAGTGTATCACAGGTGTGTTGTTTTAACTGTATCACAGTGTGTTCTCATTATTCTACGGAAGTGTATCATAGTGTATCAGATAGTGTTACTTTACGAAGTGTATCACACAATGTTTTTTCATCATTTTCATTGTTTTATAATGGGTATCACATTGTGCATCATGTGTTCATGTAGTGTTCAGCAGAATAAGGTTCATCGAAGAGAGAAGAGAGGAGATTTCTAAAATGTCTTTTAATTAAAATTTTAAGTCATAATTAGCAAAATTATTAATTCCTAATTTATCTTTTGATTTGTGGTTGACATTGCATCTCACGATTAGCACAAACAACCGAGTTCTCCATTGAATGACCCCCTATATGTAATTCAAATGAGAAATTAGAAAACTAATAGTTTTGATAATTTTGACTTAAAATTTTAGTTAAAGAGCATTTTAGGTATTTTATAAATCTAATTACTCCTCTCTCCAATGAACCTTATTCCGGCAAAAACCATGTGAACAAAAGATACACAATGTGATACTTAAAAATCATCATCACTGTTTAAAAAGGGTACACACACGATCCTCACTGTGATACCCAATATACATACAACATGCACATTGTGATACCCACTGTATACACGTTGATGCCCTTAACGATACCATTGTTTACAATGTGTTCACAACACCAAAGTGATGAAACCCAATGTATATGCGTTGATACCTATTAGGACACCTATTGTTTACAACTTCTTCACAACACCAAATGTTTATTTTGGTAATACAAAATGTGAATATTTGAAAGAGAGAGTTCTTAAATATAGGGAGAGAGAGAGATGTTAAATAATTTAATTAAATACAAAATGGGAATATGAAATTACTAGTTCGCCCTTTTACTTTTTTTGTGAGAAATAACATTAATTACTTAAATGATTGGCTCACATTAGATCTCATGGTTGTCCCACACTACCAAGTTCTCATTTGATTAGGCCCATATATATATAGGGGCTGGTTCAAATACTAACCAAGATTATCGTGTTAACTTTGTTAACCGATCTTGGTCGTTGATTTGAACATCAAATGGTTGTGATTTAATGAGACTAAAAAATTAATTATTTAATTAGTATATTAATGAAGCATATATGAACAACATATTAGAGGGTATTTTGATAAAAGGTAAAGCATCCTAACATAATCGTTTTTTGTCAGGCGATTTCGTAACTTCCAATCAAGCACGAAACCATCAATCTCTTCGATCAATAGTGTAAATCATTAGCTAAAAATCTGGTTCAAAATCTTCATCAAACGAAGGAGGATTTTGGAGGATTACCAGTCGACGACACACAGGTTAAGAGGTTATGTTTACAAGAATTAGGGCTTTGATTGTTGATCATACTTGCAAACCGTTTACATCTGATCATTTTTTACTTCAAAAAGGAGAAAAAGTGAGAGAATAATGAAGAAATATTCGTTCTCAAACTTCAAAAATACAATCGACAACCCTGTTGATGTCGATGAAGAGCAAGACAACATGAAATCGACTGGTCGACGAGGTACTAAGCAAGAAACTAGAGAAGGAAAGCAACCGAAAACAGTAGCAGATGAAGTGTCAAGAGGTAAATAAATATCAAGGCTTTAATTATTAAAAGTTTAAGTTGTTGGTTTTATCGGTTAAGTGACACACACTCTATTCTTTTCAATAAATACAAGTATGTTCATGTGTTGATTTTCAATATTTGCTTGTAATATGTAAGTAGTTCATTTAGAATGAACATGCATGTAACATTTATCTTCATATTGTTCACAAGTATCTCCATATGTCGGTTTTTGTTCACTGCTTAATCGATTTTGATTTCATATATGTCTCACATTACTTGTTCACATTCTGTATCATAATATGTAATCTTTATTTTGTGATGAGTACATGTGTCATATCATATAAGTAGTTCACATAGAGTGAAAAAGCATGTATCATTTACGAACATCTTGTGAAAAACGTATGGATATATGTCGATTGATCAGTCATTACTTGGTCGATTTTGTGCTCATACATGTGTCATATTTTGCTCACGTTCTGTATCTAAATATGAACTTTTTATTTTGTGATTCTTTCATGTGTCATATTACATATGTATTTTAATAAATATGCAACATATATGGATGACTGATGACTCGTTACTTTTTAGGATACAAAGGTTTGTTAATGTTTAATTTACATAGTACTTGGGGGTAATATGTCAATAGTTCAAATAAGAATAGATTGCATGTAACATATTATGTTCATATTAAGTGCACCAAGTGAACATATATGTTCACCTTTTTGTTAACTCTCAGTCGATTTTTGTGTTCATATTTGTATCTTCATCTGTACTTTTTATTTTTGTGATTATAACATGTATCATGAAATAAATGTATATACAAAATGTGATACATATGACTGACTGGAGACTCGATTCATAAGTGTGTTAGTGTTTGATTTTGTTATTTTGAGGGCAATATGTAAGTAGTTCAATTAAGATGTGAATACATGTAACATATTATTCTCACATTGTTCACAAGTGTGCGTATATGTCTACTTTTGAATTCATACCTAGTCGATATATGTGTTCATAGATGTGTCATATTTGGGGGCAATACGTAAGTACTTCATTTAATGTGAGTGTGGATGTAACTAGCTAGTGATATTGTTCACAATTGTTCACATATATCGATTATTTTATTCAAACTTACTCGATTTTGTCTTCATAACTGTTTTGCACTTTGTTCACAATACGTGTGTTCATGTATGACTTTCAGTTGTTAGTGTTGATGGGTCATAGAATAAATGGGTGTATAAAATGTCACACATATGAATGATTCAGGAATCGGATTTTATTACGATATACCAGTTTGTTAATGTTTAATTTTCAACATTTGGGGGCAATATGTAAGTAGTTCACTTAAAATGAGAATGCATGTAACATATATGTTCATAGTCTTCGCAAGTGTTCATATATGTCGCTTTTCTATTATTACGTATTCGACTTTGTGATGTCATAGCTGTGTCACACATTGTTCACATCCGAATGCTCATATTCAACATAATTTGTGAATATTCATGTGTCATATCATAAACTGTCTATATAAGTTGTTGCACACTATACAAAAATGTCGAGTTCCATATGAAGCACTTAATCAACTCTCAAAATCATATGTAACGACAATGAAGTAAATATATGTAACACTTGGTACAATTAGGATCACGATGAGCGACCAGTTGTTCGCGTGCTATTTGGTACACTCCACCCATAGATGCATGTGTATAGATGTTCGGGTTGTTCATAATATAGATGCATGTATCAGTTCAGATTACAATGTGGTCATAATTGTTCACATATATCGATTAATTTGTCTATACTTACTCGATTTTGTCTTCGTAGTTGGTTCGCACCTTGTTTACAGTACGTGTGTTCATATGTGACTTTCAATTGTGAGTGTTGATGTGTCATAGAATAAACGGGTGTATAAAATGTCACACATATGAAAGTAGTTCACTTAAGATGGGAATGCATGTAACATATGCTTCAATAGTCTTCACAAGTGTTCATATATGTCGATTTTCTGTTATTACGTAGTCGACTTTGGGATGTCATAGCTGTGCCACACCTTGTTCACATTCCGAATGCTCATATTCATCATAATCTGCGAATATTCATGTGTCATATCGTAATTGTTCATATAAATTGTTGCACACTATACATAAATGTCGAGTTCCATATGAAGCACTTAATCGACTTCCAAAATCAGATGTAACTACAATTAAGTAAATATATGTAACACTTGGTACCAGTTAGAATCACGATGAGCGACCAGTTGTTCGCGCGCTATTTGGTACACTCTACCCGTAGATGCATGTGTATAGCTGTTCGGGGTGTTCATAATATGTTACATACACACCCATTTTTGTGTTCATCCCTGTGTCACATTTTGTTAACATCCGCATGTAAGCATTTGTGACATTATTTCAGTATTAGTGTGTCATGTGTGCAAATATCTAGTTTGGGTTAAATGTTTGAGTATATAATTCCATCCGTATTCAACATAAATGTGAAGTACCACACTATAAACTTAATTGAATACCAAAATCTGATGTAATGACGACGTGGCTAAAATCTATATAACTCTTGGTTCAGTTATGATCATAATGAAACACCATTTGATCATGATCCATTTATATTATTTTATATGTATGTTTTTTAATTTATTTCCTTTTGTGTTAAACCTATTCATAGTATTAGAATGGATATTTGGTTGACGCAGTACAATTACTTCTCATCCATTTTCCAGAAAATAATGTTAAATAGAACTTGTGCAATTGGTATGGCTACATGGTGTTCGTATAGGTTCATGTTGTTATCAGACAAATAATTCATGGTCTTGTGATACATTGTGAACATGTCAGACAATGTAAGAATTAATCCACGTTTGGGCACACATCTGATTGAATCTCCATTGTTATGATATTCACACTGACTAAGATGACATGTACAGGTGCAACATCGTCCATGGTATTGATACTAACGAAATCTAAATTTATGGGTTCCTCAAAACAAGCAGGTATGTTTGATGCATATAAATTGTAGCAGTTAAACAAATATAATGACAACCTCAGAATAATATAGTAGCTACACAATAAAATGTTTTCTTACTAACAATTACTCTCTTATGCGTTCAGGTCGGGTTGTTAAAACTGATATCATACCAACAGGAGATCATTCAAGAAAATACGCTAACGAACCCAACAACGACAGGATGGAGTACTTTACCGGTGAATTAGATATAGGTATAACCTTGTACTCATGGGTTTGTAATGTTTTTAATAATTTACCTTTAACAAACACACCTAATGCCGATATAATCATCCATTGTTTTATTTATTAAATTTTCTTAGAAAAATTGTTCATGAACACAGGCATGGAGCGTGACAATGATTTCCAAATCTTCGACCAGCCTCAAGTTAAAGTAGTGACCAGAGTCACTCGGAAGGATAAAAGTTTGGCAATTGGCCACGATAAGGAAGTAATGGTTGAACATAATGATGCAAAAGATAAGACATTAGGCATTAAAACAAGAACTTCTCCAAAGACTTTGTACAACACAGTTAAATCCCTAACCCTTAACCAAAGGGCAGTCATCAAGGATATGGGCTTTGAGTCATTGCTAGATATGACGTTAGACGGGATTCCTGCGAAGTTAGGGTTTTATGCCGTGGATATGTTAGATAGAGCTGCAATGAACATAAAATTGAACGATGGTGTAATCCCAATAACGGTCAATTCTATACAAGAGGTGCTAGGTTTGCCAATGGGAGGAGTTGATTTGAATTCAGTTGAACCATCCTCATGCATCGATGAAATCACTACGACATGGTGAAAGCAATTCACTAAGGACAGATTGAGGCCTAAAGATGTGATGAATGTTGTACATAAATCAGCTGACGCGGGTGCCATGTTCAAGTTGAGTTTCCTAGTGACAGTGACCAATACGCTTGCGGAATGCAGCAGGGTTGGTGTTTGCAACTTACGTTTCTTGACCCGCCTTCAGAACTTAGAGATTATTCCAAAGATTGATTGGTGTAAGTACGTATATGATTGCATAGTGACAAGTAAAAGGTGTTGGAATAGAGACAACATTATGTCCTTCTACGCACGCCCCTTAACGTGTTTAACGGTAAGTACCAAGTTCGTCACAAAGATATTTAATCCAAGAGGTGTAAATTTAGCATAAAAAACCAACTACTTTATTCATCTTTTGTAGTTGTTATATGTCCATTCAACAAAATGTGAACACATTCAAATTGGAAACGATACACCTCCTTTGAGGGCTTGGACGATGGATCTGTTGCGAAGAAGACAAGAGTTCGAACTTAGAGGTGGTAGACTTGGATACACTCAAATGTGTAAGTCCACCCTCGAGCATGCAACGTGCGACAAACATGTTGAAGAGAGTACCACAACAAAAAACATGGTTGAATCAAGTCAACGTAATCAAGACAAAGATGAGGGAAGGACTAAGAAGGTAATTTATAAACTTTTATACTTCATTTTTGGGAGATGTTAGGAATCTATGGTATAATTGTAACGATGACTCTTTATTTAAAGATTCATGCATGTAAGGACTTATATAATTCTTCATATTTACTAGTACCTGTATGAGCTTATTAATTACAACAAATAGTGTTAACCGTTTAAGATCATCTACTTGTGCTATTTCCTGCTTATGGACGTATATGTTTCTTGAATATGCTAACCAATGTTCACTAGTGATATCAGATACAATACATATTATATCTTCAAAATGTACCTATAGTGTGTGCTTTTTGTGAAGCCATTCCAATGATCCACACACCTGTTAAACGATGTTCACTAAAACTATTTAACTGCATCAATTTGACTGTTTTATTCTTTGCTATATGTTAAAACTGTTTACAACATGAAAGATTGGTTGTTATGCTTCATCATCTGGTGGTAATCACGATTTCCATGCTTGACGAATATGTGGCATGCTTTATCTGCCATACACAACTAGTACCAACAGTTGTTCATGTTGTGTTCACATAACACACACATATGCTTCACATAAACGATTGTTGCATAAACTGTAATAATGACTCAAAATGACACGAATAATTAATCTCATGTTTTGAACATTGCCACTTCGTTTGTTTATGCTTTGTTGGTCAGTGTGATTTATCCAACTAATCTTATCATTTCTTCGTTAGGGAATATTAATTTTAAAACTAGTAGTTTTGTTATGAAGTCGAAAACAACATATACTGAGTAGACAATTTGGAGAGACCGAACGAACTTTTGCATGTACACCTATGAGCCTTATTGACTTTATGAACACATTCGTATATCAAAAATGTGTGTTCACATCAAGGATCCATGTGTTCGTCATTGTTCATATTGTTTCATATGATGTGAATAGTGAAAAGCATTACTCTGTCCAAAACTGACTGTATGGTTTCTGATTTTTATTACACACCGACTAGAAGCTGAATTTGTTCCGTTATAATGTACACATACCTGATACTAATATCATACAGCATAACATCAGTCAGATTTGCATTAAAATGACAACGCGCATATGACTTTACATGTGTGTATGTATCGTTTGATACAAATTTTAATTCATGTGTAACATGGTACATGAAAACTTCATAGATGTTCCTTCTACTGATTTGCCTTTTACTTCAAAGACAAGTTTTAATACACGAAGCATATATTGTTTGTCTTTTAAGATTTTGATTTTTTTTCTTCAAAGAATGCATGAGAATGATGGGAAAGAAAATTGCCGATCTGTGTTTTAAAAGAATGGAGGCAGAGTTGATGCTTCATTTGTATATTGAACGTTTCTCGGGTGACGTTGACTTTGAGGAATTCAAGTACCAATTATCAAGCTTATTTAAAGGGAGCAAGGGGGATACCCGACCAAATGTAGATAATCATAAAGAACGAACGGTACCAGATCAAATACTGCCAATTACTACATATGATGCACCCCTAACGATGGGTCACGTTCCCAACTTGGCTTATGTTGAAGTAACACCTCCGAAGGTGGCCACCATATCTGATCCTGATTTGTTGTCGCCGTTATCTCAATTCTAGACAAGTCCATCGGTGATTTCTGAAGTTGACAAGGCTTCGAACGAGAAATCGGCGCAGCTAACAAAAGACAATAAGCGCTCAACATAGTCAGTTCATAGGGAAACAGTTAAGATTCCATCATTCCAATAACCGGTGGAAAAGGTTGGAAGCGTACGAAATAGGAGTATTGATCAGTCTAAAACTCGGACCAGTAAGATGTGTAAGCGAGTGGGTGTAGATGCTGTCAAGTATAAGGCTGGTAACAATGAACGGCCCATTGATTCGTATGGAGACATCGAGCCACCATCTTTTGATTTGGGGTTAAGTCCATCAGATAAACAAGTCGTTGCTGTTGCGGATACTTCAAATGCTTTAGCAATACAGGAGTGTGTGAGGCCTACCTTGGCAAAGAGGGATCCCAAGTTGAGTTTTAAGCTATGTTCACCCTACGTTACACGTGTTGTTACGTTCGATGTAACCAGTGATGAACGTAAGTTACAGGATTGGATATTGAGAGGGATCGAAGGAATCCTGTAAGTTGTAACTTACAATTTTTTAATATATTTTGTACGAAATATATCTGTTTTGTATGTGTTTGATTTTCCTAATATTGAATGTAAAAATGCAGTGAGCCATTTTTCATGACCCCGAACGGAAAAACACTTACACGGCTGGCAACACAATCTCTTGCAACCCAGTCCATGGTTTGCAGAGATGTTTTAGATGGGTGGTCAACGGTTCTCAACCGAGAATAAAGATTGCGGAGCAATAACTCTCTGAGACGCTATTTCTATCTTACGGACGTTTCGGTAATATCATAAAAATATACTTTTATGTCATAGCCATAAAGAACGTCCATCTTCTTTAATTGAACTAATGACTTCGTTTGTGCGCAGATGGATCATTTCATTAGAGACCAAGCTTTGAATGTTCACCAAAGGTATGAAAGTTTCAAAAATAACATATCAAGCTGCATAATCAATGATAAGGAGCTGATTAGTATGCGTAACATTGATCTGGTACGTATATTACATTTGTTAGGAATATTAAATTACAATAAGGAAAAATATATTGAAATGGTAATAACTAGCTTACATATTTATAAATCCAGGTATTCTTCCCGATTGTAGAAGAATCATTCTTTTACATCGTAGTATTTGATCTGAAGCGCCCCTCGATCGTGATCATAGACTACAAGGATCGGGATGGCACGGTTGATGATATATATGGATCTAGTACTGTAGTTTTGGTTAGTTGACATTACTATTCCTTATATTCTGTATGCATAATAACTACCATATCTAAATTGTCATCTTGATGATTTATTCCGCAAGACATGATGATAATGCACCTATTGAGAGAGGGGCACGATGCTGGAAAAGTCTATGCTGAAATGGACCAGGATCAGATCAGGACAAGGTGGCAGTCCCGTGAAAGTTCGGTTGATTGTGGTGTAATGTTAATGCGACATATGGAAACCTACTTTGGAGGCGACGGAGGGAAATGAGACTGTGGGCTTTATAAGGAGAGCACAAAATAGAAAAGGCAACTAAAGGATCTTCGAACTAAGTACTGCTCGAAAATCCTACTCAGTGACGAGAACATCCGAAAGACGTCGATCATAACTGATGTTGAACGATTCATTGCAATGGAGACATCATATAATGCGAAGAAAAAACGTGGGGCTACACATATAGGTCGGGGGAAGGTGTAGATGGCATCTGTAGTTGGTGTTGCCACATGGATATTTCATTTTAATTTGAATCTTTAGCCTCTACTTTATTTATAGTAGGACAAAAGTTTCTGGACATGAACTAACCCGCTGTTTTTGAAATGAAATTTCTTTAAATCTATGATGCTTTGTTTGTGTGTTGATATACATCACTTTAATCATACATTGATGTTGACGGGACGCTCATGTGAACATCAACATGGTTACACATGTTCACAGAGTTCACTTTTGATACATTGTGAACATGTTTGATAATGACTGAACTCGTTGTCCGCCACTACATCCAGAGTTAAATGTGTTGCAGAAACCATATAATATGATGACATTTTTAGGTAATATGTATTAGAATGTCTAGCTCTATATTGTACTATTCATAATATTCAATATTACGTGCTTTATGTATGTATTGAGTTACTGATGTCATGATCTTGAATTCAATTGTGCTAGTTTTATCCGTTATGTTATTTCGTGGAATGTATTGAGCAGTTCTAGTAAGATTTGTATTATGAATACCTTTACGTTTTGCAGAGATATAAGGATTTTTTTTCTCGTGCACTACCCCTTCCAGCCTTATTTGGCTACTCCAGGAGCAACTGTTCTGCCGCTTCCGTTATTACAAATTGCAAGAACATTAAACACAGCATGGACTGTGCTGATGCAACTGGTATGGGTGTTCATCTCATTTCATATATGTATGAACGTGTTGATATTCACTAGTGTTCATTTGTCTTCATATCGTCTGAATTGTTCGAATGGTCTGACACCAACATACACATACATCACAACTAGTTCAAAATACAAAAAAACATATATTGAACATCTGGAAACAGATGTCTAACAATATATTCTAGTTGCAATCCATACATGTGTTTGATTGTATAGGTCCAAGCTATGTGTTGCTTCGTAATTTAGATCTGGTACTATTTTTTGTATCTAATTTTGTATGCGTAAGAACCATATGATCAAGATGTTGCACTTTATCCATATGAACACCTTTAAACTAATGGTATATTGCATATTTTGGGTTTGAATAGTTCCATAAAATACTTGCTTCGGTCTCACCCATTGAGGTCGCCACTCAACTATTAATCACGCAACACTAAAACAGGACTAACAAGATATGAAGTTATGCAACATTAATTTACATAAAAACAAAATTTATGTTTGTATTATTTCGCATATGGATGTGAATGTGTCTACGTCGGTCGGGCTTTTGGCGTTATTGGTACTTACTATCTTAATTCATTTTGTGTTCCAATCTCATCAGCTACATTTATCTAGATTTTCATATATCATATTCGGTTGTGCTTCTACATAAAAAGTTCCTTTCCTGCTATTTTGCAGGAAATATTGTCGTGTTTATGGAATATCTTTCACGAAGGTATGTCTATTATATATATTTCTTGCATTGTTCCTATTCGCCCGGTAGTAACATATTTCAACTTGTGATTGAAAATACGTACATGAATATACGTAAAACACATATTTCTTTGGCATCTTAGTTTTTGAATAATTTTATACACATATGCGATACATCTATACAGATACGGATCTTCGCATGTTTTCAATATGTGTAGACTACCTGATTACAATTTTCCTTGTCAATAATCAACAAAGTTGCCAAAAGACTGTTTGTATGGGACCTTTCAATAATTGTATTGTCATTGCAGTATGCTACAATGGAACAATCTGGTATTACACCTGCTAATCGATGGAAGCCCTAACACCTAGCTATTTTAGCGTTTTTTATAGGACCACCTTTGCTTGATGAATTTGCGGGTAAGAATGTGTTTGTGCCTCCGAAGATATCTACGCTGGTCAGGTGCGTTCCAACCTTTTTTTAAGATACAATCAGTTCAGTAGATGTGTATTTTCATATTATAATAGAGAGATAGCTAAATTCCGCATTTTGATTACGATTATGCAATATTTGACTTAAAAGTTGATGAGAATTATAACGCCCCCTGAGAAATATATGCATACAACGTCAAACTTGATATAAAAGGCTGTGAATCAGAAATCCGTAAGGTGAAATGTGCTTTGCACTCCTCTGTTTTTACCTATTGGACGCATCTATTACTGTGCAATATATGAAATGTTCAATTATAGTGACTACTAGCGTGTTATGTGTGGAATATCCTGACTTGCAACTAGATTTCATATACTGTCATTGTGTGTTCGATACCTGTTTGAAACACACAAAATGTCACTTTTTCATTATGTTGTAGTCTCTGTATGACGTTCATACGTTTAACTATAAAACCTTTTATCTCGAAAAGTTGATAAAACTATATATGTTCATGTCAACTATTCAGACTTCACTCCACCTGGACAGAAAGGGGATACACGTGGTCACATACACAATAGAATCATAACTTGATATATCAACAACACATCATTAAACTGCACATAACGTATCGAGAACACTAAAGGCATAAACAAGAGCATCAACTGCTACATCAAGCAAATCATTGAAATTGATTTTAAATTTTTTAAAGAATTATAAGTAAAAATAAGAACCTTTAAAACCTTTAAGCTCCTAATTCTACCTAGTAATTCAAAAACCTTATAATATGAATATAAGGCACAACAAACTGCATAAAACCAAATACATACGAAACCGTTAATTAGAAAACACGCAATTGATGTTTTTTCAGTACCTATTGGGTAAATAAAAAACATTTAACCTAAATCTATTTTATGATGGATAAGATACTAATAAGAAACTATAGTTGCATATCGTATCCAAAAAATAAGCCGAAGATGACGCATGAACATATGTAAGTTTGACGTCAAAAAATTATACCAAAACGATAACAATTCTAAGTACTTGAATTCTAACTAATCTATCAATTCAGGGCAATTACGTGAGTCATGACCACTACGTTGTCCACACGTTGCACATTTTTGTTTTGCTTTTTTGTTATTAGTCTATATTTTCTCAGATACACTTACCAGACTCTTACCAGTGCCACAACTCTTGTTCCTTATTCCAAATGGTGGTAGAATGTCTACCTCATCAAGTATGGAAACACCTAGATGATCTCTAATCGCATCCAACTTCTGTTGGGATGGATCTTCTTATGGAACTTCCTTCTCTATATCAACCATGAATTTGTCGAGATTCCACTCCAATCTAGCCAATATATATTTATCATTGCGGGTGATGCTTATTATGTCGTCGACCTTGGAATAGACATCAATTATACACTTATCGTTCTCGGCATCAACCTCGCCATAACAAACTCTTGCAGATTGTATCTGTACTGGAACTAATTGTCATTTCCATCAACGTAAAACATATTTATCTGGAATGCATTCAACTTCATCGTTTATCAGTACCTTGAACGCGTAACAACAAAGATACCTGTTATGCGTGAATAGGTTGCACTCGCATTCAACGGTGTTGGTTGAGTAATTACGGCACACCTAAAGTGAAAAAGGTTGCGAACAACCACAATCAAAATAAAATGAAATAACAAAAAAATCATTATTTTGTGAGTTAGGGATATGATACCAGATATGTGATGCTATCAGATGATTTCTTGGTCTTGTGGCTTATCACAAATGACTTGAAATCATCCCGGCATTCGACGGTCTCTATAGCACAGAACCATACAGCCTTCTTTATTTCCTTTCGGATGTCAAAAAACACATTTCGACTGTATATACTTGATGCATGACTTTCTAAATGCAATGGAGTAACAAACTTTGGATTAGTGGTTCTCGTTACTGTTTCGTGAACAGATTGTCTGTATCTTTGTTTCTCTATAGCTACGTCGTAATTATTAAGGAATTGAACCAAATCAAACCAGAACGATTCGTATATATTAGTGTACGAATTCGAACTCTCAGATCTTGAGGTTGTTTTCATTAGTCCAGACATCGGCGTGTCCTTATAAAAGGCAGGAATCCATGAGTGTCGGATGTCATACATTTCTGTGAACCAAGAATCGCCACCTAGATTGTATTGATCGATCATCTCATGCCATCGACTCTCAAATTCCGCTAGGCCAATATGTATGTTCCATACGAGCTTGTTGATAACTTTATTAAACATAGGATCTTGATTAAGTGCGACACTAACCTTCGTGTATATGGCTACCACTAATGAAACAATAAACAATAACCTCATTTAAAAACAATAGCATTCCATAAATACTACTTACCTTTGAAGGCACCTTCTTCATAACGTGCCACATACAGAGTCTATACTTAGCTTCCGTAAACGCCAGCGGAATAGCTTGCTTCATTGCCGAACATTGGTCTGTAATAACGAAAACTGGTTGCTTCTCATGACATTTTAGGAAGCCTTTAGAACCCATGTAAAGTTCTCAATTGTCTCGCCACTTATTAGAGCGGATCCGACAACAACGAAAGCCTTGTGATTGTCAACAACTAAGAAAGGAACGAAAATCATGCATGCCTGAAAACACATATCAACTAATTATTTGTATCTAGTTCTAGCCACGTCATATGCCTATAAAATACCAACGCGTAATAAACTTTAAAAACTTTATTGTAATCGGGAATCTTACTTGTTCGTGCGAAACGTCCCGTCGAACAATATGACATCACTTAATTCTTTGTAGTTAATTCTAGTAACTTCATCTGCACAGAAAATTGTGCTCAACTCCTGTTCATTGCACTTGTATTCGAAAAAATAATTGGGGACAATATCCCGTCTGTTTGATAGTTTGTTAATCAACATCTTTGCGTCCTTATTCCCATCACAAGCAACATCATCCCTCTTAAAATTCTTGAAGTCAATTTCAGAAATTTGAGTATGCTCAAATCCCCCGTTCAATGCCGGCTAAATACGATGAGCCCTTCTCGCACTGACTTCGTAACTCGAGCTATTTAGTACAGTTTTGAAATCTGTATACTTCATCTGTCTATTCTTCTTAGAGAAACGACGATCGTTAATATTGAACAACGCATGGTTATGTGCCTCAACAAACTCGTATATCTCATACCAGGCCCTATCCTTCATCAAATGGATTTTTATACATGCATTACATCCACAACGGTTAAGGTTCGTATTGTGGTATCTCCTCTCACTGGGCTGAAGCTTCATAGAATCAAAGTGCTTTTTATTTGGGATTCCCTCCCTACTACATACAAACCATCTAGTTTGAATGTCATCGTGCTTGTTTTTTTTTCTTTTTGCATTGATACGAACATCAAACCCGACAATGTCCGCGTAAGCTCTATACATCTTTTCAGCCTCTTTTATAGATGTATATTGTGCGTTGGTGTTTGGCTTAAGTGCGTTATCAACATTTGAGATAAAATACTTGCTTCCTTCAAAACTCTCGCTTATATCATAGTCAATTTCGTGTTGTGAAGGTGTGAGATTATCAAAACCTGATGGTAAAGATGTAGTTAGTCTTCAAAAGTAAAATTAGTATTACATAAATGAAGTGTTAAAGAGCTGGGTATAGTGAAACTGACAACAAAGTGATAATATATGTTCTTTGCCATCTCGAACCTCAAGTTATTAATGTTGTCTATAAATACCAACAGTAATGGTATGGGTATGGAACATGTCTAATTATAAATATCATTAATTTACAAATAGACATATTAGATATGTAGATACAACGTTTTGATATCAAGGTTTCCTCCTCCAATAACCTAACAAACAGAATATGAGTGTTTCATTATCACATAACATTGTATATGTTAATCTCATTTCGATGAAGTGGTTGTCAACCTACACAATAAGCTCATAACATATGACCTTACACATTATATGATGAACTAAGTACTAACAGATAATGAAGCATTTGATACATGATTAAAAGACAAATACAACAACTTCATATCAGGCCCAGTTCTTAGCTAATGCATCAAGACTCGTATCGAGTCAATGTTTGTACAAGAGATTTACTTCTTGTGATAACCAGATCCTGGTTATTACCTAAGGTAAATTTATACGTGAATATTTGACTAAATGATTTTCGTGATAGCATGATAATTTGTTACGTGCCGATATGTAAAATGATATTTGGATATATATATATATATATTAATGTGAAAATGCATGAATGTGCAAGGTGTGTGTATATGTGCATGTATATGTGCATGCAAGAGGTGGCAAAAGAGGGGGAAGGCGGTAGCCGACCTTTCCCCATTTGGTAAGTATAAAAGGGGGGTTACCCTTTTCATTTGGGTTTTTCTTGTCACTTTGGGAGAATTTGAGAGGGAGTTAGAAAGAGTTGTCCGGATTGCATATTAGAGGGTGATTTCAAGTTGATTTCAAGCTATTTTGAAGAATTCAGTTTTAAAAGGTTGATTGCAAGCATTTTGTGTTCAAAAGCTTTAAAAAGGTGAGTGGTTTCTAAACCTTTTTGTATTAAAATCCTACTGGTTTCAATTACATGCTTCGTATTATTCATATTTGAAGAGAGCATGTTTATTTTTGTTCTAAGTGTTATCAGGACAAAGCTTGACCAGATAAGGGTGTAAACCGGACAAGCCTTGTACGGGGTATTGTCCGGATTGTTTTTAAACCGGCTAAGCTTTAAGCGGTTTAGTGACCGGATTAGTATAAACCAGATAAGCCGTGAGCGGTTTGTTGTCCGTAGTTGGTTAAACCGGTTGAGTGTTTAACGGTTTATTTTTAAACCGGATGAGAGTTGAACGGACTAGTGTCCGGATTTGTTATCCGGACAAACTTGAAATTGATCTAAGTATTAAACCATTTAGCAAGTGTGTGGTATGATTGACCGGATTAGATATCCGGACAACAAAATGGATTTTTATTCCAAGTGTAAGACGGATGAGGCTTAATCGGATTGTTGACCGGACTTGTTATCAGAATGAGTGTTAATCGGATTGTTGACCGGACTTGTTATCCGGATGATTGTTGACCGGATTTGATTGATCGGACTTATTGATCAAATTTGAAATGATATTTTGTGGCTTGATGAAAATTGTTATTTTATCATAAAATGAAGTTTTGATATAAATGTTTTTGATCTGAAAATGTTTCCAAGGACCGCGGTCTATTTGGAATTATTTTATAAATGTTTTGAAGAAATAAGGGAGGCATATCAATGAGAGGTGTCCATTTGTTATAAGGGTGACATATCAAGGAGATATGTCCATTTGTTATAAGGGTGGCATATCAAGGAGAGGTGTCCATTTGTTATAAGGGTGGCATATCAAGGAGAGGTGTCCATTTGTTATAAGGGTGGCATATCAAGGAGATGTGTCTATTGGATATAAGGGTGGCATTGTCTGTGTGTGTGGTTTATATAACTCTTTCTATTATATCCTTTGAGACTACCTAGATCTAGAATCTTTATTTCTTTGTGATTTAAGGATTTAAGATCAAGGTTCTTATTTGGAAATCATAGATTGGATGATATTGTGGAGAAAAGATCTATTTTTGCCTGAAACTTTGTTAAACCTCGTTATTGAGAAAAAAGTTTAAAAAGTGGCATTGTATGGAACTTGATTGGTTCAAAAGGTATGAGATTTGAATAAGCTAAGTGATAGCTTGAATTTGAGAAATGACTTGGTATTTGGTATTATGGATTCATATAATTGTTATTTATCTGAATACTTGATTTTTGTAAAGGTTTTGGTGATCTTTCACCCTGCAATGACATGAATAGGGTATCTCACTAGACTTTTAAAGTCTAACCCTCGTTTTTGTGATTTTAAATATGTGTTGCAGGTCGGGTGGAAGGTAAAGGAAAAGAAAAGATTTAGTGCTTTTCTTACGTGCATTTTGGTTGAAGATTGGCTTTTGATGCATAACTCTGATGATTAGTACAAGATTGTATTTTGAATTTTTGGACCTTGTGTTTGGTCATAATAGATTTCTTGTACTAGTGGACCCGAATGTATATGAATATGTATTTCTTTGATATGAAATATGTATTACATGTAATGTGTGGGTTGGGGCGTTACACTTCTACACATATAAATGCAGATTTAGTCAATCAGCTTAGTAAGGTGACACCAAGCGTAAACATTTGGTGTGTCATATATAAGGGGGCCACTCTACCATTTCTTATGAACGACTCATCAGGTCTAACAATATATACAATAATGCATAGTGTAAATGATATGCTTAGCGTGTGTATATTCCAACCAAAACAAACGAAACAGATAATCACATTTGAACATCATGTGCAACAACTGAGCATATCTCGTATATTAAGGAGCAGACTCTGTTGAGATATGCAACAAGATTACATCTGATTTCACACAGGGCCGTCCCTGGGGGAGGGCGACATGGGCGCACGCCCAGGGCCCAAAAATATCAGGGGCCCACAAATTTTCTTTTAAATACAATAGTAGTCTAAAATAATTTAATAAATTAAAAAAAACCCAAAAAATTGTAGTATACAATAAGGGGCAAAAAGAATTAGTAGATAATAAGTACCCAAAAATATATCAACTAATTACATTGGAGAAGAAAATAAAATAAAAAAATTAATTGTGATTCATTATATGTTATTGTTTATTATTGACTCTCTAATTTTTTTTTATCTCCAAAAAGGTCTAATGATATTGGCTATTGCTATCTCTATATGTTTGACCGTTTTCGTGATTCAACTATTCAACGTTAAGATCATGTGTTTGTTATTGCTATATATTTTTATCAATTTCTGTTCCTATTGACTATTGCTATTTGGTTATGTTGTTCTAATTGTTTTTGTTGACTATTGTTATCTATTTTTGTTTCTACATAAAATATTTTATTATTGTTTGACAATCAATTTATTGTTCTTATAGTTTATGATATGTTTCATGGTTTTATGATTAATAAATAAATTTTTTCTACTAATGTCTCTTATAATGTCATGTTTCATAAACTTTTAATCTTAACATCTTATTTTGGTTGAGCAAAAAAAGAAGGAAAATAAAATTTAAATATTTCCATCAACTGTTTGACTTATGTATCTTTCATTAGGATTCCACCACACAACAAGCTTCTATTTAAGTGCTCAAACAATCTTTTGTTGAGCTTACATATTATATGTTTAATTCATTATTTATTCTTATTGAATCTCAATGGATCATTTTTTCTTTCATATTTTTATTGATCCTTATTTGTCTACTTGTCTAGAAAACCTTGATAATCTTCTTTATTATTGATCTCTCATTGACCCTCACGATTACCTCATTCACACGAATTCTCTTTTTCTATTAAAATAACACATATTTCTTGTTATAAACTAAAAAATTCTTACTTTTTATAAAAACATTATCAACATAGTTTCTATACTCTTGGTTTCAAATTACCTAATAAGAAGTATGTAAATTTAAGTACTCTTATATCTATATAGGGGAGCGATCAAATGCAAACCACTCAATTTGTACAAACCGTGCAAACCTCATTCAACCAATCATAATTTTTCATTTTGTTCATTTTTTTGTAATTATGAGAGCTTGATTAATCATTTCTATTGTGGAGGGTGTTAATCATAGATATTATCATCTTCATTATTTTATTTTTTAGAGAAATACATGAAACTGTTTCATTAATTTTAGAGAAATACATGAAACAGTTTCATTAATTATTATATGAAACAATTTCACAACCATATATGAAACAACTTGATCAAAAAAAAGTATTATATGAAACAATTTCACAAGATTAAACAATTTCATGAAATTTTTTTCATAAGATTAAACAATGAAATCGAC
>NC_037535.1:5756643-5758579 GCF_001531365.2 Cynara cardunculus var. scolymus
GGTTAGCATAGTTTGCACAAAATATTGGGTTAGTATTTGAACCAGCCCCTATATAGATATATGATAAAGATAAATAAGATTTCTTTTCTCGGTAAATTATTAACATTTCTTGTACTCAATTTTATACTAATGGAAACATTTATTGAATTTTTTTTCGTACTTACCGAGGGTCACTACAAAAAAAGTGAGCATTGACGATTCACTTTTTAGCGACATGTTTCCGCCACAAGTTATAGCGACGACATGTTATATACTTTTTCTAATGATAAATGGACTTTTAGCGACGACAAAAGTCGTTGCTAAAAGCCTTGTTTCTTGTCGTGGGCCCTGCTCATACGTTCATCCAGGGCCTAAAAAATGTTAGGAATGGGCCTGATTTCACATTTTCATCAACATACTCTTCTTCTTCTTCTTCTTCTTCTTCTTCTTCTTCTTCTTCTTCTTCTTCTTCTTCTTCTTCCATGATATCACCCCATTTTTTCCAGCATTTTCTCGCTTCCCTCATCAAGGGTATTACAGACGTTTCACTGGACGCAGCTGATAGTTTCACCTCAAGATCATTCTCTTCAGCAGGCTGCTCAAATTCATATTTCAAAAAACACCCCCCTTTCGGATCTTCTTTGTTGCCTATTCGAGGTTGCGTAAATGGTGTCCTAGGCATGTTCCTAGTCGGAAATGGAGAAAGATCGATTTTATTGTATTCAAATTCTGCATCAGTCTGCATACTTCTACTATTTCCTTTCTTGCCTTCCTCTCCACAATCCGTTATTCGAAGCCACACTATGGGCGGTGATCGAACAACAACAACAGTCTCTAGGGCGTCTAGAAGCAGCGGTACAACAACTTGTAGCACGACAACCACAACTTGTTGTGGTACAACAACTAGGTCAGAAAGATTTGAAGACCAAACTGACCTAGACGACGAGGATCCTGATGATGAACCAATAACCATAGAGGAATGCACCAGCAACATGACAACCACCAACATGAATATAAAATACAAGCTGACATACCATTGTTCTACGGAAAACCTGCAAATTGAAGTGTTCTTGGACTGGTTGACGGAGGTCGAAAGGTTCTTTGAGGTAATTGAGGTTACGGGTGGTCGCAAGTCAAGGTGGTAGCATATAAGCTAAGGAGAGGCGTTGTTGTGGGGGGAGAAGCTACAAAACGACAGGAGACGTCAAGGAAAGACTCCAATTCATCTTGAAGGAGATGTGGGGGAAGGGTAATCCTGGAAAAAGTAGGCTCTGAACCATTAGGCAACCCCTTAGATGCAAAATCGTTAAGAGGTAATTGTCACCATTAAGAGGTTCATTTTTTTTGCCAAACAGCCCTTGCCTCTTACCGATTAAGAGGCACCCTCTTAATGTCGTCATTAAGAGGCAAACAAACAGCCCCTATATTATAAAGCATTTGATTCAATCTCTTAAAAACAAATTTTAAAGCATTATGTACAGTTTATTGATGCATATTACTTAAAGTTCAAGATTACAAGTAAATTGTCTGTATATACAACTTATTAAAGCTCCATGTTTGAATTTGTGTAACTAACTACAGATAAACATAATCAAATTCTGGATAAGTATCTAATTTTAAATATAAAAAATCTAAAATATATTTACGATAATCATTGAATTCAAAATACTAAATATAATCTTTATAAAAGAATTATACTATTAAATTAAAAACAAATGACTTCATTATTAAATCTAAATTAAATTATCTATACTATATTATAAAGTACTAGAATGGTACTCGCGCAATGCAGCGAGATACATTTTGATTTTAATGTTTCGTTTTATATTTTGGCTCTATCGATGTTATAATGCGATTTTATGTGGTTTTGAGAAAAAATAAAATGTTTTTATTTTTGAATGAAATATTATAAATTTTTTAAAACATAAGCGAAATTAGTATTAAATCAACTATTTAA
>NC_037535.1:5761239-5798739 GCF_001531365.2 Cynara cardunculus var. scolymus
TTTTTAAGAGTTTTAGTCAAATGCTTTATAAGATAGTATAGATTATCTATACTATATTATAAAACATTTGATAAAAACTCTTAAAAACCATTTTTTATGCATTAAGTACTGTTTATTGATCCATATTATTTAAAATTCCAGACTACAAGTTAATTGTCCGTATGTACAACTTATTAAGCCTCCATGTTTGAATTTGTGTAACTAACTACAGATAAACATAATTAAATTATGGATAAGTTTCTCATTTTAAATATAAAAAATCTAAAATATATTTAGGATAATCATTGAATTCACAATGATAAATATTATCTTTATAAAAGAATTATATTATTAAACTAAAAATAAATGACTTCGTTATTAAATCTAAATTAAATTTATAATAAAAATATATAATTAAAGAAATTACACAAAAAACAAGAAATTTTAATAATTTAATTTCATATAAAAATCAATATATTTTTTTTTTAAAATTTTATGATACCTTCAAATTTATATTTTATTCAAAAAAATAAATACATTATCGTTTTTTCGGTACCACATAAAATCGTATTATAACATCGACGGAGACAGAATACAATAAAACATTAAAATCGAGATGTATCTCGATGCATTGCGTGAGTACCCTTCTAGTATATATATATCATGTAAAAACTTGTTAATGCATTGAATCTCATAAGAGTTATGCTTTACATATGCAAGTTGAACGTGAAGAATCAAGATCTCGTACGTGAATTGGCATGGTGTGGGTTTTAACTTTGGTGTTGTTAACACATTGTAAACAATGGTATCACAAATAGGCCCGACCCTGGCTATAGGCCCAATGGGCGATAGCCCAGGGCAACAAACAGGTCAAGGGCATCACTTTTTGAAGCCCATTTATACTTAGGCAGGTTCATCTGGGTTGGGCCTAAAAAATTACGGTTAGTAATCCATATATAAACCAAGGGCAGAACTCCAAAGGCGTCGACCGCTCCAGTCTCTCCGTCTCTCGGCCTCGCTTCAAGAACGATCAACGAAGTACGAGCCAACTCTTGATTCCCATTTGGCCATTTCCCGACCTCGCTCTCGACCTCTCGCTCTCGTTGTCTAGTGAACTCTTTATGCCTCTGTTGATCTCGCTCATCTCTGTTTTATTTGGTAAACTTCTATTCTTCTAGATTTTGATTTCTAATGTCTATGGCTCTCCGCCCTCTGCTCTGGCTCAAAATCTTAATTTTTTGTGGTAAATTTGCAATTTCTAATTTTGTGTGTGTGTTGATATTGTGATGTAATGGTGTTTCTAGACTCAAGTTTAGTAGTTTGTTTTATTAGATTAAGTTAGGTTTATTTCATTATTTGTTTAATGTTCAGACTTTAGTTTAGATTAGGTTTATTTATTTTCTGATTATAGTTTAGACTTAGATAATAGATTAGATTGTTCTTTTGTTGATAATTGTTGTCATTGTTATGATTGCAGAAACAAAGTTATTTCAACTTTGAAAGAATTTGGACTACCCCCGGTCCCTCTTCTCGGAACTCTGGCTCTCACTTAGGGATTTCGAATCCCTAATCACACACTGCTAAATTGTCGATTTCTCTTGGATTGATTGACTCTTCAACTGCACAAGTAAGTTTTTATGTTAATGGGTTTCAACTGAAGTTTCCTGTTCATGGCATAAGTTATATACTTCTTATGTTTGTTTAAAGTTAAATGAATACTATTGCTATTAATTGATCTAGTTGTTCATCGAATCAATTCGTTATGTGATTAATATTCAAATTATCATCCACCGATTGTTCTAATCCCATTAGATTTTGATGTATATTAACACAATTTCAGCAGCTATAGTATAGTTGAATAGACCTATAAATGTGCAGTAGTTAAGTGATGATTTACCCTCATATGAATGTGCAGTAGCTAATTCACTTGACTGTTCCCCCTTAACTTTGCAATTTTACATATGAAACTCATGATTGTCATTGGTCAAGACCCTAAATATGATTATATGAAACGCATGATGGACTAATGGAGTCATGCAATAGCTAATTTCAGAGACAAACACCTTAAGTGACTAAAACTAGTAGGAGGACAAAATTAGTGAAGTAGGAATGAGCCATTGATGTTGTAGTGTAAATAATTGAAGAAGAATCAACCAATTAAGTGTTTGGAGTTGGATTGAGAAGGTATGAGTGCAGGGTCGGCCCTAGGCATGGGCAACATGGGCCTTCGCCGAAGGGGCATTATTATAGCCTAAGCCCGTCTATAGTAGAGATGGCTAAATGGGCCCGGCCCGGCCCGTAACCGCCGGAGGACTGGAACCGGAACCGACCGGGAACGGTAAGGACCGGTTGTGGACCGCCGGTTATGAACCTGTTAGTGTTTTTATCATTTTCTAGGACCGAAACCGGTTATAGGACCGGCCCGGCCCAGCCCAGCCCGGTCAATGAAAGTCAACGAAAGTCAAATATGGTCAAACTAGCCGTTAGAGGTCAATATAGCCGTTAGGAATAGTCAAACTAGCCGCTAGGGACGATTTTTGACCCTTTTTTTCATCTTCTTTGCTACCAAATTAGTATAAATATGCATGGGAGTTACCTAGTTAACATACCAACTTATCTCATCTTCAAAAACGCAAAAAACGCACAATACGAAGACCATCACGATTGGGGAAGGTTGATGTCTTGCATGAAAAAAAATGTTAAAATATTTTATGGGCATTCCATTTGCTTTTCTTTGTGCTGCGGCGTTAAACCAATATATAAATATTGTTGGTGTTGAAGTTTTAATTACACAAATATGTGTGGCTTTTGGTTTGGATACCGCTACGGATAATTCTTTTTCAATAGAACAAAAACGTTTATTTAATCGTAATTTTCAAGATTTATTTGATAATTACAAATATTTTTACGGAGGAAGAAACCAACCACAAACACCTTCCTCACGTGGTTTTGCGGGTTCTAGTTCTTCTTCTAGTGGTCATCGACAAAGTCGTAAAGAGTTGATGACTAATTTAATGAACRAGGTTTTAAATGAATCAAGTAAAAAAAGTCAATATGAGAACGATTTGGGTGAACTAAAAATGTATGTGCATACTAACTTTATGGCCGCATGTCCCGCAAATGATGTCGAAGATTTTGAAAAAATTGATTTATTAGATTTTTGGAAACAATTCCCGATTTTGGCGTGCATCACACGTGATGTACTAACAATCCAAGCTAGTACCATAACTTCGGAGTCTGCTTTTTCTCTTAGTGGCATGATCATTTCGATACGTCGGACAAGACTAAGCCCGAAGTCCGTGGAGTGTTGCATTTGCTTGAAGGATTATTTGGATAGCGTTGATAGGATTCAACACACGACATCGTTAGAGACGGAGATTGAAACGGTGGAAGAAAATCTTGAAGAAAATGAAATCTCCATGGGACTAAGCACGCCACCAACTACCGATACCGAGAGCAATTACTCCCAATATGACGATGATGAGGAACTCGACATTGATGACCTTAAAGACCAAGAGGCTATTAGAAGAATTCAACAAACCGGAACTCTTCAAATCAATCCGACATGGGATACCGATGAAGATTGATAAATAAATGTATTTTCAAATAATTTTATAGTTTTATTTTTGTAAAACAATGTAACTTTAATCATAATAAAACGTATTTTTAAAGTGTATTTGAGTGACCCGTATTTTTAAAGTGTATTCTTAAACATATTTATAATAAAACGTATTTATAAACGTGTATATATATAACAAAACGTACATATATATATATATATACATATATAACAAGGGGAGCGATCAAATGCAAACCACTCAATTTGTACAAACCGTGCAAACCGCATTCAACCAATCATAATTTTTCATTTTGTTCATTTTTTTGTAATTATGAGAGGTTGATTAATCATTTTTATTGTGGAGGGTGTTAATCATAGATATTATCATCTTCATTATTTTAATTTTAGAGAAATACATGAAACAGTTTCATTAATGTTAGAGAAATACATGAAACAGTTTCATTAAGTATTATATGAAACAATTTCACAACCATATATGAAACAACTTCATCAAAAAAAATATTATATGAAACAATTTCACAAGATTAAACAATTTCATGAAAAAATTTCATAAGATTAAACAATGAAATCGACAGATGAAGGTGGTTTGCACGGTTTACACAAATGAGGGCGGTTTTCATATGATCACTCCTCTATATAACAAAACGTATATATATATATATATATATACATATATAACAAAACGTATTTTTAATAAAACATATTTATAATAAAACATATTAAAAAATTTATTAATAACCAAAAATTTGAAATTTTTTTTTTTTTGAATAGGACCGGCCTTGACCGGTTATGGGACCGGATTTCTTAACCGGTTACCGGTAAGCTTGACCGGTTATAACGTTTTTCACCGGAACCAGTTATGGCGGGACCGGTTGAAGCCGGTTTTTGTCTTAATTAGGACCGGTAGGGACCGGTTAAGGACTGGGCCGGCACCGGATTTTGCACATCTCTAGTCTATAGTATCAGTCCAGAAGCAATCCACAGCCCAAGAGGCATTATTATAGCCTATAGCGTATAGCCCAAGCCCATCTATACTATCGTCTCCACTCCACCACTCCGGTCTCCACCTCGTCTTCCCTGATCCCTAATTCCCTTCGAGGCTTCGCTTTGACCTTTCGTCCTTCCCTCCCGGCTCTCGCTCCCGTCCTTCGACCTTGGTATTTACACTGCTGCAGATTTAACATCTCAGGTACTTCAATTAAACCCTAACATTTGTTTTTTTGTTCTTGAATTGCTTTACTATTGTTAACCTCGAATTAAACTTCGAGCATCCCAAGTTTCAAGTGTAAAGTTAACCGAAATCCTTTGATTGATGAATATTGATTCCGGATGCTAGTGGTGGAGGGTGGGAATGTCAAGTGCTACGAACTATATTTCCTTAATTCACTCGTATAACCACTGTATGGCATAAGATCCATGCTCATTTTATTGGGAATGGATGAACCGATGATCAATGCCTACATCCCATATTGATTTTCAGCAGAAACCAGGCCTTTATAATTTTTTAATTGTACCATATTTCTACATCTTCATCCACTTGGTAAATTAAATGTATTATTGATTGACCCAATTAGCTTCTCCCTCAAAGGTTTTCAATGGATGAGGATTATTTTAGGATCAATAGGGACCATAAGTCATGTGGCCATAGTTAATACGGGACTGAAAGACAAACTAACTCTACAGTAGTACAGCAATTTAGTCTCTTTGCTATAATGCAAGTGAAGCCTGCACACAAGTCGTCCATAGTAAAGTCTGGGGAGTGGTGCTTGGTGGTCATCAGTTTTTAGTAGTAATGTATTAGTTTAGAGTAGATTATAAATTCTTAAGTCATAAGTAGGTGGACAAACTTTTTTTCCTTAAACGGTAAGCTATGATAATGGCTTAGAGTAACACAAGAATCACCAGTTAACTAAAATAGGTAACAAACAAATTGAAATTTCTGAATCAAATAAGGCTTCATGTAATTATGTTGCTGACTAAAATTAAAGGTAACATGAACTGTTACTGTTATATTTATACCTCCTCGCCTTGTATGTGAGTTTGTATGTCTCTTTGTTGGATTGCCACAAATTGATTGGTCTGCTTCCATTTTCAAATTGGAGTTGCTCTTAATCTTCCATTTGCAAATTGGAGTTGCTCTTAGTCTTCTTGTTAAAAGCAGTACCCGATGCTTATAAAGCCTAGGTACAAAAAACACTACCCCTATGCAAATTAAAAGTGATACATATGGTATCTTACTACTTTCGTTTCAAATGAGTTATTTCTGGGATTAAGAACGGGCGAGGGTTACTCATATTTAATGGAAGTTGTCTCTTTGCAAAAAAGCAAGGGAAACTTGACTAGGTTCCAAACCCCTAAAAAATGTGTGCCTTCTTGAGTTCTTGGTTCATTGGAGCAGGGGCATCTTTTTGGCTCTCAGCCTAGGGCATTCAAAACCATTGGACCGACCCTATATGAGTGTTGATTTTGGTTTATGTAAAAGACGTGGGATGTAGTAAATGGGGACAAGTAGATGAGTTGGTATTATGATGCTCTTTATTTTGGTTTTAAACAAGTAGATGAGTTGGTGTTTAACTTTATTAACGAAACCTTAACATATTATTTTAAAGCAAACACTCAACCATAAAATCACACGTGTGAACAAAAAACACTAATGGATCTCTTAGTCTATGAAAGAAAAAGCTAGACAATTATGAATTACCAAACTTGGATGTTTTTAATTGGGCATCATTTGGATTTTCGCCCTGGGCACCAAAAATCTCAGGACTGGCCCTGATCACAGAGGGCAGCAAATTTATACAATGGGTATCACAGTGTGCATGTTGTATGTATATCGGGTATCACAGTGAGGATCATTTGTGTACCCTTTTTAATCAATGGTGATGTTTAGGTATCATATTGTGTATCTTTTGTTCACATGGTGTCCGCCGGAATAAGGTTCGTTGGAGAGAGGAGAAATAAGATTTCTAAAATACCTAAAATGCTCTTTAACTAAAATTTGAAGTCAAAATTACCAAAACTATTAATATCCTAATTTATTTTTTGATTTGTGGTTAAGATTGGATCTCATGTTATCACTCGGTTGGTTACCAAACCGCCCCCGAGTCATTGTGGGTTAGGGAGCTGGCAGATAGGATAATAGAAGCCTACAATAGATGGAGGAATGTGTGATTTTCCTTACTTTTTACATGTTTCAATGTGCCTATTTTTTGTACCTTTTTCTTTTGCTTTCTGTTTACTAGTCTTGGTTCTTCTGTTCTTTCCGCACAAATTTCGCTAGCCAGGGGTCAGCACGGAAACAACCATTCTACTCTTTAAGGTAGAGCCGTAGAGGTCATGTGTACCTACATCTTCCCCCACCCCCTGCCTCCAACCCACCTTTGGGACTGGGCCGTTTTGTTTGGTTCTTTTTCATTCACACTTCTGCACAAACTGGGAATACGTCGCTCTGCTCTTTGGGGCAGAGGACAAGACTTCATAGGTCCCGCCCTCACACCTACGTTTGACTGGGATATACTAGGCTTCTTTGGTTTACATTTACACAGCGTAATTCATTTTGTTAATCAACTTAAAAATGTTATTTGATTCTTTAATTTCAGGTCCTAATTTGGTTGCATGATCCACTCTAAGACCAATTTCAAACTCCGAGAGTACCCTCAATGTCTTTACGCAGACGCCCACTTCCTCGCCTGCTTCTCAACAACGTTTCTTGCATGAGAAACGCCCAACAAATCTTACGCCATACAAACATATCCATTCACGATGGTGGGGCCCTCGTACTCACAGGTGCAAACGGCTCCGGCAAGTCCACTTTCTTACATATGCTCGCCGGATTCTCTAAACCGTCATCCGGCGAGATCCTGTGGGACGGCCACGACATAACCGAATCAGGCGTTTTCCACCAATACAAACTTCAACTCAACTGGCTCTCATTGAAAGAAGCCATAAAAAGCAACTTCACAGTTCTGGATAACGTTCAATGGTTCGAAGTTCTTGAATATAAGCAAGGCAAATCTTTACCGGCTCTCGAGTTCATGGGTCTAGGCCGATTGGCCAATGAGAAGGCTCGGATGCTTTCGATGGGTCAAAGAAAAAGATTGCAGCTTGCAAGAGTGATGGCGATGGATAGACCAATCTGGCTGCTGGATGAACCTTCAGTTGCTTTGGATGATGAAGGTGTGAAGCTTTTGGAGCAGATGATTGCAGATCATAGAAGCCAGGGTGGAATAGTAATTGTGGCAACACATTTACCTATTCAGATACAAGATGCTATGATTCTAAGGYTGCCTCCCAGGTTTCCAAGAAGGATMACTTTGGTAGACATGCTTCCACATTGACAAATTTACCCTTGGAAAAGTTTAATTTATTAACTGTAATTGTTTCTTATTATATATTAAGTCACTGCTACTTTTTGGAACACAAGTTTGGACAGTTGGGTTAGTGATGGCCAAAAACCGGTCTCGGGCCGGGCCGGTTCCAACCGGTCCCAAGATTTTTCATAACCGGTCCTGACCGAAAAAGTTGAGCCCGGTCAAGCTTTATTGTAACCGGTTATGGGTCGCCGGTCCCGGACCTGGTCCCAACCGGTCCTGGTCATAAAAAAATATTTTTTTTATTTTTATCTATTTTAATGATATATATTTTTAATACATTATAAAATTTGTAATTGGCTCACTCAAATACAATTTAAAATGCGTTTTATTATAATTAAAAATATATCGTCTTACAAAAAAAAAGCGAGAAACCGATAATCGTGAACATTTTTTTGCGTTTTTTGCGAATCGAGATCTTGGTATGTAAATCCCTCAACCAAGACACTTATATATAGTGTTAGAAAGCAAAAAAATACAAAAAAGGGTCAAAAAACGGCTAGTTTTTTGAAAAATAACGGCTACATTTATAAAAAAATAGCTACATTTTTAAAAAATCGGGTCAGGCCAGGCTGATCCATAACCAGTCCCGGTCCCGTGAAACACCTCAAATTCATAACCGGTCCTTACTGGTCCCGAGCCTTGGTTGGGCCGGTTTGGCCCTCACTAGTTGGGTAAGGGGCTGTTTGGCAGTTGCTGAATGGTTTGTTGCAGAATGGTTAAGTAGTCAGAATGGTTAAGAGGGTCAGAATGATTAAGTGCTGAATGAAATAATGTTGTTTGGTAACTGTTCTCTGAATGACAACAAATTACCATTTAAACCCTGATTTGGTACTGAATGAATTGGAAGTCCGAAACCCCAAAATGGGTTCAAGTTTTTCTAGAGAAAAATTGTAACACAGAACATGGAATTGATCATCAAACACYCTACTTGATTTCAACTGCAATCCATAACATCAAATCCTTCATCAAGAGCCTAAAACAAACCCTAAATGACGAACACCYAGATCGAGAAATCAATCATATAACAAAACACAGATGAATTTAGACTTCAAGGAAACAAAGAGGGAACAAATCCAAAAATCACATTGAAGCAAACTGGAAGCCTGGTTTGGTCGTCGTCGGAGTTGAAGCCTGGTTTGGTCGTCGTCGGAGTTGAAGCCTGGTTTGGTCGTCGTCGCCGCTCAGGCCTTCCGCCTCTGCCTTCCCTCCGTCGCCAGCCTTCCGCTTCTGCCATCCCCCTCCGTCGCCAGTCTTCCGCCTCTGCCTTCCCTCCGTCGCCAGTCTTCCGCCTCTGCCTTCCCTCCGTCGCCAGCTTCGATCGACTGTTCCGGTGACCAACAAGAAGGGGGAAAGGAACGACGGCCACTATGAACCCTCGATTTTATTCTTGGAGGAAAGGAACGACGGCCCCGATTAAAGAGGATGGGCTGTGCAGTGATCGGGAATGGAAGGGGGAAGAAGAATGGAAGCGATCAGGGGGATGTGTGAGAAGAGGGCAAAGATGGAAAAAAACAGCCCCTGAACGGTTGAGTGGAGTAATACCCTCAAAATGGTTAAGAGCTATATGTAACCGTTAAGAGGCTTTTTTTTTGCCAAACGGTCCTAACCTCTGACCGATTAAGAGGCTCCCTCTTAATGTCACCATTAAGAGGGAAACAAACAGCCCATAAGTCACCGAAGTTTGAAGTTTATGTTAATGATGAATTTTTTTTGAAAAGGTTATTGTTAACTCAATGTCGTATCAAAACGGATTCATTTTTATTTTAGATAACATACTTTTAAAACGTATTACTTACTTTTAAAACGTATTACTTAAAATGCAATCTGATTGATTATGTTTTGTTCATCTTTACTCAATTTAATTATTCATCTTCTAAATATTCTTTATTTAATAATATCAAATATTAATTTATCAATATAATATTTTTATCGGTATTTTAACATCGTTTTAAGTTGTTTTTTTATAATAAAATAATTTATGTTTGGTATATTAAAATTCGTTGTWTGCTAAGAAGTTGTCACACCAACATGGACAAAAATGAAAATTGAACAAGGTAGTAAATAGAATTTTATTTAGGATACTTGTGAAATRACCGTTTTAATCCATCCGATACATGATATTGTATTCTAGTCTTTCCACATTCATTTACCTTTCGAATTTCCATAAAGTCCGCTAAAATATCCTTGTGGGTTGCTCTCAAAACCAGCTCTTGAGATATATGATCCCCTACCACCTGGAGCTTTCATGTAACCTGATTCTCCACCACTTTTACCACCGCTAGAACCTCCACCACCGCCACCGCCACTTTTGCCGCCACCGCCACCGCCACCGCCATTGCCTCCACTTTTGCCGCCTCCCATTCTCGATATGCTACTTCTCTAATCACTTATGGGCTATATTTTATAGGAAATTGATGTAAATAAACATGAACAATATTAAAAAGTATTTATATAAGCTTTTTTATTGTTCAAAATAAATATCATTAATTATTTAGATCCCTTGAGTTTTCTTAATAGATTCTAAATTAATATTGTTCATAAACTTGAAATCTTTTTAAAATTCTCGGAAAAATAGAGGAAATATAAGTATTTAAATAATATATTCGGGTATTACTTAATCAATTAAAAACTCCATATGTTATATGTTATGATAAATATGAAAACTTTTACCATAAGAATATTGTTTTAGGGGCTATTTACCTAAACACTTACCCGTTATGCGTTTAACGGTAAAATTCAACAATATCTCTTACTTATCGGGTGAGATTTTAGTCTAACAAAACGATATCATATGTGACAATTTACCCGGTAAGAGCTAACCGTGGTAAGAGTCGTCATCATCACTTACCGGGTAAGACTCTCGGTTCGTGCTTTCGCTCTTACTAGGGAAGATTCTTGGTCCTTGTCATATTCATCCGGTAAATAAATGTGACTTGATAAGCGTTTACCTGAGTAAGCATTTAGTAAACGGCCCCTTACATTATTGTTTTCCATTTAAAACTAGCATTTAATGTATTGATTAATACATTTGTTTCACGATATATTGACTTTGTATGTATTCGATTCATAATATGAAACTTATTTACGTGTAACTTTTGTTTCACAAACATGCTAAACAGATTCACACTGTGAAACAAATACATGTAAAACAAACATATTATATAATAAATATTTATTAATCAATATTCTAAATCCATTATTAGATCAAGAAAGCATAGGAAATTACACTTGATGCATTAGTTATCAAGGATATTATAATTTTGTAGGTTCTCAAAAGGTCCCTCGTATTCGAACAAATTAATTTTTTTGTTAATAACATATTTAAATTTTTATAGTTATTATAAAGATTAGATTAAACTCTAATTTTGGTCCTTGGAGTTTAGAAAGTTTGAAAGTGGAACTTGAATTTTGATAAGTTCAAATTTCATCTTTGTTGTTTGTATTTTGCTCTAAAATTGGTTTTTGGTCACTAACTGCATTAATAAAATCCGTTAGTGTGAGGTAATTTTAGTCATTTTATGTTTTTACAAATTTTCTTTTTAAAAGTAAATTTTTTTATCTGATATAATGTAACACCTTAAGATCACATTTGCTTATAACCACATATTTCATATATGAAATATAGTTTACACATTTGGTCCCATTATATACAAAAGCTACGTTACAGAAGTAGCTACCAAATCTTTCCACATAATCTCAGTAAGAAACTTGTATATATAACGAGTATTCAAGTACAAAAGATATCACATCATCCCAAAAAGCAATCCTATATTCTTCACAATTTCTGTTTCTCCTTATCATCGGATTGTGCTCCGACCTGTAATGCACATTTTAAAACATAAAAAATGAGGGTTAAGCCTTGAGGTCTAGTGAGAAATAACTTTGATTGCTATTACAGAGTGAAAATCACTAAAACACTTTTATAAAACCCATATTTGTATTAATAACAAATAAACAACATTTTATGGAACAAACCTCATTTTGTCGCATCAAGATGATGAGACATCACTTAACTATCACATCAAATAACCAAATGACCTATTTATCGCATTATACCAAAAACTCATCGTAGAAACATAAATTTCTCGCATCACATGGGTGGATAACCCCATTTTCTCTGTAGCACCCCATCTCGAGTGGTTAAAGACGAAAGATGCCACAATTGAGTTTAAAAAAAATACAATTAAACGCATTATATAAAACAAAACAACTAATAAAATTTATCAAAAGATAATTACATAGTCACAAACGGAGATAACGTGTCTCAAAATACGGTCCCAAAATACCAATATATCTACATTAGTCATCAAAAGTTAACAAAAGTATAATATAGTGAGTTATCTTAAGTATTGTCATCTCCGTAGCTCTCGTCCCAAAATCCCTGCTAAGTCATGTACCTGCCGATGATAAGAAAATCTCGGTTGAGTTTAATGCTCAGTGAACGGATAATAGTAATTAAACAATGAATATGAGATAACAAGTCCCAAAACAATTTATAACGTTAAATGATAATTCAAAAAGTCAAAATGCCCCTAAGGCATGTCAAGGGTCCGAAGACCAAATCGCATTATTGGAACGCGTTGTTCCTAAAGGATGATCAGTCCGTTCGGCACGAGTAAGGAAAGGGGTGTGAGTACACCACAATAATCATCTCTGTGGATTTAACTACAATCACAAACTATTATCCTTAACGGTTCCTAGGATCGATCCATGCTCCTTCTAATTGACCCTTATCTTATCAAGTCCGCTTTTAAGGACTATATATAATTGAGAACACCTTGATAATTTTAGCCACCATGGAAGCATCTCAATACCGGTGCTCCAATATTGAGTCTGTAGTACGTGTTCACAGTAGATACAATATAACAAGTCAAGTGATCAAATGATCAAGTGATTCATGTTAAAAATAAGAATATAAGTCATAATTCAAAAAAAAAATAAAGTTCAATAACATTTAATAAACATAAAGAAAATTTGGAACCAGTTATTCGGAATTTATCACAGATTATATGGATTAGGAAGCCTTATGCAAATGAATATCCCCATGTCAAATGAGGTATGATATCCGTACCTTAAACCGAATTTGGTGATTAACGCACGAGCAAACGAAATTCACGATCAAGTTTGACTTGCTCGCGTGTCTAACGAATGCATAAACGGGTTATTATTGTTTGCAAGGCATAAAAACCAATACATAATTATTTTAATAGAATTACTTAGGTCTTAAAGTATCTAAACAACGTAGACTTCAAGAAGAAAAGTCGGATACAAATTGAAAACTCAAACGTAACACTTAGCCTTACGCATTTTCGATCCAACAGTTTTCGTCCTTCTTCTTTTTAAGCATTTTTACCCTACTTAGAGACCAATACAATATATATATATATATATATATATATATATATATTATCTAAATGTAAGTCATATTTTGGTATCATTAGGTTTATAGAAGCATCAATATAAACCTGAAAACCTCCTGACCCAAATGGCAATGTAAGAATAGGCGTCGTAATCAATCTATTTCTCAGTTCTTCAAAACTCTTTTCATGTTCTTCACCCTAAACAAATTTAACTTATTTTCAAAGAAGTTTAGTCATAGGGAGCGCGATCCGAGAAAAGTTTTCGTCAAACCATTGATAGTAACCTGCCAGACCTAGAAAATTTCGGATATCAGAAACATTTGCTGGTTTTGGCCAGTTAGAAATAGCCTCAACCTTTGCGGGATAGACTTTAATGCCTTCGTCGGAGATAATGTGGCTCAAAAATGCCACTTGTTGCAACCAAAATTCACATTTAGTAAACTTTGTGTACACCTTCTTATTTTGGAGAGTTTCTAAAGTAATATGCAAGTGACTTTGATGATCTTCTTTCGACTTTGAATACATGAGTTGGTGATATCCAGACCTTAAGTCGATCTTAGAAAAATACTTTGCTCCTTGAAGTTGATTGAAGGGATCATCAATACGGGGTAAAGGGTATTTATTACGTACTGTGAATCGGTTTAGTTCACGATAGTCAATACACAACCGCATCGACAATCTTCTTTTTAAAGAATAGAACCGGTGCACCCTATGAAGATACACTAGGTCAAACAAAACCCCGATTAGAAAGGCCCTCAAGTTTCTCCTTAAGTTCTTTCATTTCGGTTGGAGCCATACGATAGGAAGCCTTTGAGATAGCGACAGCTCCCAGGACAAGATCAATTGTAAATTCAACTTCCCTTTCCAGAGGAACTTCTGGAAGTTCAGCTGGAAAAGCATCTGAAATTGGTTAACAATTATATTATCTTCAAGTTTCAGGCATACCTCTTCGGAGTCTTGTAATGAAGCTAGAAACACATCACTTCCTTACCAGACCATTGCTTTAACATTTATTTATGAGATAATGTGAGTCCCCTTCTCAAGTGAAACACCTTGGAATACATATTTGGGTTCATTGATATCGCTGAAGACAATTTGTTTGGCTTTGCAGTCGATGGTCACTTGATGTTTAGGAAACCAATCCATGCCAAGGATGATATCAAAGTGATCCATTTTAATTGAAAGTAAAGTAACCTTCCGAATTCGATCACCAATAAATAACAGACAGTTTGGGAATTGACCAAGTATACATATTGAACTACCCATAGGAGTAGTAGTGTGTAATGGAAACTCAATGGATTGTTCATGCGCTTTAAGATTTTCTTCAAAGGTTTAAGAGACAACAGAGTGTGTAGCACTTGTATCAAACAAAATATATGCATCTTTACCGTCGATAGAAAATGTACCCGAAACCATACTCGTGGTATATTTGTCAGCAGATAGTGTAAACATTCGACCACCGGCAGTAGATTGCTTCTCTATATCTTGAGCATTTTCTTTCGGCCCTTGTTTACAATCACGAGCTAGATGACCTCGTTGAGTGCAATTATAACAGGCACCGGTCATTCGAAGACATAGACCAGGACGATGTCTAAAACCACAATCTTTGCACCGTAACAAAGAAGTTGTAGTTGAAAAACCTTTACTAGAAGTTCCTTGGGATGAAATTGGAGATCTATAATTCGGTTGTTTCTGCTGACCTGTCCGATTGGTTCGTAGCCCGCTAGAATTCCCTTGAAAAACATCTCTATTTCTTTTCATAATACTATCACCTCGGGAAAGTATAGAGTCCAGTCGTTCCCTTTTGATGTTTCTCGCAGCATCAACAACCTGGGCAACGCTCGTGAAGTGTTTGTTGATAATTTAAGTCTGAATTTGCTGTTGAGGGTCCATTTAAACTTATTAACTTGATGTTCCATCGTACTAGCCATAATACCCGCAAAACTAGCCAATCATAGAAATCTGGCTACGTATCTGGATATGGATTCATGTTCTTTCTGTTTGAGTTTAGAATACTCTTAAACATACGCCTCTTTGTCTGCCGCAGTAAAGTATTGCTGATAGAAGAAGTCTTTGAATCCTAACCAAATTAAATATTCAACAGCTCGGTCCCCTCCATAAGATTGCTTTCAAGCTTCCCACCAACGATTAACATCACCTTCAAGTTTATAAGTGACCAGTTCCACTCGAATTCTATCAAAACAACCCAAGACTCGGAATACGTTGAAGTAAAAGTACAAGGCTTTTGTTCGTGAAACATCTCCAACCATTGATGAATATCAAAAAGTTCACTACTAGTTTCTTGATCCTTGTATTCTGGCCCATAGTTCTCAGTATTTGTATTTGGGTTTTCGCCACTCTAACGTAATGTTGATCCTCTCTATCATTGATTTGATGATGATTTCTTTTATTACGAAGTATAGTTATTTCTGTTATTTAGTTTTAGCGATCTTCACTAAGTCTGCTCAGTGATCGCTGAACATGTATTGTAACTTCTTTAGAGACTGTTATACTTCAAGAAGATAAAACTCACACCACAGATCCTCTAGCAATGTCGAAGACAGAAACTGAAGATTAGAGACAAGTGCGTTCGTGATCTGAAGCGGCATTCAGTGATTACAAGCTCGTCTAATTATGTGTGAAGTCTGCCAAGTTTCAATGAATGCTGAAAAGGCCCTCCAGCGTCATCCCAACATTCAGCGATCAAATGAAGCTTGCCTTGCATGATTGTTTTTGTCTTGTCCTCCTTCATACAAAGGAAAAACCCATACCTTTTCTAGATTATAGTACACTATGAAGCCACTCCGTTGACTCTATAGTGCTTACCTACTTTATAAAAAGAGGACTGCTCATATATAGCCTAAAGGACTGTTTATTGTAGCAAAGGACAAGCTTTACTCCAAAATCTTGACATGTACTTTGTACTTTCTGATGGCATTAAATGCAATGGATATAAATAACAGAGTGATCTCCACTCAGTTATCACTTCTTTATCTCTAAGAAACTTACCCAAGAAGATAATTCTCTCTTTACTCTCATCTTAAGAGAAAGAACCACTTAGAACAAGTGAAGAGCACTAACATTTCTTATCTTTATTTCTTGTAGCAAATATTTTATCTTCGCTATTTGTAATTGTGTGAACCTTAGACTGTTTACATAGGTTCTTTACCTTATCTCTTCCACAAACAATCTGTAAAATTTGTATAGTTCTTTCTTTATCAATATATATAATTTTGAAAGTGAAAGTTTATGTGTTTGTATTCATCTCCCCTTCTACAAATTGATTATGCATAACTCTTGTGGATCCGGCTGGGAACAACAAATG
Organism: Cynara cardunculus var. scolymus; assembly: GCF_001531365.2. Classification (NCBI taxonomy): domain Eukaryota; kingdom Viridiplantae; phylum Streptophyta; class Magnoliopsida; order Asterales; family Asteraceae; genus Cynara; species Cynara cardunculus. Next base: position 5,777,857 of record NC_037535.1, read on the forward strand.
GTATCAGAGTAGCGTTTGATTTTTTTTGTTTTGTTGTTTTATTGTTATTTTATTACATTTTCTTCTCTAGATAATATATTCCTTTACAAAAGGCTTTGCCAAAAACAAACACTCACTTTCACGTAAATGACTCTCTTACCAAACCTCCCCGTTTCATTAGATACAACTTTAGTCTCTGGAAGAATCAAATGTCTTTATTCTTGGAAGGTGTGGATCCTGAGATTCCATACTATATAGAAAATGGACCTTATGTTCCATATGCTATCTCTCCAGCAGTTCCTACAACTGCTACGACTGTCGCGATTCATGAACGGTAGATTCCAAAGCTCCCTCATCAATGGAGTGATGAAGACAAGAAGAAGATGGCTTTAGACACTCGTGTGAGGTCTATAACAGCCATGTCTCTTCCTAACGAGGTATATCACTCAGTGATGAAGCTCAAAACCTCGAAATCCATGTGGGACACTCTATGTGTTCAATATGAAGGTACTATCAAAGTACAAGAATCAAGGAAGATTAATACAATAAGACAATATGAAAGCTTTTTTTATGGAAAGACTGAAACTTTGTCTGAAGTACAACAACATTTAGTTGTCTTCTTATCAATTTAAGGACAGTTGGAAGAGAATATTTCATTTTCGAGACTTTGACAAAATTTCTTGAATGCTTTCTAGAATCATGGGATCAATATACCATTTGTCTTAAGATGTCCAAGGCATGTCTATTCTCTCTCTCTTATGGGATATTACTTAATCATGAGCAATCCCGTCAATTGAAGAAGAATCTTCTTAAAGATTCTAGAGAAATGAAAAGCTCTCTATTAGCTTTGATCAATGCAAGCCCTTCAACTGATCCTTCTTTTTCTTCTATTCCTTCTAAATCTTCTGTTACTATCATTGAGCTAGATCCTTCTAACTCAGAGGGCTTGTCAGATGCTAATCTATCAGAGTTTGATGAGTCACTGGCCCTTCTTTCTAACTCTTTTAGAAGGTTCACCAGAAAAAGTAATTATCGCAGATCTCCATAGTTGACCCTCTCTAAAAAGCCAAAGTCAATCCCATTGACAAGGCTTCAGCGATCTGCTACAAGTGCCAACGCAAAGGTCACTTTGCTAGTGAATGCAGGTCCAAGAAGATTGTGATGCCATCTTCTAAATCCCCATCCTTTAGATCTAAAGATGATAAATACCTGAAGTTGAAGAAAAAGTATAAGAAGATGAAAAACTCTCAGCATAAAGGCAAAGGTCTTATTGCTGAAGAACTGGGCTGATTCTTATGAAGAATCATCCTCTGACGAGGAAGATACGACCTATATTTGTCTAATGGCCAAGGATGTCAAAGATGAACCATCAAAGACATCATCCTCCAGTGATCCCTCGTCTTTTACTCCTACTCAAGTATGTTCCCTAAATGAACCTTATTCTTCTATCTCTGATAGCCTATCTGCATTAGTTACACCGACGGTTGATCTTTACAATGCCCTGAATGGCAAATCCAAAGCTGAACAGCTTAATCTTGATCTTCAAGAACAATTAGAGAGATGTCATTCTAAGATCAAAGAGTTGAGTAAGATTGAAGAAAATCTTAAAGAGCAAGTCATTGTAAACCAAACCATAAGCATCAAATGCAAGCAGGCTATCGCTGAGTGTGAGCAAGCTATTGAGTGAACTCAAGGCTGAGAAGGCTACCACTAAAAGGTGGTGCAAAGACTCCATCAGGGCCTCTGAGATCATCAATGTTCAGATCCCTGCCAAGATAAAGAGTGGTCAAGGATTCTCTTATGATCAAGAAGAATGTGTCATTGACAGGTCCATGCTTAAGTTTGGTACCTTTGTCTCTTCCATTCCTGACACCTCTGCTTGTCAGTACTCTTCCATTGAGACTTATCTTGAAGGAAATCCCTTGAGTTCAGGATGCAAAGATAAAGGTAAATCCATTGTTATCGCTCCACTTCCCAAAAAGGCTAACAAGTCTAATAGACCCAGATCTAAACCTCCAGCTTGTAAACCTTCTTCCTCAAGGACCAAGATACCTGAACCTTCTCAAAAACCTAAGTCAAAGCTGAAAGTGAATCTATCACCCGAGGCTTCCAAACCCTCAGATGTTCCTTCTCGAACAAATGAAAAAGGAATCCTTGGAGCTTGTCCCTCTTCTACTCTCTTGGACCCTTCTGGCCCTAAAGCTACTTTCAGCTATAGGAAGTGTAGACACTGTGGTGAAACTACACATATTGCCAGCAAAGGTCATTCACCTAAGGTAAAGAAAGTAACCAAGGCTGAAAAATCAACCAAGACGAAATCTGCCACCAACGTTGTAAAAATAACTAAGGTGAAGAAGCCCATTGAAGCCTGTTCTTCAGGCTTAGTGAAGACACCTGTTGACCTTGAGTCTTCAGCATTAGTGGATGTCGCCTCAAACTTCGTTGGACCCAGTGAGAAATGGGTACCAAAGCAATCTTAATATGTTTTCTTGTGTAGGAAGTCAAAGGCATTTGGTATCTCGATAGTGGATGCTCAAGGCATATGACTGGAGACAAATCCCTATTAAATAACTACAAAGATGAAAGAGGCCCTCCGTGACCTTTGGAGGAAACGGAAAAGGATATACCAAGGGCTTTGGTATATTAACCAATGGTGCAACCACTTTCAAGCGTATTGCATATGTTGAAGGACTGAAGCAAAAAAATTTAGCATCAGTCAGCTGCGTGATAAAGATTTCACAGTGAAATTTTCTAAGAGTTCATGTTATGTTTTTGACAAATATGAAAAGTTTTCTCTTACAGGTTCTTGTCTAGAGAATGTGTATGTCATCAACACAGATTCTCCCTTCATTGAGAATAGTTGTTTTCTCTCTAAAGCCTCTTCAGATATCAACTGGCTATGACATAAATGGCTCTCTCATCTCAACTTCAAAATGCTGAATGAGCTATCTCGAAAGGATCCTGTCATTGGCCTTCCTCAACACTTCTTTGTAAATGAATATCTTTGCTCAACATGTGAAAAGAGAAGCAGACAAAGCCTAGCTTCAAATCTAAGCAAGTCTCTTCAATGTCTTTTTCCCTTCAGCTTTTGCACATGGATTTATTTGGTCTAGTCAACGTGCAATCTATTGCTGGAATGAAATATATACTTGTCATTGTTGATGAGTTTTATAGGTACACTTGGGTCTTTTTTTCAGATCTAAGAGTGATGCACTTGAAGAAATCATCTCGTTCATCAAACACATAAAAGTACTGAACAACATCAGAGTACGATCTATCAGGAGTGATCGTGGCAATGAATTCAAAAAATAGTACCATTGATGACTTCTTTATGAACAAGGGAACCTCACATAACTTCTCAGCTGTGAGAACTCTACAACATAACGGGGTCGTTGAAAGAAGAAATCAAACAATCATTGAGGCTGCTCAATCAATTCTCAACGAATCTTGTCTCCCTACTCAATTCTAGGCTGAAGTTGTCGGCATTGCTTGTTTTACTCAGAATTGATCGATGATCTTCAAGAGATTCAAAAAGACAACTTACAAACTCTTCCATAGTAGAAAGCCTTCTCTTAGTTTTTTTTCATATATTTGGTTGTACTTGTTACATTCTTAACAATAGAGACCAACTTGGAAAGTTTGATCTCAAAACTGATGAAAGAATCTTCCTTGGATATCCTTAAGTATCCAAAGCCTTCAGAGTATTCAACAAAAGACGATAGATTATAGAAGAATCTATCCATGTCATCTTTGATGAATCTCAATAAGCTAACTCTAAACCCATCTTTGAAGATGATGAAGAGTTAGACAACTACATGATATCTCAACATGGACAACCTGAAGCTTCCTTCAGCAATCAACCAAGTACTGATCCATCCTTAAGGAACTGACAATGATCCAATTATCATTTTAGATGTGACTAGTAATGAAGCTAAATCCTATTCAGGGATAGCTGCCATTCCCATTGGTCACTTACCCCCTTCTACTTCAAATACTGACCCTTCAGTCGCTGAAAATCCTTAAGTTTCTGAATCTCTATCAGTTGCTGAATCATTTACCAAGGCTCCTTTAGCAATCCAACCTGTTGCTGAAGAATCTATTGCTGATGCCTCATCTTCTATGCCTGAGCTCCCAATCTCAAATGATAATCCTCTACCAGATCAGCAATGGACAAAATACCATCGAATACATCAAATTCTTAGTGATCCAAGTGCAGGTATTCAGACACGATGTGGTCTAGGTAATATCTTCTCTTTGTTAACTTTCTTTCTTTAGTTGAGCCCAAGAAGATTAATGAGGCTATCAATGACCTTAGTTGGGTCAATACTATGCAAGAGGAACTCATTGATTTTGATAGTAACCAAGTCTGGTACCTTGTCCCGCGTCCACCTGACAAAACTTTGATAGGCACCAAGTGGGTTTATTGCAATAAGTTAGATGAACAAGGAATTGTGACATGAAACAAGGCTTCAGGGTTACAGGCAAGAAGAAGGGATCAACTATGATGAAGCCTTCGCACCAGTGGTTAGACTTGAAGCTATTCGACTCTTTCTAGCCTTTCCTGCCCATACAGACTTCAAAGTTTTTCAATTGGATGTAAACAACACTTTTCTAAATGGAAATATTTAGGAGGAAGTTTATGTTGAGCAACCTCCAGGGTTTCTTGACCCTAAGTATCCAAATCTTCTATTGATTGGATAAAACTCTTTATGGGTTAAAACAGTTCCCTCGTGCTTGGTATGATACCATCTCCTCATTTCTCATCTATGAGAAATTTGTTCGTGGAAAGATTGAACATACCTTATTTCTTAGGAAAGTTAAAGGTCACATCATTCTAGTCCAAGTTTATATTGATGATATAGTTTTTTGGTTCCACTAATCCCTCTTTATGTTTTCGGTTCACTTAAAACATGAAGAAAGAATATCAGATGACCATGATGGGAGAACTAACTTACTTTCTAAGTCATCAAATTAAACAATAAAATAAAGGTATCTTTATCAATCAAAGTAAGTATGTCAGGGACATGTTGAAGAAGTTTGATCTAAACAACAACTCATCTATGAAGACTCTAGTGACTATTCCTCTCTCGCTGAACAAGGATCCAAATGGAACGCCTGTAAACATTACTGTTTATAAAAGAATGATAGGCTCCCTGTTCTCACAGCAAGTCATCTAGATATTATGTACTCTACTTGTTTGTGTGCACGATATCAATCTGAACCTAAGGCATCCCATCTGATTGCTGTAAAACGCATATTCAAATATCTCCTAATCTGGGACTTTGGTATCTCAATGTCTCCGGTTTTGACCTTATTGGTTATTCAAATAGTGATTTTGCAGGTTGCAAAATTGATAGGAAAAGCACCACTGCAGACTGTCTGCTTCTAGGTGGAAAGTTAGTGAGCTAGACAAGTAAAAAACAAAATTCAATATCCACATCAACTGTTGAAGATGTTGTTGTTGGAAGTTGTTGTGCTCAAATATTATGGATGAAAAACCAACTCAGTGACTATGATCTTCAGCTCTCAAAGATCCCTATCTATTATGATAGAACCAGTGCTATTGCTATTGCAAACAACCCTATTCTCCACTCCAATACCAAACATATTGAGATCAAATATTATTTTATCCAAGATCATGTTATGAATGACAATATTGAACTTCACATCGTACCTACTGAGTAGCAACTCCCTGAACTTTTTACAGGACCTGAGGTGACTCCTCTCGAGGTGCCTCAGTCATAGGATGCCTTAAAAAGGTCATACAATAAATCCTTAAATATGAGTTCTAAAAATACGTTATCAAAAAAAAGAAATTAAATAAAAATATGTTAATTTTTTAAATGTATTTTTTTTATTTCTTGGAAACTAGTCTCTTGATTATGTTTTATGATACATATTTTAGACACAAATAATTTGATTAAAATACACATCTTAAAACATAATTTAAAATACTGATAATAAAAGTACGAAAATTAAATCAGAACTACGCTAATCTACCACACAAAAAATTAAACACTATTGACTTTATACAACAATATTGCAGTTTCCTTCACGCCAAACCATAATCAACATCCAATAAGAGACACCAATCCAACCAACAATAAGATTGTTACCACTACATCAATGACAAGACGTGGCTGGCCGGATTCCGAGGAACCATCCTTGCCATCGCCACTGCTACCACCACCGGATTTGGAGTCTTCTTTGCGTGCAGCAGCATTCACAGGAGGAAGTGGCGGATCGACAACATCAGACTCTTCAAGTGGAGGGAGTGGTGGTGATGCTGGCGGCAACGCCTCCGGTTGAACCTGAGCAAGGTAATCACCCGGTTTAACCGGTTGGAAAACGAACGATGCCGCACTGTTCGGGTCAACACATGGACTCCCTGCAACACCACATAAGCTGAAAGCTCATTAATTGAACCGATAAAATAGTCATTTATTTCATTCAAATCGTTTACCAAAAGGCTCATTGGCTCAGTGGTGTCCGAGTTAATAGTACAGCTAAAATGTCATAGGTCAAAGGTCAAAGATTGAATCTTCACCTACAATGTGTGTGTGGTATGTGAGAGTATCATATACTTAATTTTTTTTATCTTAATCCATACAAACAACTTAGTTTCACTTACTCATAAATGCGCTTGCTGTCTTTGGGTTATCTGTGATCACGCCGTCGATACCCTCCATAAGAAACGTAATAAGCTCAGTATACGGATCGCTATAGAAATCAAGCATCATACTTAGAGTCTCCGTCGAGAATCCTGAGACATACACCGAGATGTTTGCTGTATGCATTTCATCAATAATTTTTGTCGAGCCGGTGGTAATGAAGATCTTGTTCTCTTGGATAATCGACTTCTTAACCACATTAACCGCATCAGCGTATTTCTTGATGTCACTGGTGACGGGCTTTGGTACATTGCTGATTGGTTTCGTGAGCAACAAAACTCTTTGGTATGTCGGGGCCGATGCCTTGAATTTTGCCAAGACCGAGGTGTCATCAGATTGAATCAAAACTTGTTTTTTTGGGTCCAACGTCGCTTTTTTTAGCGCACCTGTGACAGTGCGGACAATGTCGAGGCCTTTCTTCGCTGCTAGATAAGCGGCATGCTGGAATATTATCAAATTGCAACGTATATGTATGTTAATTGGTGTTGTCACTATACGTGGAACCATATTAAATTACTTTGAGAATATGTGGGACCAAGACATTACTCTCTAGAAGAGTGTTTTATCGAGGGGAAATGGTCTAAGTGTAATTGATGTGGAACTGAAACAAATATCAAGGAGATAGATCTAAGAAAGAAAACATCAAACTTACTTGAATTCCAATAAGAACACCCGTCTCCGTGTTCTTGTTAGCAAGCTCCAAGAACTCGAGAAGCGTTAGAAACTTTCCGGCATTCTTTGATTTAGGATTTCGTTGCAATCCGCCAGACTGAAATGGGTTTTGAATCAACGCTACAACAAAATGAAAATAAGTAAAAAGAAACAAAGGCTTCATTCGTTCATTACCGAAGAAAAACGTGAATACAAATCACCTCTACCCAAACTTCATGTCCCTTTCCTCTCCCACCAATCAAATTTCGGTACATAATTAGTGTATTAATTCATCCTTTTATTCTCTTTCTTCTATAAAGTGATGATGTGTCAGGAATTGAGTGGTGGACAGGAAGAGGACGTGGAATTTGGAGACAAGTCATTTGTATTCTAGAAAACTAGTCTAAACAGCTAAACTTACGCTTAACGGATTTGATCTCAGTCCAGGTGACATCGAACGTGAAAACGCCACTTTTTGGTTGAATTTGGGGAATCGAAGTTGATCTATCCATAAAAGCCATTGCCGCATTGGTTTTTCCTAAGAGGTCAGCCGAATCCAGGCAAAATGCGACACCATCTTTCGTCATTTGAACATTGCAATCGATTATATCTGCCCCATCGCTGATCGCCTTCTTATATGCAAGATCGGTGCACCCAGGGTAGTCGATACTCGCTCCATTGTGAGATATGATCAAAATTTGCGCGATTTTTGTGCTCGAATTTGGATTTTGAGCTAAGCATGCTACAGTAAACGGGTTCATGAGTTTGTATAACCGGAAGAACAAAAAGATGCAAAAAAAGTTCAAGCTCAAAGACCAGCCTAGCAAAGCCTTAAAGCCCGATCAAACCAATTTTTTTCAAGACCCAGTTAGGGAGGGCCCAAAAAGCCCAAAAACTATGAAACCTTGCTTGCAAACGGGCTAGTAAGGCCTGGTCCCATGCATTTTAGGCCCGAAAAAACTTAGGTGGGTGCATCTTCATAGGTCATAACAACTAGGAACATGATTTCTCACCGATAGCGTTTGAAGCAGATCCCGGGAATTCTGTAATGACCCCGTCTACGGAAAACTGTGAATTATCGACGAACTGCAAGTATTCGACCGTCGGATCATAGCTGTAATTGTAACTAGAAAACACATCAGATGCAAATCCTGAAGCAAACACTTCGAGGCCATCTTTATGAGCATCTTCCACGAGGGTGGTTGCTGGTCGCAAGTATCCATCTTTACCCACGGGCCATATGTAGTCTTTTGGGACGAGAATCCCCGATGCAAATGTTTTGATCATATTGAGCTTCTTTACGAGGGCTCCATACGTTTCTTTGGAAGTCGGCTCAGCCTCCACGGGGCTTAGGAACCGGAAAACAAGCTTCGTTATCGTCTTGTCGAAGGTTTTGCTCCCGCTTATGGCCTTCAAGAAACCGATCTCCGGTGACGAGATAAAATCGGCCACGAAGAATTCCTTCGACTCATCGATGTATTGTATTGCATTCAACTGGTGTTGACTCCAAAACCCATCATTCTTCAACACATGGTTAATGAAAACACATAAACAAGTATATCTTCACTTACATTGAGTAAGGTATGAAATTAACTAGGGATCCACATGATCTTATATGGGTCCCATGTAACTTACCTGAACATTCAACCATAGTTTTCCTTTTGGTTCGAGGCCGAAAACACTATCAGGTGGGAGGGCAGGGAATACAAAATCGAAAACACTTGCTCTCGAGAAAATATTCTGCATCACTGTTTAACTATCAGTCAAATATCTAAAAACATTTATAATAACAAGTTAATTTGGTGCTCTTGGGATTCAAAAACTCGTGGGGTCCACCACATTTCTTGTGTTAAATAAGTAAAACTCGTAATAATGTACTCCTTCAGTCCTAAAAGAAATGTTACAACTTTAAAAATGTGTAACTATAACTTTATATTAATTAACTAAATTACGATTATAGCCTTAATAATATAGAGAATAGTGAATTTAACCGTCTCATGATTAAGGGTATAATTGGAAAGTATGCATTTTTTTAAATGAACGTTTATTAAATTTTAGGACAAATTAAAATATAAATGTGGACACTTGTTTTGGGACGGAGAGAATATTTATTTCTCTCGTAACATATAACACAGATTGGTGATATCGAAATGAAATTAAAACGAAAAGACCATGTTAACAACGACACTTACAATGAACTTCCTTCATTATCTCATCGATAGTGAAATCGACTGGGAACCAACCATCGATATCATGCCCGTTAACATTGTACCTTCGTTGCTGCTTCGGGAACTTGATAGGCGCATCCGTGCAATTATTAAGCTTCAAATCCGCAAGACAAACTCCGAGATTATCTTTCGTTAATTGCAAGTTACAATACTTAAGGGTACCGACCACGCCCATTGCTATAGCCGCGGCATAGCCCACCTCAGAAGAATCAGGAAACAACCCCGGAAACCCTCCTTGGGCAATCACCAACGGTTCCTTACCTACAAATAGGCGGAAAATGTCATTTAAATATCACGTAAATTAAATTACAATGAAATTAAAACGGTATAAGAAGAAATAAAGATGGTACCGTTCAAAGTTAGCCATTTCTTGCCCGGTCCTGGTCCTGGTCCGGGTCCAGGACCTGGACCAGGGACTGCTTGCAACCGTCTTGTCTGAACCTGTCTTGCTGGTTTGTTATTGCCAGAACGGCCATGTTTGGCTATTGATGAATGGATTAATAGGAAACCAAAGAATAACTCCTTGATCATATCTTGCATCCAAACAATTCGCAATACACATATATATACACAAATATATATATATATGTAAAAGCGTTGTTTTTTGGGTCGCAAATTAAATAAGAACAAGATCAAAACGGGATGATTCCTAAACCCCGTCAAAATGATAAAATTAGTGAATAGCAAGAAATATCGAATCTAAAAGAGATGAAATATTAGAAGTTAATCTCTAAACGATACGTTAAAACAAAAAATTTGAAATATTCGCTAAACTGAAACAAACAAAAAAAAAACTTAATTAAGGAGATTAAGAATTAAAAGATGATTCAATTTCCCCTGTGGAGTTTCATAAAATAATTAAGAAACTCTCAAAGGGAGTGTGAAAGAAGAAGATCAAGGAAGCAAAATGGAGATATAGAAATGGAAAGGGGAGTTTTAATTCTACCCAGCAATTAAGCGTATTTATAGCTTCCTAATATTCATAGACACAAATAAATTCAATCCATTTCTATTTCAATTTTGATTATTTCTATAAATAGCAAGATTTTATTTCGGTATTTTATATCTCAAATAAAGATCTGTTGTTCCAAAATTTACTGTCCCTTTATTGTGTCATCAGTCAATCAGGTTATATCTCAAATTTCTTCCATAATCCTCTACACAAGTTTCTTATTTTTTTTCCAAGGACAAAATGCATAAAAATAAAACATAATTTTGAATTTTTTTTATTTTGAGGTTTACAACAACATATCTCAAATATTTGAAGAACCTGATAAAGACATGATGGATCAAAATGTATGAAAGTAATCGAATCCTTTCTTGATTATGGATCTAATTGGAATCATCACTAATTGATTAATGTAATTAAAAGTCGCAGTAACTTTAGTTTGATTTTTGTTGGACATTAATATATAATTTGATTTTAAGAATCAAGTAAACAGTTGCTTCGAAGTAGATGTGATTAAAAATGGTGCTTGAAAGTGGCCCCAAATTAGATGGTTGAACGCCATTGTGTGATGAACGCGACCCCAACCCCGAGCCTAGAGGTCGCATATAAAAAGGTCACATGAGTGAAACATGAGAGATTAGAGCTTTTCTATAAGCTCACACAATTTAGGTAGTGCAAGATCAAGCTCGCATAAAAAGGTCCTTGTGACAAGTCAACACCATGTAACACAAAGCGAGCTTACTTGAGCTCGCATAAATGTAAGTGAGCTTGATGTCATGTTGACCCAAGTTTGAACCGACACTATTTATTCAATATTATATGCCAAATTGAAATAGTACAAGTTCTTAACAGAACATGACAAAAGGACAGGTGCAGTAAGGGCGTATCAGGAGATGGCGTCTACCATTTTTGTGAAATATGTGTAGGTCGCATACAAATGAGGACAACTAGCTTACATTCAAGTCAATATAAGTTTTCAAGAGATTTCTCAAACTAGGGATACATGTACGTATACATATACATATATATATATATATATATTTTAAAAAGCCTTAAACATGTTAAATGTATTAAACGTTTCATGAAAAGAGTTATGCATTGAAAACATGCCTCTGTTATCTGTGTGGGGGCAAGTATAAGGACACAGATACTTTGATAGTGACAAGAGGTGATACAAGGAGTGAAGACATGTACCAAACGAGATACCTATGAACTGATTAGTACATCATTAACAAGTTAAAACCTCACACCATGCAAATTGTAACACCCCATACCACACATTGCATGTAACACATAATTCATACGGAAGAAATACATGTTTGTACACCACTTAGGTCCCATGGTACAAGAATTTATCAAAAAAAAATACATGATCCAAAAATTCAAAATACAATTCTTGCACTAATCCGGTTACATCTGCCAATATATAAATCATCAGCCAATCTTCATGTAGATAAACATATAAGGAATTTATAATATTTTTCCCTTTCCCTTACCATCAGCACTTCCTGCAATACATAATTAGAATTGCCAAACGAGGGTTACGTCTAGTGAGTTACCCTATTTAAGTTATTGCAGGTTGGTAATCACCAAAACTTATTAAATAAAACAACTTTTCATATATATAACAAATATATAAACAAATGGGGGCATATTACTAGTTCCTTCCCACTTTTCAAGCCAAACATTCAACTATTCAAATAACATACATTTGAACCAACCAGGTTTCATATAATGCCACTATTAAATTTTCTCTAATCAAACAAGGTTTATTTAAAGTTTCAGGCCAAACCTATTATTTTCTCCTCAATAACATCCAAACTATGATTTCTAATAAGAACATTGATCCTAAATCTTTAAATCACAAAGAAATAAAGATTCCGAACCACGGTAATTTTAAGGAATATAATAGAAATAGTTATATCATACAACACACGTAATGCCACCCTTATATCCAAATGAACACCTCTCCTTGATATGCCACCCTTATCCCATCGTACACCTCTCCTTGATATGCCACCCTTATTTTCTCATCAAATTTTTTTAAAAAAACAATTCCAAATAGACCGCAGTCAAATGGAGTTAATATCAATTCAAAATCATTTATATCAAAATTCTCATTTATGATAAAATAATAATTTTATTAACCATGTACAAGGCATATTGTAAATCCGGTCAACATAGAGTTGGCCGGACTTCATCTCCGGTCAAATCTTGGTCGGTTTACCAAATCCGGATAACACATCACGCAAGACTTGTCCGATTTAACACTTAGAATAAATTCCAACACTTTTGTCCGGATAACAAGTCCGGGCAACACTGTTCTCTTTTTGTCCGATTTAAAATAATCCGGTCACCATTTAGTCGTATTCCTAYTTCTCCGTTCAAAATGTTAAACATAAACTCAATATTCATACATCGCTCAACACTTGACCAATTTACTCTATCCGGTCAACCCTCCAGGCGGTTTATTACTAAATCGCCCAGGCCTTATCCGGTTTATGACTTAAGTCACTCAACCCTTACCCGGTTTAAGACTAAACCACTTATCTCTTGACCGGTTTAGGTCTAATCCGGATAACACTTATGCGATTTAAATTCCAAACCAGATGAAAACACAATCAATTTATGGAATTATCAAAAATTTCAAAACAATTAAACCACTCACCTTATTAAAGCCTTTTTGAAAATCACATGAAACTATCTTAAAAAATAAGCAATCCGATCAACTTCCCTCTCTTTCTAAATCGACCAAGTTTTCTTACCAAAGATGGCAAGAGAGCAAAATGGTGGTTTGACCCCTCCTTTTATACTTTCCCTTTAGAGAAGGTCGGCTACTACAGCCGTACACCACATGCATGCCTTACAAATAATCAAGTAACCATTTCTGTCTCTATATATATATATATATATATATATATATTCATGCACACATGCACATACATACATGCATATCCTATATATATATATCGTACATGCATGTGTACCCACATATATACATAATCATATATATAACAGATAATCACATATTCATTACCTCTGGTGACAACCAGGATTAGGTTATCACATCATCCACCCCTCAAAAGAATTCCGTCCCAAAATTCCTTTAATCAAAGAGCGAAGGATACTCTGATCTCATCTTTGACTCCAATTCCCATGTCGCTTCTAGTCCTTTGTGAAACTTCCACTGAACCTTAACCAGACTTATCTCTTTGTTTCTTAATACCTTAATCTTTCGGTCAATTACGGCTTCCGGTGTTTCCACAAAGTTCAGCTTACTGTCTAATTTAATTTCTGGCATCAGTATGGCTAGACTCAGATCAACCAAACATTTCCGCAGATTCGACACATGGAAAGTGTTGTGAATCAAACTCAGTTCTTCTGGCAGCTCTAACTGATATGCTACTGGTCCAATTCGCTTACATATTCTGAATGGCCCCACATACCTCGGGCTGAGCTTTCCTTTCTTTCCAAATCTGACAACACCCTTCCACGGTGAAACTTTCAACATCACAAAATCACCTACACCAAACTCAATGGGCTTTCAACAATTATCAGCATAACTTTTCTGGCGATCTTGTGCTGTTTTTATTCTTTCGGGGATCTGTTCAATTTTCTCCAAAGTTTCTTGAACAATTTCAGGACCCGTAAGTTGTTTTTCACCTATCTCATTCTAACACAACGGTGTTCGGCATTTACATCCATACAACACTTCATACGGTGCCGCTTGGATGCTGGAATGGTAACTATTGTTATATGCAAACTCTATCAATGGCAAGTGATCTTCCCACGATCCCCTGAAGTCAATAATACAACTTCTCAACATATCTTTGAGAGTCTGGATAGTTCTTTCACTCTGCCCATCAGTCTGCAGATGATAAACTATACTTAGTCGAATTTCAGATCCCAAAGCTTTCTGCAATCCCTCCCAGAACTTTGAAGTAAATTGGCTATCTCTATCAGAAACAATAGACAATGGAACACCATGTCTGATTACAATTTCTTTAATATAAATCTGCGCCAGCTTTTCTAAAGAATACTTCTCTTTTATTGGCAGAAAATGCGCATATTTAGACAAACGATCGACAATTACCCAAATTGCGTCACACCCCCTTGGATTTCGAGGTAACTTCATAATGAAATCCATTGTAATGTGATCCCATTTCCATACAGGTATCTCCAAAGACTGAAGACTTTCATATGGCTTTTGATGTTCAATCTTAACTTGTAATTCAGGCATTGTTCTACATATCTAGCTATGTCTCTCTTCAATCCTGGCCACCAATAAAAAGGTTTCAAATCTTTATACATCTTATTGGTGCCTGGATGAATAGAATATCGAGATTTATGGCTTTCATTTAGTATAGTATTCCAGATATCTCCAAAACATGGTACCCAAATTCGCCCTTAAAAGCACATTAGTTCCTCGTTATTCTGTTCCAAGATTGAAATCATCTTACCCAACCTTTCTGCCTTAACAAATTCTTCTTTCATAGCTTCTTGTTGGCATCTCTGTATTTCCTTACGAATGTCAGGGACCAAATTCATTCTCATTGCCACAGTTTTAATGGTTCCACTGTTTTCTTTTCTGCTCAAGGCGTCAGCTACAACGTTTGCTTTTCCCGGGTGGTAGAGGATTTCACAATCATAGTCATTAACCAGTTCAATCCACCGACGTTGTCGCATATTTAATTCTTTCTGGTTGAACAAATGTTGCAAACTTTTTATGATCAGTATAAATCTGACATTTCGTTCCCAGAAGATAGTGTCTCCAGATTTTCAGAGCAAACACTACTGCAGCTAATTCCATGTCAAGGGTTGAATATTGCTTTTCATGATCTTTCAATTGTCTTGATGCATAAGAAATCACTTTTCCTCTCTGCATCAAAACACATCCTAACCCTAACTTTGAAGCATCGCTGTAAACCACAAAGTCTTCAGATCCATCTGGTAAAGTTAATATCGGTGCACTACAGAGATGATCTTTTAATAATTGAAAGGCTTCTTGCTGTTCTCCTTCCTACTGGAATTTAATGTTCTTCCGAGTCAATTTAGTCAATGACACAACTATTTTAGAAAATTCCTGAACGAACTTACGGTAATAGTCGGCCAATCCCAAAAAGCTTTGGACTTCAGAAGGATTTTTTGGAGCTTCCCATCTTACAACTACTTCTATTTTTGCTGGATCTACTTTTACCCTTGTTTCTGAAGTGACGTGACCCAGGAATTGAACTTTTCTCAACCAGAACTCACATTTAGATAACTTTGCGTACAACTTTTCTCTCTTCGATAATTCTAACATTAGACGAAGATGTTCTGCATGTTCTTCTTCAGTCTTAGAGTATATAAGAATATCATCGATAAATACAATAACGAATTTATCACGATATTCCTTACATATCCTATTCATCAAATCCATAAAGGCTGTGGGCGCATTATTTAAGCCAAACGACATAACTAAAAATTCATGATGCCCGTACCTAGTTCTGAATGCTGTTGTGGCAACATCTTCTTCCCTGACTTTGAGCTGATGATACCCTGACCTTAAATCAATCTTGGAGAAATAACCTGCTCCCACCAATTGATCGAACAAGTCATCAATCCTTGGTAAAGGGTATTTGTTTTTGATTGTCAACTTATTTAGTTCACGATAGTCTATACACATTCGCATAGACCCATCTTTCTTCTTGACAAATAAGACCGGAGCACCCCAAGGTGAAGTGTTGGGTCTAATAAATCATTTGTCTGTTAAATCTTTCAACTATGCAACCAATTCCTTCAATTCAGATGGAGCTAACCGGTATGGTGCCTTTGCTACTGGTGCAACTCCTGATACAAGATCAATTCAGAATTTTATAACTCGGTCTGGTGGTAATCCAGATAAGTCTTCTAGATATTTACTCACAATCGGAATCAATTCCTCTTTTCTCTTTTCTTTCTTCATATCAATCACGTATGCCAAGTATCCCTAGCACTTTTTCCGAATGTTTTTCTGAGCTTTCATTACTGACAAAATATTGGTATAGTGATTCTGACGATCACCATAAATAAACATTGTTCCTTGGTCTGGCAGAGTAATTTTGATCATTTTATGATTACAAATAATATTAGCCTGATACTTTGCCAACCAGTCCATACCCACCACTACATCAAATTCCTTCATCGGCATAGGAAATAACCGAATCGGGAGTTCACAACCCTCAGTATAAATAATACAGTTATTGAACACACTAGTAACAGTTTCCTGACTATTAGCAGTATCAACTACTAATTCATCATCAAGTATCACAGAATTCAGACATGCAATTTGAGCAAATAGTGGTGATACAAACGAAAAGTTTGCACCAGAGTCAAATAACACCATAGCACGTATTGAATTCAGAAGGAAAGTACCTGCTACTACATCCGGTGATGCTCCTGCCTCGTTCTTAGTCATCTGGAAGGATCGTCCTCGTGCCCCTCCTTTCCCTCATCTGTTTACAGTAGGCCTTTCCCGAGTACCCGACGCGTTACTTCCCATTGTTAACTGCGGAGTTGTAACATACACTTTTGCAAATGCGTTGCAATTATCCCCTTTATACGTGTTTATGTGATCAAAACATAAAATTTGGAAGCAAACCCGAATGCAATAAACTATATATGAAATAGTCGGAATCATCGTACGAGGCCCGGGGCAAAACAATTGGAAAGAAACGGGTCAAAAGCATCAATATCTATGTTACGGATACATAAAAACTGACTTTTATTGGAAGATATATTTTGAAATATTTCTATTATAAGTTGTAGATTATCTCTTTACGAACGTGTGAACGAAAACCACGTCAAAAATGGAGGTCCGAGCGAAAAGTTATGCTATTTTTAGTGATTAGTGGTCAAACCGAATTTTCAGCCGAGTCAACTCAGCCCCAACTCGTAAAAGTCGGTTATACATGTTATTTACCTTCTTTTTCACCCAAAAAACAGACTCTCATCTCCAAAACTTACTACCAGGGGTGATTTTGGCTTCATAGGGGTGAATCAAGGTTGTTTCAAGGGGGTTTTGCTTGATTTTTATGCCAAATTCATCCTCCAATTAAGGTGTTAAATAAGCTCACTTGGTCCTTCCAGAGTGACTGTTGGACGATGTTTAGACGTATATGGACGTAGAGCCTAAGTTGGCTCAATTTTTTAATATCGAAAAGCACTGTGAGTTTATGGGGCAACTTAACTTGCTATTTGCTAGACATGTGTTATCTATTTGYTACTTGCTTCCACACTCATCCATGTTATGTCTCCTTATCAATTTAAAGAGATTATTGGCTATTGCACTCCGTCCTTCTATACGTGTTACTCGGTGGTTACTTTGTGTTTCACCCGGGGAGGCACGCTTAAGCCCATATTAGCTGAGATTACTCAGATATGGTGCGTATTTGACCATGTTAGAGTCCGGTCATTTTCCCCACTGTCTGGGATAGCTCGGGTGGGAAGATCATTCCACTGGCCGGGATAGCTCGGGTGGTATGAAATCTATGATATATATTGTTGTGCTTGCCACGACCGGGATAGCTCGATGGCAGTACATATCAATTATTGACCTTCACACGATCTAGTTGCATACTTTGATATTCAGATGTATGATTCTCGAATGATGATTACTTATTACATGATTTACATCCTTCGTGATCATTGACTTCCATGGATTACATTTGTGAATCTTTAGTAGTTAGTAGTTCCCGTTTACTCACTAAGCATTATGTGCTTACCCTTTTAGTTKTTCACATTTTTACAGGCCGTGTAGATAAGGCAAAGAACAAGCTCGAGTAGATTGAGATCTTTGCTTTTGGTGCTTCCAGTAGCACGACTATTTTGGTATTATACAGTTAGTCGAATACAACTATGGACTGTAAATTATTAGTTGTCTTTTGGTTGTAATTAAAGTATCTAGATAACGGGTAGCTAATATCCTCTGTCTTGTATATAGTTTAAGCTTTATGCAAATCTATTAAGTTTATTTTGTCCGTTTTAGGATATTTTGGAAAACAGATGCTTATGGAAACGTCCTGTAAACCAAGCGGACATTTCGAATTAGAAACTCGTAAATATTATATCCCGTTTGCTTTCTAAAGGTTTAAAAATGTAACTTTTGGTGGTTTGTTTATCATTTATAGAAATGAGGTATTACAAACCTTTTATCATTTATGTAATCTGGGTCTTTCAGGAGTTCTTAACAAGGGACAATTCGGTCGAATATGATCCGGAGAATTATAGTTAAAACACCTTTGATTAGTCGGGCAATTTTTGGACAGATGGCCTACTTCACCACACTTATAACATTTTCTTGGGTCCATCTTACATTCACCCTGATGAACATGTCGACACTGTGAGCAGACTTTCTCACTTATCTTTTGCTCCGATCTGTTATCATATCTTACCGTTTTTGGCCCTTGAAAATTTGTTGAAGGCCCCTCCCATCTTCTTTTCTCTACCACTTTTCCTTCTGGCTGTCGGTTTTTATTTCGTTCAGTTACTTCAGCCGCATCTACCGTCAACGAAAAGGTATTTGGGTTCATGGCAATTATAAACTCTCTGATTGAGGGTTTCAAACCCCAAATGTATCTTTCTATCTTCCTGAATTTTGTTGAAACATAATGTTTAGCAAATCGAGAGTATTCAATAAATTTTTCGGTATACTCCCGAATTGTTCCATTTCCTTGTTCCAACTTTAGAAAATCTTCTTCCATTTGTCTAACATCAGTTTTAGGACAAAACTGATTCTTGAATCGGTCCACAAATTCTGCCCGAGACAATGACTGTAAAACATCTGTTATGGTCGATGATTCAACTTCCCACTAGAACAAAGCATTTGATTTTAATACAGAAACAACAAATCGAACTTTATCTGTTTTCGGACACCGAATGGTGTTGAACACATATTTCATTTCTTTGATCCAGCACACAGCTTTCACTGGATCTCTTTCTATAGAAAATGTTGGTGGCTTGCATGCCAGAAACATCTTGATATCTCCCCTCCTTGTTATGAGTAACTGGTACAGAGGGATGAACTTCTACTCTCTCTGTTTCCACTCTAGCTGGTATTCCCATAATAGATGCTAGAGTTTCTCGTAACTTTCCCATTTCCTCAGCCAACATATCCCTGGTTATGTATTCAGGATGTGACACTGATCTCTCCTGAACATTCCCAGAATGGGATTCTTCAGGTTCAGAATGAATTCCAGTTTGACCCCTTCCATGAGACTGGCTTCTTCCTCTGCCTCGTCCCCTTGGTCTTCCTCTACCTCTATTTCTAGATGTGCCAGTCGGATAATTAACAGGTGACTCTTCCCTTTCGTCAGACTCTGGACGAGCCGTTCTTTCAGATCTTCTAGTTCGGTTAAACATTTGCAGATTTTAGTGTAATAATCATGTATTCACATTCCCAAATATAATGAAGTATTTAAGCTCAGATGTGTACCTGTAAATTCATAATTACACTGGTCAGATGTAATTAAAATTTACCTTACACATTGTTCTTTCAACTCATCATATTTATTTCCAATGGTGCTAACTATGTCTGGGATCCTTAACAAGTAATAAAATACTTTAAGTCTAGGTATCATGCTGTTAAATACCTAAATCCTTTAAACTCAGGCTCTGATACCACTTTTTGTAACACCCATACCACACATTGCATGTAACACATAATTCATACAAAAGAAATACATGTTTATACACTACTTAGGTCCCATAGTACAAGAATTTATCAGAACAAAATACATGATCCAAAAATTCAAAATACAATTCTTGCACTAATCCGGTTACATCTGCCAAAACTATACAAATCATCAGCCAATCTTCATGTAGATAAACATATAGGGAATTTATTATATTTCTCCCTTTCCCTTACCATCAGCACTTCCTGCAATACATAATTAGAATTTCAAAACGAGGGTTAGACCGAAAGGTCTAGTGAGTTACCCTATTTAAGTTATTGGAGGGTGGTAATCACCAAAACTTTTTAAATAAAACAACTTTTCATATATATAACAAATATATGAACAAATGGGGGCATATTACCAGTTCCTTCCCGCTTTTCAAGCCAAACATTCAACTATAAAATAACATACCTTTGAACCAACCAGGTTTCATACAATGCCACTATTAAACCTTCTCTAATCAAACAAGGTTTATTTAAAGTTCCAGACCAAACCTGTTATTTTCTTCTCAATAACATCCAAACTATGATTTCCAATAAGAACCTTGATCCCAAATATTTAAATCACAAAGAAATAAAGATTCTGAACCACGGTAATTATAAGGGATATAATAAAAAGAGTTATATCATACAACACATATACCAATGTCACCCTTATATCCAAATGAACACCTCTCCTTAATATGTCACCCTTATCTCATCGTACACCTCTCC
>NC_037535.1:5801865-5827773 GCF_001531365.2 Cynara cardunculus var. scolymus
AACCCTTTCATCTCTCTCTAAAAATCAATCACCCTCCAGCCGATTCCATCAAGCAAGCTTAGGAATTCTGTCAATCTTGAAGATTCCCAAGATTATAAGAAAAAGGTATGATACTAGTTATCTTACTTTTGCAAATCATTAAAAGTCTTTATCTTTCTTCTCCTACATCCCGATCTTGCAGCAAATTTCTGGAAAGTATGAGGGGGAGATTATGAGTTATAGACATGAAAATGTCTTCAAATGGACGATAATCTATGATCCATATTCTCATATTTTTACTAAAGTAGGGGAAAAATCGTATGTATGTAGAGTTTATTCATGAAAGGTATACTTCGGAATATGATAGGGTCTTGCATGTATCTTTAATCTACCCTATCTTTCTCAAAAACTCAATAGAATCGGGAAATAATCTTTCTGGAGATTTTACTTATTTTTGCTATCTTGAAAGTGGTGTTAAAATTCTTGAAAAAATGATGAGTTTAGACCCCAAAAAGACTGTCACTCGTTGAACGTGCAATATGTTTTGGGGGTTGTGTAACTCGAGATTGTAGGGTATTTATGAGGGACTTAAACCCACTAAAATTCCTTGGTATTTTGAAAATGTCGGCTTAGCTCATGATTGTAATAATGTAAATAGTGGACATAAAAATAAGTTTTGGAAGGTTTTACTTTTAGTGATTGGTAAAACCCAAAAATATTTGGAACTGAATGTATAATCTGTCCAAAATTCATCTTTTGAGTAAAAGATTTCGATTTCTTTTAATATATAATTTTTGGGCTATTTTTAGAATAAATAATAATATATCAACTTTAATATATGAAAAATCGATGGCATTGCATGGGATGCAACTTGACTTTATCTTTGTCATGAACCCATAAGTGATCTTAGTTCTGGTTGTTGGTCTGTTTAGGAAGTTAGGGCGGGCGTTGAAAGTTTCAGACGTCATTCTCTTGGATATTCACCTATAAACCTGTGAGTTCTCACGACCCCACTTTTAATGCTTTGTCTATTTTATTGGGGGAAAAGCATGTGAGTAAGCAAACTATGCATGTTTATTTATTGAAACCATTGGACTAAATAACTGTTTAGTCAAGCTTTATTGAAACCATTGGACTAAAGAATTGTTTAGTCAAGCTTTGTTTGAAACCTTCGGACTAAAGAACTGTTTAGTCAAATTTATTGGGTCATGAAATATTGACTGTTATTGCACTTTGAAATAAATGCTAAATTGATGTGCTTGGGAGTATGTTTTCCAAATTAAGTCCCCGTCCGTAAATGCTACTTGTTAACTCGGACACGTCCTCGGGCCGTGGTATTGTGGATAGCCGCTATTGTGTTGACAGTCCCACCCAGAAAGGGGTGCACATTACCTATGTTTTCTTGTCTAATCATGTGGAATTTGCACCAACGCTGAATTAGTACATCTACGAACTGTGGGACCTAAGTAAGTGTATGGGCTACTTATGGTCGTTCGTAAAATAATGGGGCAAGTTGGTCAGGTAAGGCTCAGTAGCGTCTCAAGTTTTTACATCGTGAAAGATTTACATTTATTAAGTGCAAAAGATTTGCATAAGTTTGCAAATATTTGGTTTATGCATTAAAATGTTTTATGCATGTGAAAACCCATGAGCTCACCAACTCTTTGTAGTTGACTCGATTTATGTTCCATGCTTTTCAGGTAACAAGTAAGAAATGAAGTACTTTGGGAGCATACTCGTGGCAAAACAGATTAAGTTCGAAATGGAAGTTTTTGTAAATGAAGTATTTATCAAAATTTGGTTATGATATTAATCTCGTTTTATTTTGTAGAATTGAAAGGTGTTATTTATTAACGGTTGCTGTGACTCGCTTGCCTGTTACATCTCGTGTTTCCGCTTTAGCGGGGTGTGACATGTATGCATCCCGGTAAGCGCTTACCATGGTAAGAGTCGTTGCTCTCACTTACCGAGTAAGACTCTTGGTCCTAGTCTCACTCTTATCGGGTAAGATTCTTGGACCTTATCATATTCATTCGGTGAGGTAATGTAACATGGTAAGCAATTACCCGGGTAAACGGCTCCTAACTTAACATGTTAAGTCAATCTCTTAAATTTAAGTTAAAATCAAAACATTAGTATAACTTAACCAATTAAGTTAACCACTCATTAAGCTTATTAAGTTGAAAACAACTAAATATGACGTGGCTATATTAGAAGCCTAGAAACTATTTTTTCTTTTTTCTAAGCACTTTACACTAGCTTTCTTCTATTAAGGTTTAGCTTAAAAAAAAATTTGAAAAGACCCATCATCCTTTCATCTTCCCTATTAAAGAAGATTTTATTGGTAAGTTGGTGCTTTCTTATATTCCTTCTTCCTTTAATATGAACGTGTATATATGTATGTGTCTATATATATATGTATATAGGGTATATTTCACATGCAACCATGTTCATTCGTACAACCAATGCAACCCAATCAATTGATATATTTATGGAAATGATGAGAGTTCATTTGTTATGATTTAAATATTTATGGAAGATGACTAAAGTTCATTAATTATGATCAATACTTTATATTAGAAAACAATCAAAACTTTTATGAAATTACATATTCATCAAACTAAATGGACGGTTGAGATTGAGTTATATTGATTGTATAAATGTAATGGGTTGCATAATAACTCACCTCTATATATATATATATATATGTGTGTGTGTGTGTGTGTGTGTGTGTGAGAGATTATACAAGATGAAAGAGATCATATTGTGATAATCGGGTTTGTTATTAAAAGTTTGAGGATTGTTTTTGATAAGTGTGGTAAGTTGAGGGGTTGTTTTTGGAAAATGGTTTAAAATATCCCATTTACACCGCCTCATGTCTAATATATATATATATATATATATATATATATATATAGGGGTCATTCAAGGAAAAACTGATTAGTTTGTGTTAACTATGAGATCCAATCTCAACCACATATCAACGGATAAATTAGGAAATTAGTAATTGTGATAATTTGAGTTAAAATTATAATTAGAGAACATTTTAGGTATTTTAAAAAACTCCTCTCTCTTCTCTCCTCTCTCCTCTCTCCTCTCTCCTCTCTCCTCTCTCCTCTCTCCGACCTCAGATCTCCGGTCTATGATAAACATTATTCCGGCCGGTACCAAGTAATCATTGTGATACACAATGTGGTATCACTGTGATACCATTGTGATACACAATGTGGTATCACTGTGATACCATTGTGATGCCATCATCATACACAAGACTAATCCCATACTCCAGAACATCTAATGACTTACCTGTATGTTCATCAACTTGCATTAATGTCACTGTGGCAATAACTTTATCACCATCTTCCATCTCAATCTTCCCAAACATCCAATGGCTTAGATATACAATTATACCCTCTCTAGTGGACTCATTGACCCCAAAACAATTGTATATCCATGTGTGGTTCTTTGTTATGTTACTAATTCTCATTTCACCCAATATAGTGATACCACAATGGTATCACAGTGATACTATTGTGATGCCAACCTAACTTCACTGAAACCAAACTTGGCAAATGCACTTCCTGCTTCTTTTAGTTTGATGACTAGTCTAACACATTATAAACCCAGGGAATCGTTGATGAACATAATCACTACAATCTCAATGAACCTTTCACCCAAAACATTGAACTTCAAACCTATTGATCTTCAAATCCAATGGCAATAATGAACTCTCAAATCACAAGTTGTTTATTACTGAACATCGATATAAATAGACCATATCTATCCGATTACAATTACTAAGACAACTAGAAAAACAAAAGGAAAACATTGATTAACATATAACAAAATCTAGAAATTTAATCGACTGAAACCTAACCTCTTTAGCACGAAAAATCTGTAGATTTAGAAATCAGAGCAACGATCATTACATTCCCAATCACCGTAACGAGTAGGCTCGAGACCTCGGGGACCACCAGATTCACCGGTCTCTTCATTGATATCAAGTTCTTCGCCGTCATCTTCATCGTTTTCCTCTCCGTGAGCTTGAGCTTTTTGGATCTTATCTTTTTCGTTAGTGGCTACGTATCTTGGTGAGTTTGAAGGTTTTCAGTCAAATTGGGGATGAATCAATTTGTGGAGTTGGTGAATTCCTCGTCGCCGTCGCCTGTGCCTGTGAAGGCATGTTGTTTTGAAGCGAAGCGGCTACGTCGCCGTCGCCTGTGAAGGCATGTTGTTTGGAAGAGAAGCAGCCGTTTAGGTATTGGTAAAGAGAGAGAGAATTTAGGGTAGGTTACCAAATTGAGTTGTTATTTTCTTTTACCAAATTACCCTTTATGATTATTTAAATATACAACTAATTATCTTAAATGATTGGTCCATATTGGACCTCACGGTTACCACAAACAAAATAGTTCTGATTTGATTAGACCCATATATATATATATAGGGGAGCGATCAAATGAAAACCACTCAATTTGTAAAAACCGTAAAAACCTCATTTCACCAATCATAATTTTTCATTTTGTTCATTTTTTGTAGTTATGAGAAGTTGATTAATCATTTTTATTGTGGAGGATGTTAATCATGGATATTATCATCATCATTATTTTAATTTTAGAGAAATACATGAAACAATTTCATTAAAATTTCATTAAGTAGTATATGAAACAATTTCATAACCATATATGAAACAACTTCATCAAAAAAAGTATTATATGAAACAATTTCACAAGATTAAACAATTTCATGAAAAATTTTCATAAGATTAAGACAGATGAGAGTAGTTTTTACGGTTTTTACAAATTGGAGTGGTTTTCATTTGATCGATCCTCTCTCTCTCTCTCTCTCTTTATATATATATATATATATATATATGAGGGATCAAATGAAAACCGCTCTCATTTGTATGAACCATACAAACCAATCTCATCCATCCATTTTCTTGATCAATGGTCAAGATTAAATTAGTTTATATTAGGAAATAAAAAAATTAAATAAATAAAAGTTTGTTTTTTTAATTGAAAAAAGGGCAAAAATGTAAGACATGAAATATCATTGACTGATGCAACAAGATCATGTATATCCTAATATTAATGAAACAAAATCATTGTTTTAAAAACTATATATCATCTTATACTTCCAAAGATTCTAACAAAAAATGTTAGAATAATCTTGAAAATTAAACAAGTTCATCCATGAACGTGTTCATTAAAAATCATTGTTTTAATGAATGAAATGATTTCACCTTCCTCAATACACAAATCAACGTATTTCTAGAGGAGACATCTGTCCTTTTCATGTTTTTCAGAAGATGGATCCGTTTCAATCTTATTATGAAATGGTTTCACTATTTGTCAATTACACACCATGTTCTTAACATTAACATATCAACCATTTACAATAACCATTACATAAATGTGTTTCACAATTATAACCATTAAAAGTATTGCATCCATCATACCATACAAATTCATAACCATTAACTGAACAAGATCACCCGAAAAAAAATGAAACAATTTCATTAGCAATTGTTGCTAAGGAAACAAGATTATCCAAGAATATATTTTGTATCCTAGTAAATTATGCAACAATTTCATCGATAATTTTTGTTTTCTCTGAATACGTTTCATTAAGTTACTGCATCCACCATGCCATACAAATTCATAATCATTAAGTGAACAAGATCACCAAAAAAAAGAATTGAATGAAACAATTTCATCAACAATTTTTGACAAGGAAACAAGATTATCCAAAGAAATTACATTATGCAACAAGTTCATGCATAAAAGTTTCATTAAACAACTTCATCCATAAACGTGTTCATAAAACAATCTAAATACGTTTTATTAAATATCTTTTCCTTTTTCCAATTAAATTACTGCCCTTTTTCTAACGGAACATATTTTCGTATCCACGTAAATTATGCAACAATTTCATCGATAAAGCTTTTGATATATGAACACGTTTTATTAAATTACTGCATCTACCATACCATAGAAATTCATAACCATTAAGTGAACAAGATATCCAAATAAAAAAATGAAACAATTTCATCAAACAATTTCTGATTTTAAATTTCAATTTCTTTAATCCGTATAATCCTGAAACTAAATTAAACTTATTTAAATTTTAAAAAACTAAATTAAGAAAACCAATTAAATCTTACCATATTTAACGTAACCACTTATTATGTTTTTAAAATTAACAAATTATAATATCTTCCATTATTAATAAAAAAAACAACTTAAATGACAATTAAGCACTTATTGATTAAAATTAATTATAAAAAAACAGAATTTTCCTATTGGTCGAAATTGGTTTACATGGTTTTAGGAATTGAACGGTTTTCAACGTAACCCGCCTCTCTCTCTCTCTCTCTTTATATATATATATATATATATATATATATATATATAAAGGTGAGTTATTATTCAATCATTTACATTTATACAACCAATACAACTCAATCTCAACCGTCCATTTAATTTGATGAATATGTGATTTCATAAAAGTTTTGATTGTTTCATAATATAAAGTATTGACCATAATTAATGAACTCTAATCATCTTTCATAAATATTCAAATCATAATAAATGAACTCTTATCATTTTCATAAATATCTCAATTAATTGGGTTGCATTGATTGTACAAATAGACATGATTGCATTTGAAATATACCCTATATATATATATATATATATATATATATGAGTATATTTTAAACTCTTTTTCTTCTTATTATTGGAAAAAGGATAAGAAAAAGTTGGTGAGACTTCTTTGTGGTTACTAATTCGAAGAAACAAATGAAGTATCTGATTTCGTGTGTCTAACTGGAATTCGTTGTGGTTTTAAAGTCTCCGATCTCTTTATGATTAAGATACGTTTTAATTTAAAAGCATTCTTTGATTTGCTTTTGGTATAGGAATCATATGGTTTCCTGTTTCCATACGTGGATGTTTTGAAATTGATTATATGCTATTTTTAGCATAATATTGGGATTTGATGTATTATTATAAATTGGTTGTAATAAAGATGGCATAATCAAAAGAGACATATTTTGGGATAAGGGAGTATAATCAGGAGAGATGTATTTTTGGATATGGATGACATAAGCAGGAGAGACGTATATTGGGATAAGGGTGACAAAATCAACTATATGTTAAAAATAGGTTTTTAATCATGTGAAGTATTGTGATCGCATCTTTATGATGCGGTGAGTTTGGTTTATCACATCCTTATGATGCGATGAGATGGTTAGATACCTTATTATATTTGGGAATGTGATTATATGAATATTAAATTTTATAAATTATCAGATGGCAAGTCATTCAAGAATATCTGAAAGGATTACACTGATAAACCCGGATGAAAGTGAGAGTTCCCTTGAAAATGTTCAAGAGAATCTACATGTTGGTCGGGGTTTAGGGAGAGGCACAGGCAGGGGCAGAGGAAGAGGTCGAGGAAGAGGACGAAGTACTCTTCCTGAAATTTATCAAGAAAAAGGGAGTCGATCCAAGAAAATGTTATGAAGAGAACGAGAGAACCAGATGTGTAAGTCGAGAACAGACTCAACATCATGAGTACATTACTCAAGGTATGCTAGCAGTGGAGATGAGTAAAGTTCCGAAACACCTTAACTTCTATATTGTGAATACATGCTCGAGTAGAAACTGAAAGAGTGGAAATATATCTGCAAGTTCACACTTCAATTGAAAGAGGGTGTGATACTAAAATGTTTTTGACTTGTAAACCTACGACTTTTTCTAGTGAGGGAGACCCAATAAAGGCTATGTGTTGGTTAAAATAAATTGAATCGATCTTTAATACCAGCAAATGTTTATATGAAGATCGAGTTAGATTTGTTGTTTCCATGCTAAAATCAAATGCTCTATACTCGTGGGAAGTTAAGTCATTGTCTAAACCGAATATATTGCAATCAATGTCATGGATGGAATTCACGGATAGATTTAAAGAACAACTCTGACCTAAAGCGGCAATGAGGCAGTTAGAGGAAGAAATACTGAACTTGGAACAGGCGTATCTAATGGTGAAGGAATAAACGGAGAAATTTATCGAACACTCTAGATTTACAGAACATTACATATCCTCAGAATCTCGCAAGGTTGATATATTTGGGGATTGAAACCCTCTATCAGGGAATTTCTAATTGCGATGGAGCCCATTACGTTCTCATCTACTATTGATGCAGCCGACACTACTTAGATAAATAAGAATGGATAGGTGGGACAAAGGGTGGTGAAAAAGAGAAAATAGGAGGGGTCTTCAACAAAATTCAGGAGACTGAAGTTTATAAAATCTGAAAATCGTCTTGCTCAAAGATTCAATGAGATATCGTGCCCAAGATGTCACCACGTCCATTAAGGCTACTTCAATGTTGAACAAAGAAGGTGTTATAGGTGTGGGGAACCAGGCATCTATCTAGAGACTGTCGAATGCCTCAACGCTGTTTTCATTTTAATTTTCCCAATCATATCAAACCAGATTGTCCACAACTGAGGAGTCAAAGATCAAATGTGATTAGAAATACTCAGAGTATTCGTGGGGGTATCAATATCCAAAAAGGTAAATCTGAAAGGGCTAAAGGGCGATCCTTTCAGTTGTCAAAAGGGGGAGCAGAGGAAGTCCCAGATGTCGTAACGGGTATGTTTCTTATAAACTTCGTATATGCTAATGTTTTATTTGATTCTGGTGCAAATTATTCGTTTATGTCAACATTATTTGCTGGATGTTTATATTTGAAACTTCTGTGCATTAGTAGTTGATACTACTAAAAAATAGTCAAATATTTGTTACCAAAATGTATAATGATTACCAAATAGAGGTTGAGGGGTGCATTATACCAATTCGACTATTCCTTATGCCAATAAGGAAATTTGATGTGGTAGTGGACATGGATTGGTTATTAGAAAATCAGGAAAGTATCGTATGTAATAAGAAGATGATAATGGGAAAGGGGCCAATATTAATTTATGGTGATCGACGGGATCATCATACAAGCCTAATTTCTATTCGGAAAGCCCGTAAATGTATTTAGAAGGGGTATCAAAGCTTCCTAGATTACATGGTTGACTCTATGAAAGAAAACGGTAAATATAAATCTATTACAGTAGTTTGTGACTACCCAAAAGTAGTTATTCCAGATGAATTGTCCAGTTTACCTCCTGATCAGTCAGTTGAGTTCCGAATTGACCTAACACCTAGAGCGGCACCGGTAGCTAGAGCACCGTATCGTTTGGCACCATCTAAGCTGAAAAAGTTAATGACACAGTTGAAAGAGTTGCTGGATAGAGGTTTCATCAGACCTAGCACATCTCCCTAGGGTGCTCCAGTTTTATTCATTAAAAAGAAAGATGGGTCGATGCGAATGTGTATTGATTACCGGGGATTGAACAAGTTGACAAGAATCGATGATTTTTTTGATTAGTTAGTTGGGGTCAACTCTTTCTAAAATTGATTTACGGTCGAGATATCATTAACTGAAAGTTCGAGACAAAGATATAGCCAAAATTGCTTTCCGTACCAGGTATGGGCATCATGAGTTTCTAGTTATGCCGTTTGGTTTGACTAACGCCCCAGCCGCTTTTATGGATCTAATGAATAGAGTATGTAATGAATATCTCGATAAATTTGTCATTGTTTTTCTTGATGACATTCTTATCTACTTTCGATCAGAAGCAGAAGATGCTGAGCATATTTGTTTGATTCTTGAACTTTTTGAAGAGGGTAAAATTGTACGCTAAGTTGTCAAAATATCAATTCTGGTTGAGAGAAGTTCAATTCTTGGGTCACATCGTTTCAGAAGCGGGGGTAAAAGTTGATCTTGTGAAGATTGAAGCAATTGAAAGATGGAAAAGACCACGAACGCCCACCGAGATCTGAAGTTTTCTAGGTTTAGCTAGTTATTTATCGAAAGTTTATTTCTCGTATCACGGCGTCACTGACTAAATTGACAAGAAAGAATGTAAAGTATGAGTGGGGAGAAGATCAAGTAAAATCCTTCCAATTATCAAACGACATATGGTGCAGCGGGCCAATACTATCATTACCTGAAGGGTCAGAATATTTTGTAGTTTATAGTGATGCTTCAAGGTTGGGTTTGGGTTGTGTACAAATGCAACAGGGAAAGTTATTTCGTATGCTTCCAGACACTTAAATGATCACAAAAAATAGTACCCTACTCATGATATGGAACTTGCAGCAATTGTTTTTGCCTTAAAGATTTGGAGACATTATCTGTTGGGAACTACACTTCAGATTTATACAAATCATAAAAGTCTTCAACATCTGTTTAATCAGAAAGAGTTAAATATGAGGCAAAGACGATGAATTGAACTGGTCAATGACTATGACTGCGAGATCTTTATCACCCTAGGAAGGCGAATGTAGTGGCTGACACATTTAGTCGAAAAGAAAAGAGTGGAACAATCAAAGACATTGCATTACGAGCTAATATAATCCCTAACATTCTTGATGAGATTCTGAGATGTCAAATTGAAGAGGTTAAAGAAGAAAATGTAAAGATCAAAAGAATCGGAAGAATGTTAACAAACTTAGTGAGGAATGATCGTGTAATTCTATGTTTCAAAGGTAGAATCTGGTTGCCATATTTTGGGAACAACCATGAGATAGTTTTGAATGAAAGTCACAAATCTCGATGTTCAATTCACCTGGGTACCAATAAGATGTATATATATTTGAATCCATTCTACTGGTGGCTGGGGTTGAAGAAGGATATTGCACGGTATGTAGAACAGTGTTTGACGTGTTTACAAGTAAAAATAGAACATCAATGACCTTATGGGAATTTTCAATCATTAGAAATTCTGATGTGAAAATGGGATCATATCATGATGGATTTCATAATGAAGTTGTCGCAAACTTCGAAAGGGTATGATGCTATTTGGGTGATTGTGATTGTCTGACAAAGTCTGCGCACTTTCTACCTGTTAAAGAGGATTATCCATTAGAAAGACTTGAAAAGATTTATATTGATGAAACTCGCCATGGTGTTCCGTTATCAATCATTTCAGATAGAGATAGCCAATTTACCTTAAAATTCTGGGAAAGCTTTCAGAAAGCCATAAAATCCCAAATTTTATTCAATACGACGTATCACCCTGTTGATCCACTCTCATTGATTTGATGATAATCCATTTTACCTATCGAAGTATAGTGCTTCTATTTATTCAGTTTCAACAATCATTATTGAGTCTGTTTAGTGATCACTAAACATGTATTGTAACTCTCCAGTGACTACTATATTTCAAGAAGACAAAACTTACACCAAAGAACCTTCAGCAATGTCGAAGACAGAGTCTAAAGATTAGAGACTAGCGTGTCTATGATATGAAGTGGCATTCAGTGATTACAAGCTCGTCTATATATGTGTGAAGACTGCACAACTTTCAGCAAATGCTGAAGAGACTTCCAGTATCATCCCAGCATTCAGCGATTAAATGAAGCTTGCATGCATGATTGTTTTTGTCTTGTACTTCCACACACTAAGTACAAACCCATACCTTTTCTAGAGTATAGTACAGTACGGAGCCACTCAGTTGACTCAACTATGCTTACCTACTTTATGAAAAGAAGACTGCTCATGAACAACGATAAAACTATTCACTGTAACAAAGGAAAAGCTTTCCTCCAAAAGCTTGACACGTGTTTTGTACCTTTTGAATTTCATTAAATGCAATGGGTATAAATAGCTGAGTGCTCTCTATTCAGTTATCACTCTTCCTCTCTAAGAAACTTACCCAAGAAGTTACTTCTCTCAGTAATCTCTCTCTATAGAAAAATACCACTTTGAAC
Source organism: Cynara cardunculus var. scolymus (assembly GCF_001531365.2). Classification (NCBI taxonomy): domain Eukaryota; kingdom Viridiplantae; phylum Streptophyta; class Magnoliopsida; order Asterales; family Asteraceae; genus Cynara; species Cynara cardunculus. The sequence continues at coordinate 5,813,677 of NC_037535.1, forward strand.
AAGTGAAGAACACTTTTCTAAGGGCATGTTTACTTGCTTCTTATTACCTCTTACCGGGTAGTAGGCTCTTACCTTGGTAAGAGATGACTTGTTTACCAAAAAGAAAGTTGACCTCTTACCATAATATCATTGATGACCATCCTCTTTCCCTAGTAAGAGGTTGATATGCTCCTTACTAGAGTAAGAGGTAACCATCCTGGTTATACCCCTATACCCATCACTTTTGAAAAGAAAAAAAACATTCAACAGTATGTGATGCATGTTCATACCTTATCCAAACATGACTCCATAATGTCACATCTGCAACATCTCATGTATGTGGGTATCAGTTCGGTTCCAACCCCTCCCAAGGAATGAACAGATACAAAGAAGGAAGAAGAAAGAAAGAAGAAAAAAAAAGAAGTGGGTTTTGTCAAACCTCCTTTTTTCTATTTCTATGTTATTGTGCTATGTTAGTGGCTAGGTGGCAATAATTTTTTACCATTATCAACCAATTTTTAATATTTCAATTTTCTTTTAAAATAATTATTAATAAAAAAATATTCTAAACGTTCAAATTGATCTATAATATTATATTTTATTGGTATCAGAAAAAATATAACATAACATTAAATGCATCTTCAACTATTTTGATATATTATAACTTTGATTTGGTTCTGATATACATTATTGTATACAGTATAATAATAATTTTACTTGGTCAGTTCTTAATATAAAACATATGGTAAACATTAAATTTTTAATCAACACTTACTCCAATCAGATATCTTATCATAATCAGACCTCTTACCATAGCCAGCACTTATCTACAAGTTTTGGTAAACAACCCCTAAGTCTTTAATTCTTACAGCAAATATTTTCTCTTTGCTAAGTGTAATAGTGTGTATCCTTAGATTGTTTAGATAGGTTTCTTTACCTTATCGTTTTCGCAAACAATCTATAAAACTTGTATTGATCCTTCTTTATCAATATATAATTTTTAAAATTCAAAGTTTATGTCTTTGTATTCATCTCCCCCTCTTCTACAAACTAATCCTATAACTCTTGTAGATCGAGCTGAGACCAACAAGTGATATCAGAGTAGCGTTTGCTTCTTGTATTGTTTTGTTATTTTATTGGCATTTTATTATCTTTTCTTCTTTAGATAATTTATTCATTTACAATTGGCTTTACAAAATACTAGCATTCACTTTCACGACAATGGCACTTTTGCCAACCTCCCTGTTTCATTAGAGACAACTTTAGTCTCTGGAAGAATCATATGTCTTTATTCTTGGAAAATGGACCTTATGTTCCATATGCTATGACTCCAGCAGTTCTTGCAATTGCTACGGCTGTCGTGATTTCTAAATGGCAGATTCCAAAGCTCCCTCATCAATGGAGTGATGAGGACAAAAAGAAAATGGCTTTGGACACTCTTGCCAGGTCTATAATAGCCATATCTCTTCTTGACAAGGTATATCACTCTATGATGAAGATCAAAACCTCGAAATCCATAGGGGACACTCTATGTGTTCAATATGAAGGTACTACTGAAGTACAAGAATGGAGGAAGATTAATCTAGTAAGACAATATGAAAGTTTTCTCTGTGGAAAAAATGAATCATTGTCTGAAGTACATCAACATTTTAGTTGTCTTCTTATCGATTTGAGAATGTTGGAAGAGAATATTCTAACTCTGAGACTCTGAAAAAGTTTCTTGAATGCTTGCCAGAATCATGGGATCAATATACCATGTGTCTCAAGATGTCCAAGGATATGTCCTCCTTCTCTCTTACCTCTCTTTATGGGATACTACTCAATCATGAGCAATTCCGTCAGCTGAAGAAGAATCTTATTAAAGACTCTAGGAAAATGAAAAGCATTATGTTAGTTTTGATATCTGAAATCCCTTTAGCTGACCCTTCTAACCCTTTTATTTCTTTTATTTCTTTTATTTCTTCTGTTTCTTTAACATTGAGTTAGACCCTACTAACTCTGAGGACTAGTCAGTTCCTGATCTTTCAGAGTTTGATGAGTCACTGGCCCTTCTAACTAAATATTTTAGAAGGTTTGCTAGAAAGAGTAATTTCCACAGATCTCCTTCGTTGAACATTTCTAAAAAGCCAAGGTCAAATCCTATTAACAAGGCTTCAACGATCTGCTACAACTGTCAACGTAAAGGTCACTTTGCAAGTAAATGCAGGTCTAAGAAGACTGTGACGCCATCTTCCAAACCCTCATCCTTCTTCAGGTCTAGAAATGAAAATTATCTAAAGTTGAAGGAGAAGTATAAGAAGATGAAGAGTTCTCAGCGTAAAGGCAAAGGTCTTATCCCTGAAGAACATGACTAGGTTGATTCTTCTAAAGAATCATCCTCTGACGAGGAAGATACGACCTATCTCTGTCTAATGGTCAAGGATGTCAAAGATGAACCATCAGAGACATCATCCTCCAGTGATCCCTCATCATCTACATCAACTAGGTATGTTCCCTAAATAAACCCTCTTCTTCTACCTCTGGTAGCCTATTTCCGCTAGATACGTTGATGGTTGACCTTTACAATGCCCTAAATGGAAAATCCAAAGTTGAAAAGCTTAATCTTGATCTTCAAGAACAATTAGAGAGATGCCATTCTAAGATCAAAGAGCTGACTAAGATTGAAGAAAATCTTAAGGATGGGGTCATTGTAAACCAAACCATAAGCATCAAACATGAACATGCTATAGCTGAGCGTGAGCAAGCTATTACTGAACTCAAGGCTGAGAAGGCTACCATTGAAGGGTGGTGTAAATCATTCTTAAGGCCTTAGAGATCATTAATGCACAGATCCCTGCCAAGGTAAAGACGGGTCTAGGTGTCTCCTATGACCAGGAAGAATGTGTCACTGACAGGTCCATGCTAAAGTTCGACACATTTGTCTCTTCCATTCTTAACACATCTTTCTCTCAGCGAGATTCGCCTTGAAGGAACTCCCTCGAGTTCAGGATGCAAAGACAAAGGTAATTCCATTATCATCGCTCTTCTTCCCAAGAAGGATAACAAGTCAAATAGACCCATATCTAAACCTTTAGCTTGTAAACCTTCTTCTTCAAGGACCAAGATATTTGAATTTACTCAGAAACCTAAGCCAAAGTTTAATGTGAATCTTTCACTTAAAGTATCCAAACCCTTAGTTGTTCCTCCTTGAACAAATGAGAAGGGAATCTTTAGAGCTTATCCCTCTTTCATTCCCTTGGACCTATCTAGCTCTAAAGTTGGCTTCAGCTATAGAAAGTGTAGACACTATGGTGAAACTACACATATTTACAGTAAGTGTCATTCAGCTACCAAAGCTAGTCCGCTAGTTAAGGTAAAGAAAGTAGCCAAGGCTTAAAAATTAACCAAGGTGAAATCTGCCACCAAAGTTGTGAAAATGACTAAGGTGAAGATGTCCACTGAAGCCTCTTCTTCAGGCTCAGCGAAGACTTCTTCAGGCTCAACGAAGACAACTCCTGCTGAAAAGTCTTTAGCATCAGACGTTGTAATTCCAACCACTGAAGCCTCTTCTTCAGGCTCAGCGAAGACTTCTTCAGGCTCAACGAAGACACCTGCTGACCCTGAGCCTTTAGCGTTAGTAGATGTTGCCTCTAACTCCGCTCGACCCACTAAGAAATGGGTACCAAATCAATCCAAATATGTTTTCTTGTGTAGGAAGTCAAAGGCACTTGGTATCTCGATAGTGGATGCTCAAGACATATGACTGGAGACAAATCCCAACTCACTGAATACAAAGATGAAAGAGGTCATTCTGTAACCTTTGGAGGAAACGAATAAGAATCCAAAATCCGGAATAGCATAATCCATGATCCTCTCATTTTTGGAATTTGCCAAATTAATAATGTTCGAAGTTTGTGCTCTTTGGTTCTCATTAGGTTCCGATTCCGTGTCCAAATTATTACCATTATGTGTATGTCCTTGTTGAAAGTTCGGATATTGTGGAATCTGCTCAAAACCCGGCGGTTGGTTTTCCAAATGTGGTATTTCCGGAATATTTGGGGGAGGTAACGCCATATTTGGAGGGAGTAGAGCAAAAAATGCCCTTTGAGCCCTCCTCCGATGGTGAAACGTTCTCTCAATATCGGGATCAAATTCGAAAAATTCTTCGCGTTGTGACCGTGGCATACACCACTTTAAAAAACGATTCCGAAGGTAAAAGAAAAATCAAATCTTTTAATTTACTCAAAATAAAACTTTAGCGAAGCAGTCCCYGGCAGCRGCGCCAAAAACTTGATCGGGTATATTTCACACCTTTAGACTAATGAAATTAGGCCACAAAGCAAGTATACAATACGGCCCAACGTCGTCTTTCCAAGTAATAAAGTGGTACAAGTACCRGATTATCRTCCACAGGGATTRTAGCCAAAGTTAGATTAGAGTCCAATGAAAGAGCTGATTTCAGATGACGATTTTGAAGACTTTTCTTTGATTTTAAGGTATCCAAAACAGAATACAGAATATATAAAAGAAGCAAGGGTGTAAGACTTAAGGTGAGATCCAAACACAAATTCCAGCAGCCAATGCTGTAGCAATGCTACAGCAAGCAGTGTTTCAAAACTAAGTTCCACCATCTATTTTGAAGGCATTCCTCTCGGACTTCACCATTTCACTATCTTATAGCTTTCCACCCATATCTCTATGTGGTGTCCGGATCAGGGATAGTGACACGATGGTGTTTTCAAAATATATGGATAAACAAATCTCTTTGTTAAAAATCACTCTCTCGAGTCGATTCCCATATCATTCGAGTTGGCGTGTTCTTGACATTTCATCTMTGAATATATCACACTTTGACACTTTTGACAAGYGACCAACCCRTCGGGAGTTACGTTKTGAAAAACATAAATGACAAGTCTCCTTGTCGGCAACTTTCTCAAGTMTACCTCTTATGTCATCCAAGTTGACGTGCTTAATGATGGCTTATCTCTAAGTCCATCGCACTTTAACACTTTCAAGTGATCAACCTGTCAAGAAGTGTGCTTGGTTTTATAAAAACTCGAATGAAACAATGGAACGTCGTTTACGAAACACTTAGCTACTTTCGTTYGGTTTGAAAATCTYACATTTCCGTCTCACACCCAAGCTATAAAAGTTTAGCTACTCATAACGGAAAGTAAAAAATAAATAACGGAAAATAAAGACATAAACGTAAATTGCGTAAAGTAAATGACAATAAAATAAATGACGGAAATGTAAATGACGATAAAATAAATGACGAGAATGTAAATGACGAGAATGTAAATAGCGAAAAATAAATGACGGAATGTAAATAGCGGAAAAGTAAAAGACGAGAAAATAAATGACGGAAAATAAAAGACAAGAATGTAAATAAAGAAAAAGATGAAGAACTTGAAGCTTTAAATGAAGAACACCCTTGGAGAGGGTTTACAACAAGAAAAAGAAAAKGAAGAAAAGTTGGGAGGAAGAAAAGGGATGGAGGATTAGAGTATCCAATGGATGATGGATTAAAGTATATGAAAGAAGGTAACCCTAGCCTCCTATTTATACCCACAATGGGCACTAAAAGAMAAAATAACTAAGCTTGGAGGCTAAGTTTACCAACAACTAGTTACATTACAACAAAAGTTTAACTAGCAAGTACAACCCACAACCAAAGTCTAACTAGAAAGTATATAAGCCTAACTAAAAAGTACATCTGATTTTTTTACTAAAAATCCAGCAATTTACAGCTATCTTCCATCTTCAAAAAGTCAGCGTCTTGTTCATTAAGCCCTCCAAAAAGGCGTGTAAGACTCAGGTCAACGCTGTACCAATGCTGTAGCATTTGCTGTTTTCACAAAAACTCCCAATTAGCATCATTTACACAAACCACCAAGTCAACCACAACATTTAGCTTCATAATAACAAAAGTATAAAGAAATGAATGAAAAGGACTTAAATTGGGAATGAAAAGAAATTAATATAACTAAAACGACGTAAAAAGAGCGCTTTATGTGTTAAATTCTCAACACATATCATACCCCCAAACTTAAACCATTGCTTGTCCCCAAGCAACCAAAACACAAATATAAAGGCTCAATATAAACTAAAATGCATGATCGAGGCATTAAGTGCCTTCCCAAAGAGAGTTATAGCAACATGATGTTCATAGCCTTTCATAAATCTAAGAAGTGTCAATCAAAACTAAGTTCTTTGCATGAACCATAAGCTAGCATTCCCTTTTCTTTGTTAAGTTCAAACACAATCACCACTTTAGGATCAATAGGGCTTATACGGTTTTCTCTCATTGGCGTATCTTTTCTCTCATAGCCTTTTTTCATTTGTGTACTCCACATATAAATTTTTCAAATTTTTGGGCCTTTTGGCCTCTTTTACTTGGAGTGTGCACATAGCCCCTATGGGACTTTTGTTGTGTTTTCAACACCCTTTGTGTGATAAGGAGTCAATTTAGAGCTTTGCTCTTTTGTATTGACTTTGTGTCCTTGAGTAAACTCTTCCCCCAAACTTGAATATGACAATGTCCTCATTGGCGTTTTGTGGGGTAATATGGTGTTTAAAGGGTGCAAGTGGCTAGAATGAGGATAGAAAAGATGGCATATCTCATTTCCTCATGGTGATTGTGTGATCAAAGTGTTTTCCCAAAAAGGGTTTTGCTAGTTCTAGTAAAAAACAAAGTTCCATGATCAAAAGACAAACAATCACTAAAATTATTCAGGCTATGATATCATGTGTTAACAGTTCTCAAGTGAAATGATCATGCGTAAAAATAAGATTATAAATTATAAAAAACTATTCCCGACTCAAAAAATTAAAATATGAAGCTAAAGTAGGGTGGTAGAACCTGTCCTACTCCAAAGGAGTAGGCTGTGTGCTCCAGCAGCCACGGATGCAATCTGTGTCCTCAGTCTTTCTGTTTTCGTCTTGTATCGATTTAGCTTTTTCTGCATCTTCTTGATCTTGTCAACTACCCCATTCTCCAAGTCTTCTTTCAACTTCTCAAACCGCTTCTTCATTTTCCTCTCACTTGCTTTCAACCTGCTCGTCAAGTCAGCCAGCATTGTCTCTAACCTTTCTACCATCTCGGTCCGCTGCTCTATCAAGAAATCCATCATACTTCCACTCTGCTCTAAGAGCTCTTCCATAGCTCTAGTCATATCCGGCCCTTCCCTGCCTCTCTCACTTCTTTCCCTAAGTCTTGAAACAGCCTACATATCTATTGTCCACTTTTCCTCACACTTCTTAATGATTAAGTCATCGGTGTATTCCGGAACACCTGCTTGCATAAGTAACTTGTGAATCAGGCCTGGGAAAAAGAGCTTCCCTTGTCTCCTCTTGGAGCAATAAAGAATGGCCTTTTCCACAACATCGCCCACATTGATCGTTTTACCCGTAACCACACAGTACAACAGAATGATCCTCTCAACCGAAATGGAGCTATCGTGAGTAGTCGGATTGAGAGAATATCGAATGAAATTCATCCAAACATTGGCATTGGGCTTTAAATTTGAAGCCCTATAGGTCCGTAACATGTAGTTACTATGGGTATTCCATCCCGATCCGACCTTCCCCAGTTCACTACCAATTTCCTCCAGTTGAGCAAATGAGGCCGATTGTGAGAGCCTCTCAAAATCTGTCTCGGTTGGGGGTGAAAGGCCCAAAAGCTCATTAAAAGCCTTGGCCGAAATGCTCACCCGAACACCCCGAACCTTGATCTTAGTGGTGCTAAAAACACAAGCCTCAGCGTAACATTCTCTAATTAAAGACAAATTAAATGAACTCTTTACCTCACACAATATCTGCCATCCCTGCCTATTGATTACATCTCGGATGAAACTAAATTCATCAAAACTCCTCCTGTCGAACCCTTTATCCGGCAATATTTTTTTGTTCTTTATCTTTGCATATTTTAGTTGTGCAACCTCAGAGCTAAACCCATTAAACTGCATATGTGGCCTAGGAATGGGCCGAGTGTTTGACATGCTACGTGTGGCTCGCACCCGAGACGGACCGACTGTGTCCTCAGGCCTAACTGTGGTCGTGCGAGGTGATTTTCGAGGCGTAAAGACAGTGTGTCTAAGCTGGACAGACGGTGGTGTTCGTCTTAGCCTCTTTTTGAGGGGCTGACCATGCACAGCCTTTGATCTTGTAGCAAAAATCCGTCTCAACCCCTTCCTCTTTCTAGAAGGAATTGGGGTCATATTCCGTACTTCGGCTTCCAAATCAGGCTCTACATCAGCCTCACTGCGTGGTGTCTCATAATCCTCTTGCCTAACATTTAGTTCAATATCATCAAGCCCAATCGGTTCATCCTCACCAATGTGAGGCATGGGATTGGCCAAACCAGTGGCTATGGGCATTTGTGTGCAGGGGTGATTGTACCATGTGAGCAAATATAACTTGGGAGGACTCAACACAGTGGAGGGAGAGCATGGTGGAATAAAAAGCTCATCCTCAGAAGAATCGAAGGTCGTTTCTCCTTCAATCAGTTCATGAGTGCTGGAAATAGGATTTACCTCAACGCCCAAACTAGGGCTCGCAACCGTTGGTGGCGATGATGGTGGCGGTTGGTTGATGTCGATCATCCTTAATGGTGGAGATGGTGGCTCGACAGTGGAATGTGGTAAAGGTGGAGGGGGGTCGTCGATTGAAGGCGGAGACGGTGACGGAGGTCGGCGCGGCGTGCGTCTCGCCCGCGGAGGTGAGCAGTCGGCGATAAGAGGGGTAACAATCGGTGGTCGTGGTGGCGATGGTGACGAGGGAGGAGACGACGAGGATGAGCCATCGGCGACGAGGTCAACTATCTCCGGTTCTCCAGTCGGCCGTGAGGCGGAGGCGCAAGCCCGCCGGTGGTTACTTCGCCGGACCGGCTGTGGTGGGTTTCGAACAGCGGTTCGTTTCATACGGGCCATGGTTTCGAGTAGAGAGGAGAAGTGAGTGGAGTGGTAATATAGATGGTGGTTTTAATGAGAGTGGGTTTGTGGTTTATGGAGAGTGGGTTTGTGGTAATTCAAAATGAGATGGGTGATGTGAACGAAGCGGGTGATGTTAGGCTGATGCAGGCGGCGATGGTAAGTTGGTTATGGGGAAGAGAAAGAGTCATTTCTTCCTTAAACTTTCTAATCTCTTGTACTTGATGGCTTAGCAAGATGTCAAAACTTTGTTTATCCAATGGATAAACATTTATTGTGATGGAGTGGGTTAGGGGAGCATGGGGAACACAATCTGTAAAAAGGGGCTGACAAAGACTGTAGTGATGTAAGGATGAGGTCACTGTGTACTCTCCTGACTTCCTCCAAAGATGCTGAAAATTTTCACATGTGAGCCTCCGAATGCTGCAGCATTGGCAGAACATCAATCTTCCCCTGAAAGATTATTTGCAAACAATACAAGACCAAACTTTATAAAACATAAAAGCTTTAAAACATAAAAGAAAAGAGGGAAAGTATTTACAAACAGATTTGGACTTGAAAAAGTCCAAAAACACCTTCAATCCTAAGGTATAGCCCAATTCTCAGAGCAATGCTCTGGGAATGCTACAGAATCATGAAATACCTTAACTCGCTGCCCATTCACTATAAACACCGTGTTGTCCTCCGGATTAATGAGGTCAACCGCTCCATAAGGGTAAACTTTATGAATAACAAAGGGTCCGGACCACCTAGACTTGAGCTTTCCCGGGAATAGTTTCAACCTAGAGTTAAATAAGAGGACCTTTTGTCCATCTTTCAACTCCCGGTGTTGGATCCTATTATCATGCCATTTTTTCGTYTTTTCTTTATAAAGCTTGGCATTTTCATAAGACATTTGTCTTTGCTCTTCCATTTCACAAAGTTGAAACTTTCTTTTCTTTCCAGCCTCATCCAAAGACATATTGAGCTCTTTGATATCCCAATATGCTTTGTGCTCAAGTTCTAAGGGCAAGTGACATGCTTTTCCGTAGACAAACTTATATGGAGACATACCGATTGGTGTTTTGAAAGCGGTTCGGTAGGCCCACAAAGCGTCGTCTAATTTAAATGCCTAGTCCTTCCTATTGGGCTTGACCACTTTTTCCAAAATGCTTTTGATTTCCCTATTAGAGAGCTCTGCCAAACCATTAGTTTGTGGGTGATAGGTCATGGCAATTTTGTGGTTAACATTGTATTTTTCAAGGACTCCTTTTATTAAATTGTTCATAAAGTGAGTACCCTTGTCACTAATTAGTGCCCTAGGGGTACCGAAACGTGTGAAAATATGTTTTTGGAGGAACTTAACCATAGTTTTTGCGTCATTTGACACACATGCCATAGCCTCCACCCATTTGGAAACGTAGTCAACAGCCACAAGTATGTATTGGCAGTTATTTGATGGAGGGAAATGACCCATAAAGTCTATTCCCCATACATCAAATAATTCAACTTCGAGTATCCCGTTTAATGGCATTTCATTCCTTTTGGAAATGGAGCCACTCCGTTGACACTCGTTGCACCTTTGTGCAAAGTTGTGGGAATCCTTAAAAATGGTTGGCCAATAAAAACCGGACTGTAAAACTTTGGTTGCAGTTCTTTGGCCTCCGAAATAGCCTCCATATGGTGCATGATGGCAATGTTGTAGGATGGCTGTCACTTCAGATTCGGGCACGTATCTTCTCAAAATCTGATCTGCACCAAGCCTAAACAAAAATGGTTCATCCCACAGGTAAGACTTAGCATCATGAAAGAATTTTTTCAACATGTGGCCTGTGTAATCAGAGGGTTTTATTCCACAGGCCAAGAAATTAGCTATATCCGCAAACCAAGGCGCTTTTGGTTGGTCAATCAAGAGGATTCTTTCATCGGGAAAAGTATCACTAATGTCTATTCCTCCTCTCTCGGGCTCTTCCAACCTAGACAAATGGTCCGCTACTTGATTATCTACCCTCTTTCTATCCAGAATCTCTAAGTCGAACTCTTGCAATAAAAGCACCCATCTTATCAACCTTGGTTTTGCATCTTTCTTCGAAATTAGGTACTTGATGGCTGAGTGATCGGTGTGCACAATTACCTTTGTTCCCATCAAGTAGGACCTAAATCTCTCAAAAGCGAAAACTATGGCCAATAATTCTTTCTCAGTTGTGGTGTAATTAATTTGTGCCTCATTCAAAATCTTACTTGCGTAATAGATTGAATGAAACACCTTGTCTTTCCTTTGTCCTAGTACAGCACCTACCGCCCAATCACTAGCGTCACACATGATCTCAAAAGGTTTGTTCCAATCCGGGGCAACTACCACTGGTGCGGTAACCAAAGCTTTTTTCAAAGTTTTGAATGCATTTCTGCATTCATCATTAAAATTGAATTTTTGGTCATGCTGGAAGAGTAAACAAAGAGGTTTTGAAATCTTAGAAAAATCTTTGATAAACCTTCTATAAAAACCGGCATGACCCAAAAAGCTTCTGATTCCCTTAACCGTGGTTGGTTCGGGTAGTTTTTCAATTACCTCAAGTTTTGCCTTATCTACCTCAACCCCTCTTTTTGAAATCAARTGTYCAAGAACAATTCCTTCTTTGACCATGAAATGACATTTCTCCCAATTAAGGACCAAGTCCGTTTCCTCACACCTTTCCAAGCTCTTTTTCAAATTATTYAAACAATTGTCAAATGATGAACCATACACAGAAAAATCATCCATAAATATTTCAATGGATTTTTCAAGCATATCAGAAAAGATGGACATCATGCACCTTTGAAAGGTGGCAGGAGCATTACAAAGTCCAAAACATTCTTCTGAAAGCAATGGTGCCATAGGGACAAGTAAATGTGGTTTTCTCTTGGTCTTCCGGAGAAATGGCTATTTGATTGTACCGTGAATAACCATCTAAGAAACAATAGAATTCCTTTCCGGCTAGCCTATCCAACATTTGGTCAATGAAAGGTAGTGGAAAATGGTCTTTTTGGGTAGCCTTGTTTAGTCTCCTATAGTCCATGCATATTCTCCAACCGGAGACAACTCTAGTAGGGATAAGTTCATTTTTTTCATTCGTGATGACTGTGAACCCTCCCTTTTTAGGAACACATTGGACCGGACTAACCCAAGAACTACTGGCAATCGGAAAAATAATTCCGGTATCTAACCATTTTAAAATCTCCTTTTTGACTACCTCTTTCATGACAGGGTTTAGCCTTCGTTGGGTTTCTATGGAAGTGAAATTTCTATCTTCTAGGATGATCTTGTGTCGGCAAATAAAGGGACTAATCCCTTTAAGGTCAGCAATGGTCCATCCTAAGGCTTTCTTATGCAATTTCAACATGTCCACAAGTTTCTTTTCTTGATGCAATTCTAGGCTAGACGAGATAATGACAGGCAATTTGCCTTCTTCTCCTAGAAAAGCATATTTTAGATGGGATGGGAGTTGTTTCAACTCCAAATCAGGTGGTGATTCTATGGACGGGGTGAAGTCTTTTTGCTCATTATTTTCTAGCAGCTCAAATGCTGCAGCATCCACTGGGACAACATCAGTTCTTAATTCCTCTATTTCCTCAACACTTTCCTCTTTTATTTCCTCATCATATTCTCCTTCCAACTTAAGATTTTTCTGATTCCCTCTTCCAAACACATCTCCTCTATCTCAGATATTCTTGAACACTCTTCAAAGTAATCAGGATACTTTAGAGAGTTGAAGACATTAAAGGTGACTTTCTGGTCTTGGAGTCTCATGGTCAATTCTCCTTTTTGGACGTCTATCAAAGTTCTTCCGGTGGCTAGAAATGGTCTTCCTAAGATAATAGGAATATCCTTATCTGCCTCAAAATCTAGAATGATAAAGTCCGCTGGAAATATGAACTTGTCAACTTGTACCAAAACATCTTCAATTTTCCCCTTAGGATATGCTATGGACTTATTGGCCAATTGGAGTGTGACAGTGGTTGGTCTAGCTTCTTTTATGCCTAAGGTGTTGAAAACAGACAAGGGCATGAGATTGATACTAGCTCCTAAGTCACAAAGGGCTTTCCCTATCTCCTTCCCTCCTATTGAACAAGGAATTGTAAAACTCCCTGGATCTTTTAGCTTAGAGGGTATTCTATTGGTCAAAAGCGCACTACATCCTTCGGTTAGGGCTACAATCTCATACTCAGTCAACTTCTTCTTCTTGCTTAGGATGTCCTTCAGAAACTTGGCATAACTAGGCATTTTCTCAATTGCCTCAACAAGCGGGATGTTGATGTGCAATTCTTTAAACACATCCAAGAATTTCTTAAATTGTAGTTCCTCTTTTTGATTCCTCAACCTTTGGGGGTAGGGAACATAAGGAGGTACTGGTTTTATTACATTCTTACTTGGATGAGTTGAGCAAGATGGGTCTTGAGTGCCTTGGGTCTTTGTGGTGCCCTTCRGAGKTTCAGATGAAMTGTTAACATCAAGCTTAGGGGTCTCTAAAACCTCAGTTTCTTTTGACTTTTCTAGAGCATCCTTAGGAAAGAGTAATGGAAAGTCTGATCTAGGGGGGACATAAGTGGTGGTCTCTAATGCCTGTTTCTCTAAGGGTAAGACCGGGCTTTCTTTGGCAGAAACCAATGTTGTAGCATCAGTTTCTGTCAAAATTGGTGCACTATATTTGGGCACTTGTTCTTTCAACTCCTTCCCACTCCTAAGGGTCACTACTTTCACATGTTCCTTACCTAGGTCTCTAGGGACTTCTGTATTACTGGGCAAGGTTCCACGGGCTCAATTGTTTAGGTTAAGCGCGAGTTGACTGACTTGAGTCTCTAAATTCCTGATGGCCGCACTTTGTTGATTTATTAAAGGTTGGTTTTGTGCAAAGAGTCCTTTAATCATTGCTTCCAAAGAAGATGATTCTGACTGTGGAGGAGGTTTATTCTGAAAAGGTGGTTGTGAGTTTTGAAAACCTTGTTGGTGATTCTGAGAGTTAGAACTGTTTCCATGATGTTGCGGTTGGAAATTAGAAGTTTCTTGTTGTTTATGGACTGGTGGGTTTAAACTGGGACTGTTCCAAGAAAAGTTCGGATGTTGTTTCCAGCTGGCATTATAGGTATTGGAATAGGGATTAACTCGGTTATGAACATAGTTTACTGATTCAGCATTGTGAGGACAGTGTTCATACGAGTGTTCCCCACCACAGCACACACATTGCACAGATAG
>NC_037535.1:5827873-5829071 GCF_001531365.2 Cynara cardunculus var. scolymus
TATCCCTCATTGTAGGTACTGGCTGTAAAGGCTCCGCCTGCCGTCGCGTCGAGCATTTGTTTTGCCATGGGACTTAACCCATTGTAAAACGTCTCGAGTTGAATGCAGTACGGAATGCCATGGTGTGGGCATTTCCTCAACADCTCTTTAAACCTTTCCCACGCGTCAGGAACCGCTTCATCATCCAATTGTTTAAAAAGACATATTTCGTTTCTGGATTTAGCGTTCCTTGTTGGTGGGAAATATTTTCTCAAAAWWWTTTCCGCCATGTTACTCCATGACGGCACAGATCCTGGTGTTAAAGAGTTAAACCATGCTTTTGCCCGATCCCGTAAGGAAAATGGAAATAAGGTAAGTCTGAGAGCATCATTTGACATTCCTGGGATTAGGAAGGCATATGTGATTTCCATGAAAGACTTTAAGTGAGAATGTGGGTCCTCTGAGGGCAGTCCAGCAAATTGTCCATTAGTCTGTAACATGTGAAACATGATTGGTTTTAGCTCGAAATGGAGAGCGGCCATATGCGGTCTGACTATCCCAGAATTTAACTGCTCAAAATCCGGGATAGCGTAGTCCATGATTCTTCCATTCTTGGAATTTGCCAGATTAATTATATTTGGAGTTTGTGCCCTTAAGTGTTCAGTAGGATCTGATTCGGTGTCCAAATTATTATCATTCTCATTATGTGGGTTTTCATGGTGAAAATTCGGGAATGGTGGTATTTGCCCGAAAATTGGCGGTTGGTTTTCTAAATTTTGTATTCCCGGATTATTRGGAGGAGGTAATGCCATGTTGGGCGGGAGTAGAGCTTGAAATGCTCTCTGGGCCCTCCTTCTTTGGCGAAACGTCCTCTCAATGTCTGGATCAAATTCAAAAAATTCACCACGAAACGTTCTTGGCATGCACCACTTTTTAAAAACAATACAAACGGAACAAGAAAAATCAAATCTTTTACTTTACTCAAAATAAAACTTTAGCGGAGCAATCCCCGGCAGCGGCGCCAAAAACTTGGTCGGTTATATTTCACACCTCTAGACTACTGAAATTGGGCCATAAAGCAAGTATACAATCCGGCCCAACGTCGCCTTTCCAAGTAATAAGTGGTACAAGTACCGAGTTATCGTCCACAGAGATTGTAGCCAATGTTAGATTAGAGTCCAATGAAAGAGATGATTTCAGACGACGATTTTGAAGACTT
>NC_037535.1:5829816-5859876 GCF_001531365.2 Cynara cardunculus var. scolymus
TAAATAGCGTAAAATAAATGACGGAATGTAAATAACGTAATGTAAATGACGGGAATGTAAAGACGAGAAAATAAATAGCGGAAAATAAATGACAAGAAATTAAATAAATAACAAGATGAAGATGAACTTTGAAGAACTTGAAGAAGGATGAAAAGAAAAGAAAGAAAAGTTGGGAGGAAGTGGGAGGAGATTAGAGAGAATCCAATGGATTTATCAATTCAAGTGTGTGTTACAAAGAAGCCTAAGCCTCCTATTTATACCCAAAAAATGGGTACAAAAAGACAAAAAGCCAAAGCTTAGAGGTTAAGACAACTTCAAACTAGTTACATAATAATTAAAGTTCAACTAATAAGTACAATACCTAGTTAAAGCTTAACTAAGAAGTACAAAGGCTAACTAAAGTGAAGAAATCAGATTTCTTCCAAAAATACAGCCCAATTACAGCTGTTTTCCATCTTCAAAAASTCAGCACATTGTCTATTATGCCCTCCCAAAAAGTAGTGCAAGACCCAGGTCAATGCTGTACCAATGCTGCAGCACCTGCTGTTATCACAAAAACTCCAAATTAGCTTCAAATATGCATACCAACATGTTAACCACAACATTTAGCTTCATAATAACAAAGGTATAAAGAAATAAATAAAAATGACTCAATTTGGGACTGAAAAGAAATTAATGTAACTAAAAAGTCCTAAAAAGAGCGTGTTATGCGTTAAATTCTCAACACATATCAGTTAGCATATCATGGCAACATTTGTAGAAAAAAGCAAGAAAAAAGCAAGAAAAAAGCAAGATGTTTCATCACAGTCACCATCAAGCAAACAAAAAGATATTGAGTCATATACTTAAAGGTAAATTTCTAGATACTGACAGGGTACTTCGGCCATTTGACATTGTGCACGATATAAACGACCAATACAAAATTACTATTAGGTACCCCAAAGTTTGGCATGCGAAATGTAATGCACTAAACATGTAAGCGGAACCCTGAGGAGTCATTCACCCGACTCCTTACATTTTTCTATAATATGGAACTCCATGATCCAGGTACCATCACCAAAATAAATGTTAAATCCAGTTTCAATCAGATAAGAATGAAATAAACAATAAAAACAACAATAAAGATCAAATCATCATGTATATTGATTAGTTTCTCTCTCTAACTTCTCTCTCTAATATATGACAATGAAGGAACCTTATACAAACTAAGTTATTACAAAGTAGTTATACAATTGACTAAACTAGAAGTTGAACTAACAATTAAACACAATGTTGACTTTTGTTGACATTAAATTTTGACCTTCCCATCTTCAACAATTGTCACCATAAACGGTGATATCGGATACAATAATATTTGACCTAACAATCTCCCCCTTTGTGTTCAAGATCATAATTCAGCAAATATAAACACTCTAACTATCTCCTCTTTTGAAGACGATCAAACTTTGTCAACAAAAACACATCTTCAGCTTTGAACCTTCAACAATCAACAAATCTTCAAGTAACCTTCTTGAATCAACAATTAAGCTTTAGACATTTAGACTTTAAGCTCTAACACTACGTGTACTAAGCTCTTTACCATTATATCATGAAAGAATCCAATTTTGTCAACAACTTTCTTCAAACAACCCTGATTCAATCATCCAAAGAATCTTTCACATATAAGTCAACAATGAATCTTGACAATTCAACACCAATCTATTCATCACATCTACAATCTTTGAATCCCAAGGCTTTTCAACCTTAGACTCAATACATTTAGAAACAATCATTTTTTTTCATGCATTATTTAACAATATACCAGTTAATCATCCACTTGAATTCTTTAACTGCCTTTACACATATGAATATGAATATTTGTAAGCTTCCCCTTGACATCAGCACTTGCTTCACATGTCTTTGAATTCAATATTGTTTCTCCTCCATAACATCTTCTCTTCATGTTTTTTTTACCGTTCATGTCTTTGCATAATGCTTGTCTTCATGTCTTTGATATCATTTCCTCCCCTTATGATGATTAGGAGAATCCTGAGCATCATGAACAATCAAAGACTGAAATTTCTTCCTCTATGAACAACAACACTAAATAAATTTCGCCCTGTCAAATGAATCAAGTTTCCTCAAATATCTTCAGATAATTTCCCCCTGTATATGAATAATATTTTCTCCGTCAGAAAAAATTTCTCTCCCCCTTAAAAATAGACCTCTTCCAAATAAATTTCTCTCCCCCTCAGAAAATGGGTAACCATCTAACATAGAAACACATTTAGTAACTGTTTTCACATTTATCAAAACAAATTCAATTGAATTGTCTATTTTCAGAGTTGGCAATTATGAATCTTTGATAGGGCTTCTAGTTTTCATTGAAGTAATATATAATTCACTTCTCAAACTGTTCCGACATAATTACAAAAAGTGAAATTTGAATCACAAAGACTCGTGAATGTGTAAAAAATCATTATCATAATGATATGACTCGAAAGAGACACAATATGCACTGAAATGAAGTTCAAAGGTGGGGCTGATTTCCTTCTTTTTCAATACCCAAGTTTTCCAAATGAAAACTAGATAGATTATATCTTGTGTCCTCGTGAAAAATTTAAACATCACTTTGTTGAGAAAGAGATGAGTAGCTAATGAGGTTAAAACAAGAGTTGGCATGGGCTCACTACCTTTTTCAATGAAGGTCAGAAAAGAATTCAGAACCAATCAGTAGATGTGGTTGCCCGACTTATAAATAGTTGGATCAGAGTTCTATTATTCTTTCAGCTCTGTTCTCACACCCTCTGATTTTTAATAATTCTCCCTTCTAACCAAGCTTTCATTTACATTATTTCGCTCCACACAATGAGATTTCTCAACCGTATGAGTTATCTTCCCTACTCTTTTATTTAAGAACTTTCTCCTCTCAATCACTCAAGAATTACTTCTTGGGTAGGGCTACAAGTTCTGGTAGTCCATAAAAGCACAGTTAATCACACACATTGATCCTATGAAAGACAACCTAAAAATTCAAAAATATTATGCATTGAAGTTCAGTGAAATTTCAAAAATCAATATCTGAAGCACGAGTCCTGAACTAATATGTCCATAAGTCAAACAAATGAGTACGAGTTTTAAACTGAAGTGTTTAGAAGCAAACATGAAAGTATCTATTTAGAATAGTCAAAGAACAAGTTCGAATGCTAAACATAATAACTCATTGCGCACAGTGTTTACAAACAGATATTCAATGATTAGAATGATTAATTATGAAGAACAAATCACAATTATTATTTCAGATAAGAATGGAATCATTGATATGAAATGACGCACAATGAAAACAATTAAGATTTAAAACGAGTGTATTTCCACTGAAAGTTTCAACGAATATATGAGACATGGAAATAACTAAGTCAAAAAAATTTAACACATGACAATTCAAGGATTGATTTGAAATCGGAAAAGAAACAAACACAAGTAAATTTCTTGGATTGAACTACCATGGTACTTTTGAAAATTAAAATTCATGCACTTATTAAATACGATATTCCCCCTCAAAAGTAGCATAACCTTTTGATTGATCAGTCATGTGGTATGAATATTCTGAATAAGAATGCACATGACTTTCCTACAAAACCGATTAGAAAGATTTTGGTACCCAAGATTTATTGGGTCCTCGGAGGTTAGATGCTTTTGCATTGAAGATATTAAACTAAGAGTCAGGGATACCATATGTACCATACCGTTTATTCACATACCTTTCATTTACAAAATTCTTTGTACCACACATTGAACAGCAGATTTTCTTCTGGCTCAAACTGATCAGCTGACTTATAGACCTTACAAAATAAGGCAAATTCAATCTGGGAAACAAATGACTTTGTATTAACTACAGGAGATTGATGTGGCTTGTTTGCAACATAGTCCTCTGTAGTTGATTTACTTTTCCAAACCATTTTCACCATTTTAGAATAATTACCTGAGCTATCAACAAAATCATTGTGAAACTGATTAAAATTATGAGTATGACATTTTGAAAAAATATTTGATTTGGAGTATCTGTTAGAATAAGTGTTTGATTTGACACTTAAATAATAGTTAATCTTACAGACACTACCTGGAGAGAGGATCATTTTAATGAATTGAACCTGAAGCAGTTTTATAAGAGAACACAGAACCAGTATCAGTTTGAAATGCCCAAATTCATACAAAACTGATCATGATCTTCAAGAAGTTATGAACAAGATGAAGAGTAGAGAGAATAGATCACCAAATGTCTTGTAAATTGCTTGAGAGAGAATTACAGCTCTAATCTGAGAATTACAGAATTGTTAATGACTAATTACAAAGCTAAACACTATTTATACTAAGGAAAGCATTAAACTAACTATTACAAAGCATATAAAATGGAGAACTTGAATACAATCAATAACGCACATACTTGAACCCAACATAGTTGAATCATTATACGATGAAAGAACAGTAGTATCGGGACTAGTCTGTTCAGAAGATATAACCTTTTATGAATCCTCTTTGATTATCTATCTAGTTTTGAAAATTATTTGTTCAAGTTCTTTGACTTTGTCAGATAAAACATTTCTTTCTCAACACTCAAATCAAATTTATATTGTAAATCAAATCTGAAACTCTTTCCAGACACAAGATCTGTTTCTATTACATATAATATCTTTGAAAGCTTTAGAATTTCCTTTTAAAAAACTTTCGCTCATTCTCAAAATCAATTTCCAACTTTTGTCTTTTATCAGATATATCTTTAAAGTATCCAACATTCTTTTTCTCAATTAATCTTCTTTCACAGGCAAAACCTTTTCTTTCATCTTCTAACATTTTCAGAAGATCAGAAATTTGCTTTGTAAGCTCCAAACTTTTCTTCTCAAATCTTTTCTTTCATTTTCAAATTTACTTCTTTCTAATACAACAAACTTCTCAAAATCAGAAACTTGTTTGAAAATTTCACAGTCTTCATCTCACAAGATTCGATTTTGCTTTCAAAACCTTTTAAGCTCAAATATGTATTTCTCATTATCTAGAACCTTTTTAACTTCAGATATTTTCTTGGAGCACTCAACACTTTTCTTTTCATAATCAGAATCTTTTATCTCAAAATCTGATTTCTTTTCAAACTAAGAGATCTTTTTCTTAAGCTGAAGATTTTCATTTTCCACAACTTTGTACTTCTCCTGGAAATCATTAAGTTTTGTAGATGTCTCTACCATCCCATATAGTATTGACCTTCAGGAGTATCTATTTTAATTATTATATGTTCTTTAGACATCTTGATATGATCCTGTAAGAAAATAAATACTCCAAATCAATTCTTGAATATGCCAAAAATATGAACACTTGTTACCTGACTAAATAATCGTTAATCAAAATAACTATCAGAAGATTTGAAAACTAAGCTATCGTACACCACTGAATCACATATATAGCACAAAACCCAAAATGAATAATGTCCCCATACTGCAACTTAGCACGAGGGTCCTGTAGTATGTGCGATAAACATACATATCGCATAAAAATAAGAATAATATCTCACAGCCTTATATCGCACAAAACTCTCCAACCTTTATCACACAAAGCTTGCTATGAACAATTACTTATCGCACGAGTCTTGTGCGATAAAACCATGTATCGCAGGCTTCTACATGCGATGAACTTGTATATCGCATGATGCTATAGATGAACAGTAACTTTATCACATATGCCTTGTACGATGAACTCAAATATCGTGCCCTTCTTTGTGCAACCTCAATATATCTCACAATATGATGCAATATACTTCACCAATATCAATTATCGCACACCACTATGCGATATATCTGAAGAACATGCAATGAACTTCAAGAACGTGCGAAAAACTTCAAGAACATGCTATGAACTTCAAGAACATCCAATGGACTTCATCTTCTTCAAAACTCAACCTGTTCGATCCTGAAAATTAAAAACTCATCAAAATACGATCAAACTTTGATTATAGTACTCGATTTTGATGTAGAAACAACATTTTAATGAAGACTCTAAACAAAAATTCAGATTAAATAACAAGAATTTGATCAAAATGATCAAGAACAGTCTTCCGAACTCGTATTCCAAAAATTTTACAAAACCTTCAAATTGGTCAATCTAATCTTCAAATTTGTTGATGAAATTTCACATGATTGATCTACGATGATAGTCTAACAAGTCTATAACAACAAATCAATCAAAAACAAAAAAAACATCAAATTCAGATCAAGAACAATCAACTTTTTCAAGAAACCAAAAACGTCAAAATTTTCTTCAAATCTTCATCAAATCAAATTGAATCTGCTCTGATTGCAATTGTTAATCCAATTTTAATCAGATAATAATAAATTGAACAATATAGATTAGTAAACAAAACTTTTTCACATCAACTGAATTCACTCTGATACCAATTGTTAAACCAAGTTTCAATCAGATAACAATGAACTAAACAATAAGAATAAAAACAAAGATAAAATGATCATGCATATTGATTAGTTTCTCTCTCTACATGTTTCTCTCTCTAAGATATGACAATAGAAGGAATCGTATACAAACTAAGCTATTACGTAGTATTTATATAAATGACTAAACTAAAAGTCAAACTAACAATTAAACACAATGCTGACTTTTGTTGATTATGTTGACTCTAAGTTTTGACCTTCCCATCTTCAACAATTGTCTCCATAAACGGTAATCTCAGATACAATAATATTTGACCTAACAATAAAGAAATATGAAAGAGGACATTTTGAGACGTGTTTTGATGCCCTTGATTGCGTGGTACGTATAACTATGTCATATGTTTACATATTATAAATTATAACCTTTACATACGTAAACAATCTAATTTTTTTTACAAATTTGGTCTTTTCAGGTAAGCTTGCATAGTGTCCTTATAATAGATGCTGCTCATTTGAAGGGATGTTTCTTGGGTAAAATGTTCTTGGTGGTTGCCATAGACGAAAATTACAACGTTGTGCCCATTGTTTTGGGAGTAGGTAGGTTTGAGACTAGGGAGGTGTGGACTTGGTTTTTGTCCATGATCAAGGAATGTATTGGATATTTGGAATACTTGGTGTTTATGTTCGACAGGGCTACTTCTATAAACCAAGAAATTACCATTGTGTTCCCAAGGGCCCATCATGCTCTATGTTGTTGCCATTTGGAGATGAATGTAAAAACCAGGGATATATAGATTAAATTTAATTAAAAAACATACTGGAAGGCATGCAAAGCGTATACGATGCAGGATTTCGATTGGATGATGGAAGGTCTACGACACCGTGTATATATCAGAGCTCAATTGATGGAGGAGTTTGGCTTGGAGAGGTGGTCAAGGGACCATTTTCCTGGTATACACTAAATATCATGACGTCAAATAGTGCAGAGTCGGTGAATGTACTATCCTGTTTTGCATGCAAATTACCAATTGTTGGACTTATGGAGTACTTGGTTTCCAATAACAGTGGTATTCTATTCGTCGGGCTAAAGGAGATTAATGTACTGACAGGAGCTTTAACACACCCTCAGACGTGGCAATCAAGACCAAAAGCAAGTATACAAATAGCCCTAATATCGTCTTTCAAGTAATAAAATGGTATAAGTACCGAATATCGTCCACAAGGATCACAATAAAAGCTTAATAAAAGTAGAACAAAAGAAATGATTTCAGATGACGATTTTTTGAAGACTTTGATTGGAGTGGGTTAACAATGAATTGTAATAACAGATAATAAATCAAGAAAGGGTGTAAGACATTAACTAGTTTCACCATCTATTTTGAGGGTGTTCCTCTTAGACTTTCAACATTATTAGTGTTTAGATTTAACCACACATCTCCGTGCAGTATCAGACTAGTGGTAATGTAGAATGAAGTCCTCAAAATATAACACCCCATACCACACATTGCATGTAACACATATTTCAATTATAAGAAATACATGTTTATACACCTTTCAGGTCCCTTAGTAAACGAATCTATCATACAGAATACATGGTCCATAAATTCCAAAATACATTTCTTGTACTAATCATTTTTCTTCTATCAAATTTATATACATCATGAGCAACTCTTCATACAAACATGCATATAGGAATATATCACATTTCCCCCTTCCCTTTACCAACAACGTCTCCTGCAATACATATTTAAAATCACAAAATAAGGGTTAGACCGGAAAGTGTAGTGAGATCCCCTTCTATGTCATTGCAGGGTGATAATCACCAAAACTTTATTTAAAATAACTTTTCATATATATAACAAATATATGAACAAGTAAAACATAATACCAATACCTTTTCACTTCCAAAGCCAATCATTCAACTTTTATATTAACATTCCCAAACCCAAATAGATTTGAACCAACCAGGTTTCACATAATACCACTTTTTAAACCTTTTTATTTAAAAACAAGGTTTATTCAAAGCTTCAGGCTAAAAACCTGTTATCAACTTCTCAATAACATCTAGACTTCGATTTCCAATAAGAACCCTGATTCTAAATCTTTAAATCACAAAGAAATAAAGATTTCCAAATCACAATAATCTTAAAGGATATAATAGTAAGAGTCATATCATGCATCACACATACAAATGTCACCCTTATATCCACAAGTACACCTCTCCTTGATATGCCACCCTTATCCCATGGTACACCTCTCCTTGATATGCCACCCTTATTTCTTCATCTAATCATTTTACAAAATATTTTCGATTAGAATAGACCGCAGTCATAAATGTTCTAATGAAATATCCTCAGTTCAAAATCATCTTTATCAAAATTCTCATTTTTTAATCTTACAAAAGAATATTATAATAATGATTTATTTTGAACTAACACTTTAGTCAAAATACTAAACCGGTCAATTTTTAAACAATTTTGGTCAACGAAGACTTGGCCGGACTTTATCTCCGCTCAAGTCTTGACCGATGTAAATATATTAATCTGTACAACACTAGTCCCCTTTGTCCGATTTACAAATCCGGACAATGCATTCTATTTGTCCGATTTACCAATCCAGACGATGTTATAATAGGTCCGATCAAAACAGTCGGACTTATACTATACCGGGCAAGCCCTTGATCGATTTATGAATAAATCGAAAAACTCTTAATCGTATTCCTACTTCTCCGTTCAAAACCTTTGTCTGGTTTATATAATTTAAAATCTCACTTACTCTTTAATCCGATCAATACTGTGGACGATTTAAAACTAAATCGAACAACACTTGTCCGACTTAAAATAATCCGGACATCACTTGTTTGATTTAAAGCCATATCCGGGTATTTATTCATAACAGAAATCAATATGCAATTCAAAACTACTTTTAAAAGAATTTTAACCACTCACCTTTGAAATTATTTTGAAACCAATCTCTAGAAATTCAGCCAATAAGCAATCCGAACAAGCTTTTATCTCAGTTCTCTTTCAAGTGTCAAAAGGGCTAAAAGTTTTACTTGAAAGCCTCTTCCCATATTTATACCCTTTCCCAAAAAGGAAAGGCGGCTAAATCCGCATGCATGCCCATCCCATAAACAAAACCCATGCATGCATATTACATATTAAATCATGTATACATAAAATATATCCATTTCATGCATACATATAATCATGCATACTCACATAGATACAATATCATGCACGCATTCACATTATGCATATATCTTCTATGCATAAAAATATATGATTCACATAATTAACATAACAATTCATCACGCTTTCCCGTAACCATACAACAAATAATCATGTATTAGTTACCTCAAGTGATAACCAAGACCATGTTATCACATTATCCACCCCTTACAAGAATTCCATCCCGGAATTCCTTTAATAAAAAAGCCACAGATACTCTGATCTCATTTTTGATTCTAATTCCCAAGTTGCCTCTAATCCTTTATGAAACTGCCACTGTACCTTAACCAAACTGATCTCTTTGTTTCTCAACACCCTGATCTATCAATCAATCACAGCTTCTGGTGTCTCTACAAAGTTCAGCTTACTGTCCAGTTTAACTTCTGGAAGCGGTACATCTAGACTGGGATCAACTAAATATTTCCGCAAGTTTGATACATGAAAAGTGTTGTGAATCAGACTAAACTCTTTTGGTAGTTCCAACTGATAAGCCACTAGTCCAGTTCGTGTTAGACCTATCTTGTGAAAGTGTAAGTAAGAAGTCTCTTACTCTAGTCAATAGGACTTGGAGACTCGACAGGTCTCTTAGTCCAATCAATGAGGGTTCCTTTGCTGACTCTGAATCTGTTGAAGTAATTCCTCTTGACAGAACGGTTGTAGTGTCTTTTCCTCTAAGAGAGACACGAGGATCGGCAGGAAATCTTTCTTTGACCAACATTAAACAAGTCGAAACAGAAGGTGTCCGAGGAACACGAACTGAACCTGGCTCATGTGTTCAGCCAGAGGTTACCCCAATAGCATACGTCACAAAGAATGAGTTCCAATCCTTTGCCACCTTTGTGTTATGCCATTTGGATGAGCTAACACTCAACATGGCCCGTGCAGAGCCATCAACCTCTGCACCTGCTCTGGATGAAGTTTGATCATCTTTAGCAGAATTGAGAACTGAGTCTTCGACGAATGCTACTCGTCTCGAACTCGAACAACTAAAGGAATTGATAGCAATCAACGTAAAGACCCTGCAAAGGGTCCTTGCGCATATTTAGAGGAGTGATGCGTCCACTTCAACACAAGATCAAACATCACTCATTCCTCTGAGTGTACCTACTGACTATATCACCCAGACAAAGATGAGGGCTCTGGGTGATAGACTCCTTCAAAATATGGCGGATTACACCTCTGACTTCAATAGCACAGCCAAGCAGGCAGTCATCGACATGCGTCGTTCTTTGGAAACTTTCAAGTTCAGAGCGGATGTGGAGATCACAAAAGCCACAAATGCCTCGTCAAACATTGTTGAACTCTTCGACGTCAAGGTCAAGGCAATGGCTCTAGCTGAAGTGTAGAAGCCAAAGAGGAAGTCAGCGAAGCCATCTACTTATGCAGAAGCCTCGAAGAAGAGGAGGCTTGACGACAATGAGGACCCAGACCAGTCTGGCCCTCAAAGTCGTCAAAAGCGGGAGAAATAGTCTGTAGCATCAACAAGTACCGTTCTTATTGTTGCCCCCTGCCTCTACTCCTCAAGAGACAGCCCCTGCGCCATCCAATCAACACTCTAGGGTTGTGCACGCACAAAAGGAGGTAGTCAGAGAAGAAACAATGCCCTCTGCACCAAGAGTATATATGCCAGCAGGGCAAATGACTGATGAATAGGATGCAATCAAGCTCCTATCAATCTATTCCTCTTCATCATCATCAAGTTTATCATCCTCCGTGGAATATTTCATGGAAACGGCTCCACTTACGAGGATTGATACAGAAGAGGTAGTAGTGGTAAATGTCGTGGAGCCAGAGAGGAGCCAACCAAGAACAGAAACTGCTCCTCCTCCAACGATGATCCCACTTGCCACCAAGGTTACTGTCGCTGCACCACCACCACACCGCAACACCCACAGAGCTAAGGTCCCTATCCAAGGGACCAAAGTCGTTACACCTAGCTAAGACAGGAGGCCCCAGTTAGAACTAGCCAGCTAGGAGCAACCAACAGCAGGCCTCAAAGCTCCAAACCATCCTTTGATCAAGTTCAATAGATCAGGGACCAATTGGATGCAATGATGAGGCCCATACCTCGTGAGAAGCCAATAAAGGACACTGCCAACAGTGAAGACTTATTCCAATATCTCTACAGCCAGAGAAATGAGACGCCTACTCTGAAGATCAATATGCATTCAATGGCTCAAGAGAATATCAGGCAGAGGTTCATACGCCAATTCACTCAACCGATTTTTGCAGTTCACTCAGTGGATGGCATCAAGCAAATCTTGGATATCAGAAAACGGACCTTTGCTCACAACCATATAGTCTTCCATGAATACATGGTAGAGGGGTCCCATGGGCAAATATGCACTTTCACATATTGCGATCTTATCAATCTGAATCCCTGTGATCTTCTGTCTTTGTACTTCTTCACCGATCATAAGAGAGACAAGGGTATGAAGTACGCTATGGCTAACTCGGAAATATGGAAGACGATGACGAACCTTCTCGACTATAGGTGTAAGGTCGACTTCGAGGTAGCTTTGGATATGGGGGTAGATTAGCTTAGTGACAACGCCGAATGAAGAAATTGAAGGCATTAAACATATCCCCTCGTGGACGGTGTTGGTGGAACTAGAGCACGGGGTGATCTTTAGGAATGAACAAGGCATAAAAGTGTTCTTCCATGAAGATCAACACTTTAAATACTCCAACTCAACTCTGCGGTTCATCAAGAACAATCTTCTAAGAAGCAGAGACTCAACCCCGGGCGCGAAGGAGATGTCAAGCAACATCATTAGATCTATAGATAATGTATTAGAGTTCCGTGAGCTTCTTAGGAGGTTCATGAAGCTCCAACATATCTAGGCCTCTACCTTTGTAAGTTATCATTATCTTTCGTTTTTTCAATTTCAAGTCATGTAATTTCCTTTCTTGGTATTGTAAAAACTTTACATAGTAAATGTAACATAGAGGTTCTCTTTGACCTCTGGCTTCGATTAGACTCGTGTTTTCATTCTAGCAAGAGTCTGTCTTATTTACACTTGGGGGGGAGATTGTTAGACCCCATCTTGTAAAACCTATAAGTAAGAGTCTGTCTTATTTACACTTAGGGGGAGATTGTTGGTCCCCATCTTGTAAAAGTGTAAGTAAGAAATCTCTTACTCTAGTCTTTAGGACTTAGTATTTTGAAGCGGTCCGGACCAAGAGCTCTCATGTAGAAGACATCAAGAGACAGAGCTCTTACTCAAGAGTTAAGTGTCTCATATACAGAGCCCGTGCTGTATTCCAAGGAAGATCAAGGCTTAAGCACCAAAAAGGTTAAATGATTGATACAAAACTTCACTCTAGACACAGAGCCTCTGTATAGTACATTCAGAACCTCTACGTCTCCTACTCCCATGGAATGCGCACATGGTTCAGACTTTCCCGCAAGACCTCTAACAGATTCTAATTCCAAGGAAGATCAAGGCTTAAGCGCCAAAAAGGTTAAGTGCTTGATGTAGAGCTTCACTCTAGACACATAGCCTCTGCGTAGTACACGCAGAGCCTCTAAGTCTCTTACTCATATGGAATGTGCCTAATTCTGTTTGAACTTAGTCGTATATAAAGAGTCACCCTCCTCAGGTTACAAGAAGTTGAAAGTGCCGAATTAGACTATAACGGAACCTTGTGAGAATATAATTAGATTGAGAGCATATCAGAGATTTCTAATTAGTCTGGGAAATGAAGATTTTAGGCATTTTCTTCTAAGTTTGGAGGCAAAATCTGGAATACGTTCGACAGAGTTATAACTTCACATGGCCATAGTTGTTTCATACGGGAGGAGCATCTCAGAGATTTCTCATTAGTCTGGGAGAAGATTATGTCAGGCCTTTCTTCTAAGTCTGGAGGAAAAATCTGGAATACGTTCGATAGAGTTATAACTTCACATAGACAGAGTTGTTTCATACGGAGAAAGCATGTCAGATATTTCTACTTAGTCTGGGAGAAGATTAGTTTAGGCACATACTTCTAAGTCTGTACGAGAAATCGTTGGACGGGTCTCTAAATCTAGAAAGGAAGACACCAGATTTTGGAACTCTGAACCGCCAATTACTTTGCGAACATAGTTATAACACTGAATACGTGAAATTAACCGTCCGAAGGGACACATGTCACCTAGGTAGACCTATTTGAACCGTAAGTGAAAATTGTGTCCATATTGGAGGGATATTGGTAAATTTAATGCTTTTGTTCAAAGGAAAGCATGGGTTGCGATGGGTGATTTCAACTCAATGCTTTTTCCTCATGATGGATTGGGTGGTTCTTCTAGACATAATTCAGATATGGAGGAGTTTCATCTTTGTTAGGAAGACGTAGAACTGTTTGATATCACGTATCAGGGGTGCCAATTTACATGGACGCAGAAACCTTCTGGGGGTGACGGTGTAATGCGTAGATTAGATCGTATTTTGGGAAATTCTGCTTTTATTGCTAGATTTAGGGACCCCTCGGTTTTTTTTGAACCAAGGGGGATCTCAGATAATTCTCTGGGAATTCTTTCTTTCAAAGTTGGTAGGCGTATTCGTCAACATGGTTTCAAGTTTGATAATTTTGTAACCTCTCATGTGGATTTCCTTAAGTCTGTGGAGGGGGTATGGATGAAGCCTCATAGAGGGTCATATATGAAGAGAGTGCTTCGGAAAATGCAAGAGTTGAAAGGGGTTTGTCGTCGGCTCTGAAATTCTTATGGGTGTTTGGATAAAAAGGTGGCTCTGTTAAAGACGGAACTTGATGTTGCTAAATTGGCTTGTGATCTAGACCCGTTTAATGATTTGCTGAAAGAGGACATTGCTCACCTCTTGCTAGTATATCAAAAAGCTAGAAATGATCAAGTGGAAATGGTTCGACAAAAAGCAAAGATTTCTTGGCTTAATGAAGGGGATGGAAACTCAAAGTTCTTCTTTCAAGCCATGAATGAGAAGCGTAATAGGAGCCATATTGCTACTATTAGGGATTCTTTTGGTACTGTTTTTGAGCACCACGATGTTCCAAAAGCGTTTGTTAATCATTTTGAAGGTATTCTGGGTACTTCTAATCTGTTAGTTCGTCCTGCTATGGTGGATTGTTCTTTTGTTCAATCTTTATCGTTATCGGATTCTCTGCATTTAATCAGGCCAATTACGGATATGGAAATACAGGATGCTCTATTCGATATTGGAAATGACAAGGCTCCTGGCCCTGATGGGTTCTCGTCAAAGTTCTTTAAAGTGGCTTGGAATGTGGTAGGTAGGGATGTTCTTATTGCGGTACGTAATTTCTTCTACTCTGGAAAGTTAGAGTACCAGTTGAATCATACTTTACTTTGCCTAGTTCCGAAGGTTCCAAATGCTTCTTGTGTTACTGATTATCATCCCATTGCCTGTTGTAATGTTTTGCTGAAATGTATCAGTAAAATTATTGCTGATCGGATGAAAGGCTCATTGGATGCTCTTATTAGCAAGGCTCAATCTGCGTTCATCCCTGGACGACAGATAACTGATAATATTTTAATGGCACATGAGCTTGTAGCTGGTTATCAAAAACCTCTGGCGGAGCCAAAGTGTGCATTCAAGATTGATATTTGGAAAGCTTATGATACAGTTGACTGACAGTTTCTCCTAGAGATACTTAAGGGGATGGGATTTCATCCAGTTATGCTTAACTGGATAAAGTCTCTAATTACTTCTCCTTCCTTCTCTATTTGTGTTAATGGACAGCCAGAGGGTTTTTTTCATGGTAAGCGGGGTCTTAGACAAGGGGATCCTTTATCTCCTTACTTGTTCACGGTGGTTATGGAAGGTTTATCGATGCTTCTAACAAAATGTATTGAGGAGGAGGTTAATTTTGCGTACCATCAAGGATGTGCTGAGATAAAGTTGACCCATTTATGTTTTGCGGACGATCTGTTTATCTTTTCTCGGGGGGATGCTATCTCAATTGAAGTGATCAAACGAGCTCTCCAATTGTTTGAGGAATGTTTCGGTTTGTCACCGAGTCTCGAAAAAAGTGAAGTGTTCTGCGGTAATGTGGGGTTGGATGTTCAAAATCTTATTCGCAACAGCTTACCTTTTCGTCCGGGGGTGTTTCCTATTCGCTACCTTGGCGTTCCTCTTTCTCCAGTTCGATTGAAGGTACGTGATTTCAACCCTCTTGTGCTTAAACTAAAATCTCGATTATTGAACTGGAAAAACAAATTTCTTTCTTATGGGGGAAGACGACAGCTCATCATCTCTGTTCTTCACTCTATGCAAACCTATTGGATGTCGGTATTTCTAGTACCGGCAACCACTATCCATGAAATTGAACAGCTGTTCCGTAATTTTTTATGGAATAAAGCGGAGGGTGAGCTGGGAAAATGTCGAGTTTCTTGGGAGAGGGTCTGCTTATCTATTCAAAATGGTGGTCTTGGTATGAAAAGACTAGCGATTTGGAATCGGTGCTTATTTTTTAAACATATTTGGGATATTCCGACTCGAAGAAATACCATGTGGGTCTCTTGGATTCAGTCTCATTGTATTCGGGGCAGAAATTTTTGGACAATAAAGAAGAGGAATAAATGGTCGTGGCTTCTCCGGAACCTTTTAGAGTTAAGACCTCATTGCAGACGGTTTTTATATCTACAATGTGGGAAATGGTTTATCTACGCATGCTTGGGAAGACACGTGAAGTGAATTTGGTCCCCTTATTCAATTGCTGTCTTACAGATTCATAAATGGTCATGGCTTTCATAATAACTCTAAAGTTTATGATCTAATGCATCGGTTTGGCACTAATTGACCGGTGGAATGGATACAACAATATCCCTAGCTGCAAAGTATTATGATACCTTCTCCCAGTCAAATTGAGGATACGGTCAGATGGCTTGAAGCTAAACATTCTCGGGAAAATTTTGAGGTTAAAGTGGCATGGCAAACGTTACAAGAAGTGGGGCCGATTGTGCATTGGTACAAGGTGGTATGGAATAAAGCATACATACCTAAACATGCTCTTTGCATGTGGATGGCTTGTCAGAATAAATTACCAACCCAAGATCGCATCAGTCAGTGGAAGCAAGAACCTCCGGATTTGAAATGTGTGTTTTGTAAATTAGTGATTGAAACGCACAATCACTTATTTTTCGAATGCAACTACTCGAGTAGTATTTGGGAGGTTATTAAAAAGGAAGTTGAATTAAAGAATTGTCTGAATAAATGGGAGGATATTCTACACAGGGGTTTATCATAAAGGTGGAAATCTTGGTCTACGGTTCAAAAACTTGGGATATCGGCTACGGTATACCATATATGGAGGGAAAGGAACGGAAAGTTCTTTGACAATTACAACCATGCTGGAGACAAAGTTGTGACGGAGATCAAGATGCAGATTCTTCAACGAATGGCGTGGAAGACAAGAAAGAATCCCACAAGAATCAATGATGTGTGCTAATGTGGATGATGAAGGTTTTCGGGTCAGGAAGATGTTGGTGATTTGCGCCTTTTATTTTTTGGCTAGCTTTATTTATGATTTGGTGTATTTCTCTTTGTTTTTTTTTGGCTTCTTATGGCTTGGTTTGTGAGTCAAAGTTGCCGTAGCTTTTCTTGCTGTTTTACTCTTTGACAGTTTCGCTTTTACTTGTCTTTATAAAATTGCCTGGGGAAATTCCCCTTTCTGTACATGTTTAGGCAGGAAAAACTAGTAACCGTCGCAATTTCAAGTCATGTAATTTTCTTTCATAGTATTGTAAAAACCTTACATAGTAAATGTAATATAGAGGTTCTCTTTGACCTCTGGCTTCGATTAGACTCGTGTTTTCATGCCAGTAAGAGTCTGTCATATTTACATTTAGGGGGAGATTACCCCATCTTGTAAAAGTATAAGTAATAGTCTGTCTTATTTACAGAGCCCGTGCTGTATTCGAATGAAGATCAAGACTTAAGCGCCAAAAAGGTTAAGTGATTCATGTTGAGCTTCACTCCAGACACAGAGCCTCTACATACTACATCCAGAGCCTCGATTAGACTTGTGTTTTCATTTCAGTATTAGTCTGTCTTATTTACACTTAGGGGGAGATTGTTAGACCCATCTTATAAAAAAGTGTAAGTAAGAAGTCTCTTACTATAGTCTTTACGACTTCGTCTTTTGAAGCGGGATGGACCAAGAGCTCTCATGCAGAAGACATCAAGAGACATAGCTCTTACTCAAGAGTTAAATATCTCATATACAGAGCCCGTGCTGTATTCCAAGGAAGATTAAGGCTTAAGCGCCAAAAAGGTTAAGTGCTTGATGCAGAGCTTCACTCCAGACACAGAGCCTCTGAGTCTCCTACTCTCATGGAATGTGCACATGGTTCAGACTTTCCCACAAGACCTCTAATTACTCTGGGAGATGAATATCTTAGTCCACTTCTTCTAAGTCTGGAGGCAAAATCTGGAATACGTTCGAAATAGTTATAACTTCACATGGCCATAGTTGATTCATACGGGAAGAGCATGTCAGAGATTTCTACTTACTTTGGGAGAAGATTAGTTTAGGCACCTACTTCTAAGTCTGGAGGCGAAATCGGTGAACGGGTCTCTAAATCTAGAAAGGAGGACTCCAGAGTTTTGAACTCTGAACTGCCGATTACTCTACGAACGCGGTTATACCATGAATACATGATATTAACCGTCCGAAGGGACACATGTCACTTAGGTAGACCTATTTGAACCGTAAGTGAAAATTGTGTCCACATACATGTTTAGGCGGGAAAAATCAGTAACCGTCGCACAGGAAGATGCCACGTGGCCCAAAAGTTATTTATTTATTAGGTGTATAGATGTACTTGGGTCAGTTCTGGTGAGAACAATTCTGAGCCTTTGGATGTGTTGAATTTTTTTTACCTAACTTTATCTACCTTTCACTGTCTTCAACTGTTTTAACTACTTTTAATTTTCTTTTAGTCAATTTCATGAACTTTTACATGCATTTAATCATTTTCACATGTACAAATTTGTTAAAGTTTCAGTAACAAACTCGTAATGATGAAAATAGGTAAATAAAGGTAGTTGAAAGTAGTTAAAAATATAAAAAAGATTTGTCTCACAATCTAACGTTCACACCATAACTCTTTTTCTTACAGGAATTCAAATTCATAGACACATGTAATTCCAAACCAATACGATCGAGTAATTTATTTTTAAGAATGACAATAGGCAAATATTTGATTTAGGGGATTGTAACATATAACGCCACAATATGCCATCGTAGGCAAAAAATTACATAAATACAACGTTCTTTGTCTTTTTGGCATTTCCTTGTAATTTTTATGGAATAATAGTACTTTCTTCGTCTTAAAATAAGTGTTCACGATATTATTTTATTTAATCTTATCCCAAAATAGTGTTCACTTTCAAAAATAACAAACACACACACACACACACACATATATACAAATAAATTAAAATTTTGTGAATATATGATATGCATTAATTATTTGGTGTTTTCACACTCATTTCTTTACCTAAAAGTAGTTTAGTTTATCCTATTTACATCCAAACTTTCAGTCTTTTATTTTCTAATTTTCCATTTTTTAGTTTCTTGGAGCTAAATGTTACAATTTACCTATTTTTAGGACAAATAGATGGTTAACTTACTTATTTTGACATATCATTCATGCTGAAGCATTGCTGCAGCATAGGGCAACAACTATAGATAGAGGTTGATAACTTGAAGCCTAATAAGAGTGGCTAAAATACAAATTTTTGGAAGCTTGGAGAACACTTTTGTGAAACCCTTCATGGATTACAACTAGAAATAGTTGTATTAGGGTTGGTTTTAGCCTTTTGTCTCATTAGTTGACTTTGTGTGTACTTTGGACATGATGGTTTGAGTGTGTAATTTTACTTTTCTACCCTTCTAGGATTAGTATAAATAGAAGGATTTGGCTTTTTCTTTATGCATGATCCATAATCAGATCTCATCTGGTTGTGTTTAATATTTTGAAGTCATTTAACTTGTGTTTTATTTTAATATAAATTCTGGCATTTTCTTACATCTTGTTCTTTACATTACCTTGGTGCAGCATTACTTTACGTTCTTTACCTATTTATGGTTTCTGTACTTTACATTACGTTATTTACTTTTAGTCATTTACATTTATGCATTTAATTTATGTCATTTACATTTCTTGCGATTTACTTTATGTTATGAGTAGCTAATGTTATTAGCTTGCGTGTAAGAAGGAAATGTGATATTTTAAACCAAAGAAACGTAGGCGTTGTATCGTAATAAAAACGTTCCACCATTTCATTTAAAGTTTTATAAAACCAAAGACATTTCTTGACGAGTTGAGCACTTTGAAAAGTGTTAAAACGTAGTGGACTCAGAGATGATCTACTCGAATGCATGTCAATTTGGATGGTATGAGAAATAGACTTGAGAAACTTACAAACAAAGAGATTTGTTATCTATGTTTTCCAAATTGGTTAATTCTTGACAAGTTGGTCACTTATTGATGTGTTAAAGTAGAGTGGACTTAAAAATGAGCCATTCAGAACACAACAACTTGAATGATATGGGAATCCACTCGAGAGAGTGATTTTATACACAGAGATTTGTTATTCATATATTTTTTGTGATAACCTGGTCTTGGTTATCACTTGAGGTAACTAATACATGATTATTTGTTGTATGGTTACGTGAAAGCGTGATGAATTGTTATTTTAATTATGTGAATCATGTATTTTTATGCATAGGAGATATATGCATAATGTGAATGCATGCATGAGATTGTATGTATATGAGTATGCATGATTATATGTATGCATGAAATGGATGTAGTTTATGTATACATGATTTAATATGTAATATGCGTGAATGGGTTTTGTTTATGGGATGGGCATCCATGCGATTTAGCCGCCTTTCCTTTTTAGGAAAGGGTATAAATATGGGAAGAGGCTTTCAAGTAAAACTTTTAGCCCTTTTGACACTTGAAAGAGTATTGAGAGAAAAGCTTGTCCAGATTGCTTATTGGTTGAATTTCTAAATATTGGTTTCAAAAGAATTTCAAAGGTGAGTGGTTAAAATTCTTTTAAAAGTAGTTTTGAATTGCATATTGATTTGTGTTATGCATAAATATCCAGATATGGCTTTAAATCGGGCAAGTGATGTCCAGATTATTTTAAGTCGGACAAGTGGTGTTCTATTTAGTTTTAAATCGTCCATAGTATTGATCGGATTAAAGAGTTAGTGAGATTTTTAATTATGTAAACCAAACAAAGGTTTTAAATGGAGAAGTAGGAATACAATTAACAGCTGTTCGGTTTATTCATAAATCGATCAAGGGCTTGCTCAATATAGTATAAGTCTGATTGTTTTGATCGGACCTATTATAACATCGTCCGGATTGGTAAATCAGACAAATAGAATGCATTGTCTGGATTTGTAAATCGGACAAGGGGACTAGTGTTGTCCGGATTAATATATTTACATTGGTCAAGACTTGACCGGAGATAAAGTCCGACCAAGTCTTCGTTGACCAAAATTGTTTAAAAATTGACCTGTTTTGTATTCTGACTAAAGTGTTAGTTCAAAATAAATCATTATTATAATATTCTTTTGTAAGATTAAAGAATGAGAATTTTGATAAAGATGATTTTGAACTAAGGATATTCCATTAGAACATTTATGACTGCGGTGTGTTCTAATCGGAAATATTTTTTAAAATGATTAGATGAAGAAATAAGGGTGACATATCAAGAAGAGGTGTACCTTTGGATATAAGGGTGACATTTGTATGTGTGATGTATGATATGACTCTTACTATTATATCCTTTAAGATTACTGTGATTTGGAAACCTTTATTTCTTTGTGATCTATAGATTTAGAATCAGAGTTCTTATTGGAAATCGTAGTTTGGATGTTATTGAGAAGTTGATAACAGGTTTTTAGCCTGAAGCTTTGAATAAACCTTGTTTTTAAATAAACAGGTTTAAAAAGTGGTATTATGTGAAACCTGGTTGGTTCAAACCTATTTGGGTTTCTTGGCCAGAGGCAGATGCGACCTCTGGCTAGATAGGTTGGTTAGGGTTCGAGGTGTGTGCCTCTTGTTCAATGACTCATGTTGCTCGACCAACAGAGTCAAATTTGGTGGATGCATTGGGAGTTGGGATTGGGATATAAGTGTGCCTATTCAACATCCTCGGCTGCTCTAGCTCTTCCGGAGCCAAAAAAGTTGCTCCCTCGTCACCCTCCTCACTATCCGATGAGGAATAGCTCTCATCCTCACTTTCTTCTTGCTCTTCCTCTGACTCCTCTGTGTCAGAATTTGAAATTTGTTCTTGTTGACGCAAAGCTTTTTCTTTTTTTTCTCCTTTCTTCCTCCTCCCTTCTAACTCTCTCTTCTTGCTTTCTCCTTTCTCGCTCTTCCCTCTCTCTCCTTTTATTTTCCTCCCTCTTCCTTTGTTGTTTGGCCTTCTGCCTCTTCCTCTTCTGCTCCCTCTCCCTCTCCTTCCTCACTTGCTCCCCCTTTCTGCCTTTTCATCCTCTTGGGTTGTCCCTATGCATGTCGGGGTTCGAGGCACTGGTTCTAGCGCCTCATGTACACGTCCGTATGTCCTCCTTACCTCCCTTTACTTCATGTAGGCCATCAACTTCGTTGGAATGGACATCTCAGCAGAATAACCATCCTTGTGCACAGTCGGCTTGTACGTAGAGAGTACATGAACCTTGTGCATAGGAAGTCCTGTGATGTCTATGTTCTGCTCCTCAATGCAAGGTCTTAGGAGAAGACCTGGAAATCGTGGGGAGAGCAGAGCTGACAATTCTTTTCCCTTGGAAACGTCAAGGGTCTTCTTGGCGATTACAACCTTGAATTCTGTGTAGAGTTTGAAAGAGTAGTCGAGGGGCAGGTCGAAGAATATCCCGTACACAATCTGCAGGATATTGGTGGAGCACATGTCGAGGCTGCCAATTTTTCCCGTCAGCGAGCGATTTACCAATGTGAACAGGACGATCCACATTGGTGGCAGGAATTGTCGACGGTACTACAAAGGGTACCAGATTTTTTGGTTGTACCCCAGCATTGTAACACCCTCATCTTTTTTTTGTTGAGAATTTCACGTAACCTAAATCCATTTCCTGAATACATAGTCCAAAAGACGGCTAAAATATCACCATTCTAATCGTTTACAGCGGAAGTCATTAAATCCCCAAATTAACTTAAGTTCTAACCCGCTTCATACCAGGTTAAGTTACAATAGATTAATACAATGCTGCTAGGCAAAAACTAAAGATAAGATAACAATCTAGTAACTCTCTACGCGAGTCCCTTGCCCTTATCCAACTTCGAACTTCCTGGCCCTGAGATGCATACTATAGTCAGCTTATAAAGCTCAGTGAGTTCATGTTCGCGTGAGTAAAGATCATTTCACATCATACATATCAACTTGTAAACTTTGTGCCAAATAGTATGCATTTTCTGAAAAACATGCAATACCGAAGGAAACATATATCTGTAAGACACTGAACATACGAGATCTCATATAACGTTTAGCCGGGTATGGGTCATTTAGTCACAAACACACCCTGGGTTAGATATTTCAATCTTCACTGGTCACCCACTTGTCCGGGTAGTGTTTTATACTGGTCGTGACTTACTGGTCAAATGCCCACTCTTAAATTATCAAATTTTTGGTATGGATTAGCATGCTAGAGTTATCTGAAAACTTATTAAACCCGTAGCACGTAACCATTCATGAAATAGCATGCATGTAAAATATATCATAACATGCATGTAAACTGAAACATCATGCATACGTACACATCATCAGAAATTCATATYATGTAAAAATAATTTGTACTTAGGTATGCATCCCAGTGAAATCTCATGAAAACTCACCTGATAACGTAGATTGCTTATCTAATGTTGCTGACTGGTAACCTACAATTTATAATAGCAAATAGCATATAAATGATTAATTTCTCCCAAAGGCTACATAAAAGTCAACTTACGGTCAACTACGTTGGCTAGGGCCAACCTTGGTCAACTATGCTTAAATGCACCTCACATCAATCAAAATTATAGAAACGTGAGTTCCAACATAAGGTGTATTGTCTAGCTATATATCTTAAAATGACTAAGTCTGGAAGAAGGCCAGAGCCTCTGTGGACGACCAGAGCCTCTGGTTGTATTGACAGAGCCTCTGGGCTCTTAAGTCCTTCAGGACCAGAGCCCCTCTGGTTGTATACCACACTTAGAAAATATTTAATAACCAGTCCATCGATCTTCTGGTTCTAAATCACACATAGAAAATATTTGTCATTCAGGACCAGAGC
Organism: Cynara cardunculus var. scolymus; assembly: GCF_001531365.2. Taxonomy (NCBI): domain Eukaryota; kingdom Viridiplantae; phylum Streptophyta; class Magnoliopsida; order Asterales; family Asteraceae; genus Cynara; species Cynara cardunculus. Next base: position 5,853,752 of record NC_037535.1, read on the forward strand.
CCCTCTGGTCTCTCTTCCAGAGCTTTTGGTCTTCATGACCAGAGCCTCTGGTTCTTAGCCACACTTAGAAAATATTTCAACGCAGGACCAGAGCCCCTCTGGTCTCTCTTCCAGAGCTTCTGGTCTTCATGACCAGAGCCTCTGGTTCTTAGCCACACTTAGAAAATATTTCAACGCAGGACCAGAGCCCCTCTGGTCTCTCTTCCATAGCTTCTCATCTTTCACGACCAGAGCCTCTGGTTCCAACCATACTTGGAAAATAATTCAAGGGCCAGAGCCCCTCTGGTCTCTCTTCCAGAGCTTTTGGTCTCACGACCAGAGCCTCTGGTTCCTAATCTTATAAGAAATATTCCAACATCAAGGGCCAGAGCCCCTCTGTGGTTTCTTCCAGAGCTTCTGTCTAGCACAACTTGATACAAAGCTCTCTTATAGAGCTTCTGGCTACTATAACTTGATACAAAGCTCCCATGTAGAGCTTTTGGACCATATAACTTGATACAGAGCCCTCATGCAAAGCTTCTGTACAACCTTCTTTAAAGTGGTTTATAAATAGAACGCGATACAGCGTATTCACCAAATGAAATCTAAACTTTGAATTCGAACTCTAAAACACGAAGTTGGAACGTGAGCCTTCTAGAGTTCTACATAGGGCCAAAGGCACAACTAAACATTGTAACAACATAAATTTTGGTTGAGTATTTACCTCTAAACGACGGGAAAGCAGGGGGTTCTTGCCTGGTCTTGAACTCCGGTTTCTCTCTCTTAAGCTCAACGATTTCCTTCTTCTTTTCAAATGAATAACGACCCTAACCAGTGCCCATAATTTATACTCAAACGATTTGGCCTATTAGTTGACCAAATCGGCCGAATCCCTAGTTTTAGGCTGTGAACGGCTTCTCCACAGCCTGCAACCGGCAGGTCACAGTTTCCCCTTTTGAACCAGGCACCGCCTGTTCCTCTTCTGTCTCTCTCGATCGTTGACAGCAGGCCACCCTGCTGTAGGTCTGTTGTCTATTTACAAACAGGTCCTTCTGGTTTGGACCTACTTACACACGATCCAGTCCCTTAACTTCCGTGAATTGACAACTTTCACCCATGTCTTGACTTCTTCCTTCACTTTTGGTCTGACTTTTAAACTTATTTCAACCTTCTATTTTTATTTAATATATATATATATATATATATACTAATAAAGATAAATTATTTATTCCACAAATTTTTGGGTTTTACAACTCTCCCCTCCTTCAAGAAATTCCGTCCTCGGAATTAAAACTTGCTAAAACAACTGAGGATATCTAGCCTTCATCTCTTCTTCTGGTTCCCACGTCATTTCTGCTTCCTTGTGGAATTTCCACTTAACTAATACTAATGGTATACTTTTGTTTCTTAGTCTTTTCGTCTTCCTATCCAATATGTCAATTGGCTCTTCCATATAGGCGAGTTTGTCGTTAACCTTGATGTCTTCCAGATCCAGAACAGTTGATTAGTCAGCTAAACACTTCCTCAAGTTTGACACATGAAAGATTTTGTGAATACTGCCTAACTCCTCCGGTAGCTTCAACCGATAAGCAACTGCTCCTACTCTTGCAGTTATTTCAAACGGTCCGATATACCTTGGACTTAGCTTACCTTTCTTCCCAAATCTTACGACCCCTTTCCATGGTGATATTCTCAGCAAGACCTTATCACCTACTTGGAATTCCAAAGGTCGACGTCTTCTATCCGCATAACTCTTTTGTCTATCTTGCGTAACCTTTAACCTCTTCCTGATCTGTACTATTTTGTCAGATGTCTGTTGGACTAACTCGGGTCCAGCTAGTTGCCTTTCCCCAATGTCTGCCCAACAAATTGGAGTTCTACACTTACGGCCATACAATGCTTCGAATGGTGCCGCCTTGATGCTTGAATGGTAACTATTGTTATAGGCAAATTCTATCAATGGGAGGTGGTTGTCCCAACTACCTCCAAAGTCAATCACACAAGCTCTCAATATATCTTCTAGTGTTTGCATTGTCCTCTCACTCTGGCCATCAGTTTGAGGATGATATGCAGTGCTCATGTTCAGCCGCGTTCCCATTTCTTGTTGGAAACTTGACCAAAACCTCAAAGTAAACCTAGCATCTCTATCTGAGACAATGGATATCGGCACACCATGTCTCGACACGATCTCATTGACATAGAGTTGGGCCAATCTTTCTAATGTATGCTTGTCGCTGATCGGTAAGAAGTGAGCAGATTTCGTTAGTCGGTCTACAATTACCCATAAGGCGTCGTGCCCCTTTGCTGTCCTTGGAAGTTTGGTGACGAAATCCATCGTGATCATATCCCACTTCCATACTGGGATCTCCATTTGTTGCAACATTCTGGATGGTCTTTGGTGCTCGGTCTTCACTTTCAAGCACGTCAAACATTTCCCCACATAGCTAGCTACCGCCCTCTTCATACCAGGCCACCAAAAGCTTTCTTTTATATTCTTGTACATCTTATTACCACCTGGATACATAGTATATTTGGACTTATGTGCTTCGTCCATCACCACATTCCTTAGATCTCCCAAACTAGGAATCCAAACCCGATTCCCGTGTCTATATATTCCATCTGGTCCAGCTGTCAAGGTCTTAATTTGTCCAATCATTCTCTCCTTTTTGATGTTCGTTTCGAGCAAAGCTTCCTTTTGAACATCCCGTATTTGGTCTAGAAGTTCCACTTTAACACTCATCCACATGGCTCGAATTCTGATTGGTCCRTTTCTCTCCYTCCTACTAAGTGCATCGGCAACTATATTTGCCTTACCTGGATGATAGTGAATCTCACAATCATAATCCTTAAGTAGTTCCATCCATCTTCTTTGTCTCATATTTAGCTCCTTTTGATCAAACAAGTACTTAAGGCTCTTATGGTCAGTGTAGATTATGCACTCCGTACCGTACAAATAATGTCTCCAGATTTTTAGCACGAAGACGACAGCTGCTAGCTCCATGTCGTGAGTTGGGTATTTCCTCTCGTTTTCTTTCAACTAGCGTGATGCGTATGAAATGACCTTGCCCCGTTGCATCAGTACACAACCTAAGCCCATTTTTGACACATCGCTGTAAACGACAAAATCTTCTTCTCCTTCTGGTAGTGATAAAACCGGTGCAGTGCTTAGTTTCTTCTTAAGTGTCTGGAACGCTTCTTCTTGTTTCGTCCCCCAATCAAACTTAACCGACTTCTTTGTCAGCGTTGTCAAGGGCGTTGCTATTTTGGAGAAGTCTTGGATGAACCTTCGGTAATACCCAGCTAGGCCTAGAAAACTTCGGATCTCCGATACTGACCTTGGAGATTCCCAGTTCATAACTGCATCAATCTTAGCCGGATCCACCTTGATTCCTTCCGCGTTGACTACGTGACCGAGGAATTGTTCYTCATGCAACCAAAATTCACATTTTGAGAACTTGGCGTACAATTGCTCTTTTGCTAACAATTCTAGAATCATCCTTAAGTGTTGTTCATGCTCCTCTTTACTTTTCGAATAGATCAAAATGTCATCTATAAAGACTATGACAAATTGATCCAAATACGGTCCACAAACTCGATTCATCAAGTCCATGAATGCTGCAGGTGCGTTTGTTAACCCAAACGACATTATTACAAATTCGTAATGTCCGTATTGAGTCCTAAAAGCGGTCTTCGACACGTCCTCTTCTCGAACCTTCAACTGATGGTAACCTGATCTCAAATCGATTTTTGAGAAACAACTGGCTCCTTGCAACTGATCGAAAAGGTCGTCGATCCTTGGCAATGGATATCTGTTCTTTATCGTGATTTTGTTCAACTCCTGATAATCGATACACATCCTCATCGTACCGTCTTTCTTTTTGACGAACAAGATCGGTGCTCCCCATGGCGACGAGCTTGGCCAGATAAATCCTTTATCTAATTGCAATTGCTTCATTAGCTCTTGCATCTCTGTTGGGGCTAAGCGATAAGGTGCCCTCGCGATTGCTACCGCACCTGGTACCAAATCGATTCGGAACTCTACCTGACGTTCCGGTGGTATTCCCGGTAATTCATCCGGAAATACTTCTGGTTAATCCTTCACCACTGGTACATCATGTATGGCCTTCTTTTCGAGCTTGGTGTCGATGGTGTATGCCAAGTAAGCCACACAACCCTTCCGCAGACACTTATTCGCCTTAATTGCATTGATCAACCCTATGCAACCCTTCTTTCAATCACCGTAAACCTGGATCGTTTCTCCTTCCGGAGTTTGAATCTTGATCATCTTTTTATTGCATAGTATTTGCGCATGATTGTTGGACAGCCAATCCATACCTAAGACTACGTCAAAACCTCCTAGGCACATTGGCATAAGCCTAACAGGGAAATCCTTCCCATCTATAACAATCGTGCATTCATCAAATACTTCGTCTATCTTACACTAACTACCGTCGGCTATGTCTACAATGTAGGTTTTGTCTAGTCTACAGGCACTCCTATTCAGATAGTGGCAGAAGGTAGTAGACACAAAACTACCATTCGCACCCGAATCAAATAACACATGGGCATACACATTGTTGATAGGGCACATACCAGATACGACGTCGGGTGTTTCCCTGGCCTCCTCCAAAGTCATGTTGTAAGCTCGGCCGTGTCCCTTAGGTAGTTCCTTCCTATTTTCCGCTCTCTTCCTGAATCCGTTATTCACTGTCTTCCCGTGGGGTGTCGCACCATTGCGACGTTTTGGACAGTCAGGGCGCAAATGTCCCGTAGCCCCACATTCGTAACAAGTCCTTCCTTCCGGGCACTCTCGTGCGGTATGCCCCGGTTTGTCACATTTATAGCACGTCAGGCTCCCCGCTCTGCACTCTCCCCTATGCCTCTTGTTGCATTTGTTACATGAAGGGATAGTGAATTCCCCACTTCATGTTTTTACCAGAGTCAGAGTCCATTTCGATTTCTTGTTGAACTTGCTCAATCCTTCCCACCTTCTCTTTGCCTATCTTCTATCACCAGTCTCTCTAGCGTTGTTCTCCTCTGCCACCTTTGCTATCTCCACTGCTTGTACGAAGGTGGTCGGCTTAGTCATGTCCACGTAACGTTTGATTTCGATTCTTAGGTCGTCCTTGAAACGACCTATCTTTCTCTCCTCGGTAGCCACCTGGTTACTGGCGAACCTCGCTTTTTCAAGAAAATCGTTAACATATTCTTGAACTGACAACGATCCTTGATTTAATCTCAGGAATTCGGATTCTAGCTTGTTCACCTCCGTTTGTGAGCAGTACCTATCCATCATCGTCTTTTTTATTTGTTCCCAAGTCATGGTAGCAATATCCTCATCACCTCTGATTGCACACTCAGACTCCCACCAATGCAATGCATAGTCCACAAAGGTTGTGGCAGCATAAGTCACCTTTTGATCTTCCGCGCATCTACAAATTTTGAAGCAGCTCTGCATCTTGGCTACCCAGTTCATCAGGCCAACTGGGCCCTCTATTCCTTTAAATTCCTTCGGCCCGGTGCCTTTGAATGTTTTAAAATTGCATCCTCTCTCTTTGCAGTCAACTCGGTTCTCTCGATGATGAGCGACTCCACCTTCTCTCTATCAGACACTTCCACCCTTTCAGGGACTTGAGTGTTCTCGTGTTGAACGCTTCCTTCCTCCCCACCTTCATTATCCTTAAGTCTGTCACCCAACATTTCTTTAAGCATATTTGGCAATGTATTCCGGAGGACTTGTGCCATTTGTTCAGCCATCACTTCCTTTGTGAGAGGAATTTCTCCTCCTTGGCCCCCTTGGCTCCTACCGATAGACAAACTAGTTGGCGCGGATGGGGTCGTACTCAAACTAGCGGTTCAGACACTTCCACGACCTCGACTTTGGGCTCGTGTCCATCCCCGAACTGTCGGTTGGGCTACGCCATTGATACCTCCCCCATTGCGGGCGTTCCTTGTTGATTCGCGAGAAACCATACTGACACAATAGAGTATTATTGTTTCAACAAGGTTCTAGTGTCGACTTAACATATTACATTTATGTATATACATTATACGTATACATATACATATATAGTAAAATCACTATATATATCAGCGAAATACATGATAAGGAATTCACGTCGCGATTGCATAATGCTCCAAAAGAT